>NW_027442622.1:0-339286 GCF_048569485.1 Anomaloglossus baeobatrachus | reverse complement strand
TGGAGACGATTATCTCGGATTGCAATATAACCAAACAAAACTTTTAGTGGATTTCTACTTATTTTATTAAATATCATCTCCACCAAACAGGACAAGCTTGCATCTGTTATAGTTTTGGAGAAAAATGTGTTCATTTCATGTATGCGCGAAATGCCTTAAAAATGGCTTTAAAATGGATTTGGAGCATGGAGACGATTATCTCGGGATTGCAAGATAACCAAACAAAACTTTTAGTGGATTTCTACTTATTTTATTAAATATCATCTCCACCAAACAGGACAAGCTTGCATCTGTTATAGTTTTGGAGAAAAATGTGTTCATTTCATGTATGCGCGAAATGCCTTAAAAATGGCTTTAAAATGGATTTGGAGCATGGAGACGATTATCTCGGGATTGCAAGATAACCAAACAAAACTTTTAGTGGATTTCTACTTATTTTATTAAATATCATCTCCACCAAACAGGACAAGCTTGCATCTGTTATAGTTTTGGAGAAAAATGTGTTCATTTCATGTATGCGCGAAATGCCTTAAAAATGGCTTTAAAATGGATTTGGAGCATGGAGACGATTATCTCGGGATTGCAAGATAACCAAACAAAACTTTTAGTGGATTTCTACTTATTTTATTAAATATCATCTCCACCAAACAGGACAAGCTTGCATCTGTTATAGTTTTGGAGAAAAATGTGTTCATTTCATGTATGCGCGAAATGCCTTAAAAATGGCTTTAAAATGGATTTGGAGCATGGAGACGATTATCTCGGGATTGCAAGATAACCAAACAAAACTTTTAGTGGATTTCTACTTATTTTATTAAATATCATCTCCACCAAACAGGACAAGCTTGCATCTGTTATAGTTTTGGAGAAAAATGTGTTCATTTCATGTATGCGCGAAATGCCTTAAAAATGGCTTTAAAATGGATTTGGAGCATGGAGACGATTATCTCGGGATTGCAAGATAACCAAACAAAACTTTTAGTGGATTTCTACTTATTTTATTAAATATCATCTCCACCAAACAGGACAAGCTTGCATCTGTTATAGTTTTGGAGAAAAATGTGTTCATTTCATGTATGCGCGAAATGCCTTAAAAATGGCTTTAAAATGGATTTGGAGCATGGAGACGATTATCTCGGGATTGCAAGATAACCAAACAAAACTTTTAGTGGATTTCTACTTATTTTATTAAATATCATCTCCACCAAACAGGACAAGCTTGCATCTGTTATAGTTTTGGAGAAAAATGTGTTCATTTCATGTATGCGCGAAATGCCTTAAAAATGGCTTTAAAATGGATTTGGAGCATGGAGACGATTATCTCGGGATTGCAAGATAACCAAACAAAACTTTTAGTGGATTTCTACTTATTTTATTAAATATCATCTCCACCAAACAGGACAAGCTTGCATCTGTTATAGTTTTGGAGAAAAATGTGTTCATTTCATGTATGCGCGAAATGCCTTAAAAATGGCTTTAAAATGGATTTGGAGCATGGAGACGATTATCTCGGGATTGCAAGATAACCAAACAAAACTTTTAGTGGATTTCTACTTATTTTATTAAATATCATCTCCACCAAACAGGACAAGCTTGCATCTGTTATAGTTTTGGAGAAAAATGTGTTCATTTCATGTATGCGCGAAATGCCTTAAAAATGGCTTTAAAATGGATTTGGAGCATGGAGACGATTATCTCGGGATTGCAAGATAACCAAACAAAACTTTTAGTGGATTTCTACTTATTTTATTAAATATCATCTCCACCAAACAGGACAAGCTTGCATCTGTTATAGTTTTGGAGAAAAATGTGTTCATTTCATGTATGCGCGAAATGCCTTAAAAATGGCTTTAAAATGGATTTGGAGCATGGAGACGATTATCTCGGGATTGCAAGATAACCAAACAAAACTTTTAGTGGATTTCTACTTATTTTATTAAATATCATCTCCACCAAACAGGACAAGCTTGCATCTGTTATAGTTTTGGAGAAAAATGTGTTCATTTCATGTATGCGCGAAATGCCTTAAAAATGGCTTTAAAATGGATTTGGAGCATGGAGACGATTATCTCGGGATTGCAAGATAACCAAACAAAACTTTTAGTGGATTTCTACTTATTTTATTAAATATCATCTCCACCAAACAGGACAAGCTTGCATCTGTTATAGTTTTGGAGAAAAATGTGTTCATTTCATGTATGCGCGAAATGCCTTAAAAATGGCTTTAAAATGGATTTGGAGCATGGAGACGATTATCTCGGGATTGCAAGATAACCAAACAAAACTTTTAGTGGATTTCTACTTATTTTATTAAATATCATCTCCACCAAACAGGACAAGCTTGCATCTGTTATAGTTTTGGAGAAAAATGTGTTCATTTCATGTATGCGCGAAATGCCTTAAAAATGGCTTTAAAATGAATTTGGAGCATGGAGACGATTATCTCGGGATTGCAAGATAACCAAACAAAACTTTTAGTGGATTTCTACTTATTTTATTAAATATCATCTCCACCAAACAGGACAAGCTTGCATCTGTTATAGTTTTGGAGAAAAATGTGTTCATTTCATGTATGCGCGAAATGCCTTAAAAATGGCTTTAAAATGGATTTGGAGCATGGAGACGATTATCTCGGGATTGCAATATAACCAAACAAAACTTTAGTGGATTTCTACTTATTTTATTAAATATCATCTCCACCAAACAGGACAAGCTTGCATCTGTTATAGTTTTGGAGAAAAATGTGTTCATTTCATGTATGCGCGAAATGCCTTAAAAATGGCTTTAAAATGGATTTGGAGCATGGAGACGATTATCTCAGGATTGCAAGATAACCAAACAAAACTTTTAGTGGATTTCTACTTATTTTATTAAATATCATCTCCACCAAACAGGACAAGCTTGCATCTGTTATAGTTTTGGAGAAAAATGTGTTCATTTCATGTATGCGCGAAATGCCTTAAAAATGGCTTTAAAATGGATTTGGAGCATGGAGACGATTATCTCAGGATTGCAAGATAACCAAACAAAACTTTTAGTGGATTTCTACTTATTTTATTAAATATCATCTCCACCAAACAGGACAAGCTTGCATCTGTTATAGTTTTGGAGAAAAATGTGTTCATTTCATGTATGCGCGAAATGCCTTAAAAATGGCTTTAAAATGGATTTGGAGCATGGAGACGATTATCTCGGGATTGCAAGATAACCAAACAAAACTTTTAGTGGATTTCTACTTATTTTATTAAATATCATCTCCACCAAACAGGACAAGCTTGCATCTGTTATAGTTTTGGAGAAAAATGTGTTCATTTCATGTATGCGCGAAATGCCTTAAAAATGGCTTTAAAATGGATTTGGAGCATGGAGACGATTATCTCGGGATTGCAAGATAACCAAACAAAACTTTTAGTGGATTTCTACTTATTTTATTAAATATCATCTCCACCAAACAGGACAAGCTTGCATCTGTTATAGTTTTGGAGAAAAATGTGTTCATTTCATGTATGCGCGAAATGCCTTAAAAATGGCTTTAAAATGGATTTGGAGCATGGAGACGATTATCTCGGGATTGCAAGATAACCAAACAAAACTTTTAGTGGATTTCTACTTATTTTATTAAATATCATCTCCACCAAACAGGACAAGCTTGCATCTGTTATAGTTTTGGAGAAAAATGTGTTCATTTCATGTATGCGCGAAATGCCTTAAAAATGGCTTTAAAATGGATTTGGAGCATGGAGACGATTATCTCGGGATTGCAAGATAACCAAACAAAACTTTTAGTGGATTTCTACTTATTTTATTAAATATCATCTCCACCAAACAGGACAAGCTTGCATCTGTTATAGTTTTGGAGAAAAATGTGTTCATTTCATGTATGCGCGAAATGCCTTAAAAATGGCTTTAAAATGGATTTGGAGCATGGAGACGATTATCTCGGGATTGCAATATAACCAAACAAAACTTTTAGTGGATTTCTACTTATTTTATTAAATATCATCTCCACCAAACAGGACAAGCTTGCATCTGTTATAGTTTTGGAGAAAAATGTGTTCATTTCATGTATGCGCGAAATGCCTTAAAAATGGCTTTAAAATGGATTTGGAGCATGGAGACGATTATCTCGGGATTGCAAGATAACCAAACAAAACTTTTAGTGGATTTCTACTTATTTTATTAAATATCATCTCCACCAAACAGGACAAGCTTGCATCTGTTATAGTTTTGGAGAAAAATGTGTTCATTTCATGTATGCGCGAAATGCCTTAAAAATGGCTTTAAAATGGATTTGGAGCATGGAGACGATTATCTCGGGATTGCAAGATAACCAAACAAAACTTTTAGTGGATTTCTACTTATTTTATTAAATATCATCTCCACCAAACAGGACAAGCTTGCATCTGTTATAGTTTTGGAGAAAAATGTGTTCATTTCATGTATGCGCAAAATGCCTTAAAAATGGCTTTAAAATGGATTTGGAGCATGGAGACGATTATCTCGGGATTGCAAGATAACCAAACAAAACTTTTAGTGGATTTCTACTTATTTTATTAAATATCATCTCCACCAAACAGGACAAGCTTGCATGTGTTATAGTTTTGGAGAAAAATGTGTTCATTTCATGTATGCGCAAAATGCCTTTGAAATGGCTTTAAAATGGATTTGGAGCATGGAGACGATTATCTCGGGATTGCAAGATAACCAAACAAAACTTTTAGTGGATTTCTACTTATTTTATTAAATATCATCTCCACCAAACAGGACAAGCTTGCATGTGTTATAGTTTTGGAGAAAAATGTGTTCATTTCATGTATGCGCGAAATGCCTTAAAAATGGCTTTAAAATGGATTTGGAGCATGGAAACGATTATCTCGGGATTGCAAGATAACCAAACAAAACTTTTAGTGGATTTCTACTTATTTTATTAAATATCATCTCCACCAAACAGGACAAGCTTGCATCTGTTATAGTTTTGGAGAAAAATGTGTTCATTTCATGTATGCGCGAAATGCCTTAAAAATGGCTTTAAAATGGATTTGGAGCATGGAGACGATTATCTCGGGATTGCAAGATAACCAAACAAAACTTTTAGTGCATTTCTACTTATTTTATTAAATATCATCTCCACCAAACAGGACAAGCTTGCATCTGTTATAGTTTTGGAGAAAAATGTGTTCATTTCATGTATGCGCGAAATGCCTTAAAAATGGCTTTAAAATGGATTTGGAGCATGGAGACGATTATCTCGGGATTGCAAGATAACCAAACAAAACTTTTAGTGGATTTCTACTTATTTTATTAAATATCATCTCCACCAAACAGGACAAGCTTGCATGTGTTAAAGTTTTGGAGAAAAATGTGTTCATTTCATGTATGCGCAAAATGCCTTTGAAATGGCTTTAAAATGGATTTGGAGCATGGAGACGATTATCTCAGGATGGCAATATAAACAAACGAAACTTTTAGTAGATTTCTACTTATTTTATTAAATATTATCTCCACCAAACAGGACAAGCTTGCATCTGTTATAGTTTTGGAGAAAAATGTGTTCATTTCATGTATGCGCGAAATGCCTTAAAAATGGCTTTAAAATGGATTTGGAGCATGGAGACGATTAGCTCGGGATTGCAAGATAACCAAACAAAACTTTTAGTGGATTTCTACTTATTTTATTAAATATCATCTCCACCAAACAGGACAAGCTTGCATCTGTTATAGTTTTGGAGAAAAATGTGTTCATTTCATGTATGCGCGAAATGCCTTAAAAATGGCTTTAAAATGGATTTGGAGCATGGAGACGATTATCTCGGGATTGCAATATAACCAAACAAAACTTTTAGTGGATTTCTACTTATTTTATTAAATATCATCTCCACCAAACAGGACAAGCTTGCATCTGTTATAGTTTTGGAGAAAAATGTGTTCATTTCATGTATGCGCGAAATGCCTTAAAAATGGCTTTAAAATGGATTTGGAGCATGGAGACGATTATCTCGGGATTGCAAGATAACCAAACAAAACTTTTAGTGGATTTCTACTTATTTTATTAAATATCATCTCCACCAAACAGGACAAGCTTGCATCTGTTATAGTTTTGGAGAAAAATGTGTTCATTTCATGTATGCGCGAAATGCCTTAAAAATGGCTTTAAAATGGATTTGGAGCATGGAGACGATTATCTCGGGATTGCAAGATAACCAAACAAAACTTTTAGTGGATTTCTACTTATTTTATTAAATATCATCTCCACCAAACAGGACAAGCTTGCATCTGTTATAGTTTTGGAGAAAAATGTGTTCATTTCATGTATGCGCAAAATGCCTTAAAAATGGCTTTAAAATGGATTTGGAGCATGGAGACGATTATCTCGGGATTGCAAGATAACCAAACAAAACTTTTAGTGGATTTCTACTTATTTTATTAAATATCATCTCCACCAAACAGGACAAGCTTGCATGTGTTATAGTTTTGGAGAAAAATGTGTTCATTTCATGTATGCGCAAAATGCCTTTGAAATGGCTTTAAAATGGATTTGGAGCATGGAGACGATTATCTCGGGATTGCAAGATAACCAAACAAAACTTTTAGTGGATTTCTACTTATTTTATTAAATATCATCTCCACCAAACAGGACAAGCTTGCATGTGTTATAGTTTTGGAGAAAAATGTGTTCATTTCATGTATGCGCGAAATGCCTTAAAAATGGCTTTAAAATGGATTTGGAGCATGGAGACGATTATCTCGGGATTGCAAGATAACCAAACAAAACTTTTAGTGGATTTCTACTTATTTTATTAAATATCATCTCCACCAAACAGGACAAGCTTGCATCTGTTATAGTTTTGGAGAAAAATGTGTTCATTTCATGTATGCGCGAAATGCCTTAAAAATGGCTTTAAAATGGATTTGGAGCATGGAGACGATTATCTCGGGATTGCAAGATAACCAAACAAAACTTTTAGTGGATTTCTACTTATTTTATTAAATATCATCTCCACCAAACAGGACAAGCTTGCATCTGTTATAGTTTTGGAGAAAAATGTGTTCATTTCATGTATGCGCGAAATGCCTTAAAAATGGCTTTAAAATGGATTTGGAGCATGGAGACGATTATCTCGGGATTGCAAGATAACCAAACAAAACTTTTAGTGGATTTCTACTTATTTTATTAAATATCATCTCCACCAAACAGGACAAGCTTGCATGTGTTATAGTTTTGGAGAAAAATGTGTTCATTTCATGTATGCGCAAAATGCCTTTGAAATGGCTTTAAAATGGATTTGGAGCATGGAGACGATTATCTCAGGATGGCAATATAAACAAACGAAACTTTTAGTAGATTTCTACTTATTTTATTAAATATTATCTCCACCAAACAGGACAAGCTTGCATCTGTTATAGTTTTGGAGAAAAATGTGTTCATTTCATGTATGCGCGAAATGCCTTAAAAATGGCTTTAAAATGGATTTGGAGCATGGAGACGATTATCTCGGGATTGCAAGATAACCAAACAAAACTTTTAGTGGATTTCTACTTATTTTATTAAATATCATCTCCACCAAACAGGACAAGCTTGTATCTGTTATAGTTTTGGAGAAAAATGTGTTCATTTCATGTATGCGCGAAATGCCTTAAAAATGGCTTTAAAATGGATTTGGAGCATGGAGACGATTATCTCGGGATTGCAATATAACCAAACAAAACTTTTAGTGGATTTCTACTTATTTTATTAAATATCATCTCCACCAAACAGGACAAGCTTGCATCTGTTATAGTTTTGGAGAAAAATGTGTTCATTTCATGTATGCGCGAAATGCCTTAAAAATGGCTTTAAAATGGATTTGGAGCATGGAGACGATTATCTCGGGATTGCAAGATAACCAAACAAAACTTTTAGTGGATTTCTACTTATTTTATTAAATATCATCTCCACCAAACAGGACAAGCTTGCATCTGTTATAGTTTTGGAGAAAAATGTGTTCATTTCATGTATGCGCGAAATGCCTTAAAAATGGCTTTAAAATGGATTTGGAGCATGGAGACGATTATCTCGGGATTGCAAGATAACCAAACAAAACTTTTAGTGGATTTCTACTTATTTTGTTAAATATCATCTCCACCAAACAGGACAAGCTTGCATCTGTTATAGTTTTGGAGAAAAATGTGTTCATTTCATGTATGCGCGAAATGCCTTAAAAATGGCTTTAAAATGGATTTGGAGCATGGAGACGATTATCTCGGGATTGCAAGATAACCAAACAAAACTTTTAGTGGATTTCTACTTATTTTATTAAATATCATCTCCACCAAACAGGACAAGCTTGCATCTGTTATAGTTTTGGAGAAAAATGTGTTCATTTCATGTATGCGCGAAATGCCTTAAAAATGGCTTTAAAATGGATTTGGAGCATGGAGACGATTATCTCGGGATTGCAATATAACCAAACAAAACTTTTAGTGGATTTCTACTTATTTTATTAAATATCATCTCCACCAAACAGGACAAGCTTGCATCTGTTATAGTTTTGGAGAAAAATGTGTTCATTTCATGTATGCGCGAAATGCCTTAAAAATGGCTTTAAAATGGATTTGGAGCATGGAGACGATTATCTCGGGATTGCAAGATAACCAAACAAAACGTTTAGTGGATTTCTACTTATTTTATTAAATATCATCTCCACCAAACAGGACAAGCTTGCATCTGTTATAGTTTTGGAGAAAAATGTGTTCATTTCATGTATGCGCGAAATGCCTTAAAAATGGCTTTAAAATGGATTTGGAGCATGGAGACGATTATCTCGGGATTGCAAGATAACCAAACAAAACTTTTAGTGGATTTCTACTTATTTTATTAAATATCATCTCCACCAAACAGGACAAGCTTGCATCTGTTATAGTTTTGGAGAAAAATGTGTTCATTTCATGTATGCGCGAAATGCCTTAAAAATGGCTTTAAAATGGATTTGGAGCATGGAGACGATTATCTCGGGATTGCAAGATAACCAAACAAAACTTTTAGTGGATTTCTACTTATTTTATTAAATATCATCTCCACCAAACAGGACAAGCTTGCATGTGTTATAGTTTTGGAGAAAAATGTGTTAATTTCATGTATGCGCAAAATGCCTTTGAAATGGCTTTAAAATGGATTTGGAGCATGGAGACGATTATCTCGGGATTGCAAGATAACCAAACAAAACTTTTAGTGGATTTCTACTTATTTTATTAAATATCATCTCCACCAAACAGGACAAGCTTGCATCTGTTATAGTTTTGGAGAAAAATGTGTTCATTTCATGTATGCGCGAAATGCCTTAAAAATGGCTTTAAAATGGATTTGGAGCATGGAGACGATTATCTCGGGATTGCAAGATAACCAAACAAAACTTTTAGTGGATTTCTACTTATTTTATTAAATATCATCTCCACCAAACAGGACAAGCTTGCATCTGTTATAGTTTTGGAGAAAAATGTGTTCATTTCATGTATGCGCGAAATGCCTTAAAAATGGCTTTAAAATGGATTTGGAGCATGGAGACGATTATCTCGGGATTGCAAGATAACCAAACAAAACTTTTAGTGGATTTCTACTTATTTTATTAAATATCATCTCCACCAAACAGGACAAGCTTGCATCTGTTATAGTTTTGGAGAAAAATGTGTTCATCTCATGTATGCGCGAAATGCCTTAAAAATGGCTTTAAAATGGATTTGGAGCATGGAGACGATTATCTCGGGATTGCAAGATAACCAAACAAAACTTTTAGTGGATTTCTACTTATTTTATTAAATATCATCTCCACCAAACAGGACAAGCTTGCATGTGTTATAGTTTTGGAGAAAAATGTGTTCATTTCATGTATGCGCAAAATGCCTTTGAAATGGCTTTAAAATGGATTTGGAGCATGGAGACGATTATCTCAGGATGGCAATATAAACAAACGAAACTTTTAGTAGATTTCTACTTATTTTATTAAATATTATCTCCACCAAACAGGACAAGCTTGCATCTGTTATAGTTTTGGAGAAAAATGTGTTCATTTCATGTATGCGCGAAATGCCTTAAAAATGGCTTTAAAATGGATTTGGTGCATGGAGACGATTATCTCGGGATTGCAAGATAACCAAACAAAACTTTTAGTGGATTTCTACTTATTTTATTAAATATCATCTCCACCAAACAGGACAAGCTTGCATCTGTTATAGTTTTGGAGAAAAATGTGTTCATTTCATGTATGCGCGAAATGCCTTAAAAATGGCTTTAAAATGGATTTGGAGCATGGAGACGATTATCTCGGGATTGCAATATAACCAAACAAAACTATTAGTGGATTTCTACTTATTTTATTAAATATCATCTCCACCAAACAGGACAAGCTTGCATCTGTTATAGTTTTGGAGAAAAATGTGTTCATTTCATGTATGCGCGAAATGCCTTAAAAATGGCTTTAAAATGGATTTGGAGCATGGAGACGATTATCTCGGGATTGCAAGATAACCAAACAAAACTTTTAGTGGATTTCTACTTATTTTATTAAATATCATCTCCACCAAACAGGACAAGCTTGCATCTGTTATAGTTTTGGAGAAAAATGTGTTCATTTCATGTATGCGCGAAATGCCTTAAAAATGGCTTTAAAATGGATTTGGAGCATGGAGACGATTATCTCAGGATGGCAAGATAACCAAACAAAACTTTTAGTGGATTTCTACTTATTTTATTAAATATCATCTCCACCAAACAGGACAAGCTTGCATCTGTTATAGTTTTGGAGAAAAATGTGTTCATTTCATGTATGCGCGAAATGCCTTAAAAATGGCTTTAAAATGGATTTGGAGCATGGAGACGATTATCTCGGGATTGCAAGATAACCAAACAAAACTTTTAGTGGATTTCTACTTATTTTATTAAATATCATCTCCACCAAACAGGACAAGCTTGCATCTGTTATAGTTTTGGAGAAAAATGTGTTCATTTCATGTATGCGCGAAATGCCTTAAAAATGGCTTTAAAATGGATTTGGAGCATGGAGACGATTATCTCGGGATTGCAATATAACCAAACAAAACTTTTAGTGGATTTCTACTTATTTTATTAAATATCATCTCCACCAAACAGGACAAGCTTGCATCTGTTATAGTTTTGGAGAAAAATGTGTTCATTTCATGTATGCGCGAAATGCCTTAAAAATGGCTTTAAAATGGATTTGGTGCATGGAGACGATTATCTCGGGATTGCAAGATAACCAAACAAAACTTTTAGTGGATTTCTACTTATTTTATTAAATATCATCTCCACCAAACAGGACAAGCTTGCATCTGTTATAGTTTTGGAGAAAAATGTGTTCATTTCATGTATGCGCGAAATGCCTTAAAAATGGCTTTAAAATGGATTTGGAGCATGGAGACGATTATCTCAGGATGGCAAGATAACCAAACAAAACTTTTAGTGGATTTCTACTTATTTTATTAAATATCATCTCCACCAAACAGGACAAGCTTGCATCTGTTATAGTTTTGGAGAAAAATGTGTTCATTTCATGTATGCGCGAAATGCCTTAAAAATGGCTTTAAAATGGATTTGGTGCATGGAGACGATTATCTCGGGATTGCAAGATAACCAAACAAAACTTTTAGTGGATTTCTACTTATTTTATTAAATATCATCTCCACCAAACAGGACAAGCTTGCATCTGTTATAGTTTTGGAGAAAAATGTGTTCATTTCATGTATGCGCGAAATGCCTTAAAAATGGCTTTAAAATGGATTTGGAGCATGGAGACGATTATCTCGGGATTGCAAGATAACCAAACAAAACTTTTAGTGGATTTCTACTTATTTTATTAAATATCATCTCCACCAAACAGGACAAGCTTGCATCTGTTATAGTTTTGGAGAAAAATGTGTTCATTTCATGTATGCGCGAAATGCCTTAAAAATGGCTTTAAAATGGATTTGGAGCATGGAGACGATTATCTCAGGATGGCAAGATAACCAAACAAAACTTTTAGTGGATTTCTACTTATTTTATTAAATATCATCTCCACCAAACAGGACAAGCTTGCATCTGTTATAGTTTTGGAGAAAAATGTGTTCATTTCATGTATGCGCGAAATGCCTTAAAAATGGCTTTAAAATGGATTTGGAGCATGGAGACGATTATCTCGGGATTGCAAGATAACCAAACAAAACTTTTAGTGGATTTCTACTTATTTTATTAAATATCATCTCCACCAAACAGGACAAGCTTGCATCTGTTATAGTTTTGGAGAAAAATGTGTTCATTTCATGTATGCGCGAAATGCCTTAAAAATGGCTTTAAAATGGATTTGGAGCATGGAGACGATTATCTCAGGATGGCAAGATAACCAAACAAAACTTTTAGTGGATTTCTACTTATTTTATTAAATATCATCTCCACCAAACAGGACAAGCTTGCATCTGTTATAGTTTTGGAGAAAAATGTGTTCATTTCATGTATGCGCGAAATGCCTTAAAAATGGCTTTAAAATGGATTTGGAGCATGGAGACGATTATCTCGGGATTGCAAGATAACCAAACAAAACTTTTAGTGGATTTCTACTTATTTTATTAAATATCATCTCCACCAAACAGGACAAGCTTGCATCTGTTATAGTTTTGGAGAAAAATGTGTTCATTTCATGTATGCGCGAAATGCCTTAA
The DNA here is from genome assembly GCF_048569485.1 of Anomaloglossus baeobatrachus. Lineage (NCBI taxonomy): Eukaryota > Metazoa > Chordata > Amphibia > Anura > Aromobatidae > Anomaloglossus > Anomaloglossus baeobatrachus. The sequence goes on along the minus strand of NW_027442622.1, from coordinate 326,599 downwards.
AAATGGCTTTAAAATGGATTTGGAGCATGGAGACGATTATCTCAGGATGGCAAGATAACCAAACAAAACTTTTAGTGGATTTCTACTTATTTTATTAAATATCATCTCCACCAAACAGGACAAGCTTGCATCTGTTATAGTTTTGGAGAAAAATGTGTTCATTTCATGTATGCGCGAAATGCCTTAAAAATGGCTTTAAAATGGATTTGGAGCATGGAGACGATTATCTCGGGATTGCAAGATAACCAAACAAAACTTTTAGTGGATTTCTACTTATTTTATTAAATATCATCTCCACCAAACAGGACAAGCTTGCATCTGTTATAGTTTTGGAGAAAAATGTGTTCATTTCATGTATGCGCGAAATGCCTTAAAAATGGCTTTAAAATGGATTTGGAGCATGGAGACGATTATCTCGGGATTGCAATATAACCAAACAAAACTTTTAGTGGATTTCTACTTATTTTATTAAATATCATCTCCACCAAACAGGACAAGCTTGCATCTGTTATAGTTTTGGAGAAAAATGTGTTCATTTCATGTATGCGCGAAATGCCTTAAAAATGGCTTTAAAATGGATTTGGTGCATGGAGACGATTATCTCGAGATTGCAAGATAACCAAACAAAACTTTTAGTGGATTTCTACTTATTTTATTAAATATCATCTCCACCAAACAGGACAAGCTTGCATCTGTTATAGTTTTGGAGAAAAATGTGTTCATTTCATGTATGCGCGAAATGCCTTAAAAATGGCTTTAAAATGGATTTGGAGCATGGAGACGATTATCTCGGGATTGCAAGATAACCAAACAAAACTTTTAGTGGATTTCTACTTATTTTATTAAATATCATCTCCACCAAACAGGACAAGCTTGCATCTGTTATAGTTTTGGAGAAAAATGTGTTCATTTCATGTATGCGCGAAATGCCTTAAAAATGGCTTTAAAATGGATTTGGAGCATGGAGACGATTATCTCGGGATTGCAAGATAACCAAACAAAACTTTTAGTGGATTTCTACTTATTTTATTAAATATCATCTCCACCAAACAGGACAAGCTTGCATCTGTTATAGTTTTGGAGAAAAATGTGTTCATTTCATGTATGCGCGAAATGCCTTAAAAATGGCTTTTAAATGGATTTGGTGCATGGAGACGATTATCTCGGGATTGCAAGATAACCAAACAAAACTTTTAGTGGATTTCTACTTATTTTATTAAATATCATCTCCACCAAACAGGACAAGCTGGCATCTGTTATAGTTTTGGAGAAAAATGTGTTCATTTCATGTATGCGCGAAATGCCTTAAAAATGGCTTTAAAATGGATTTGGAGCATGGAGACGATTATCTCGGGATTGCAAGATAACCAAACAAAACTTTTAGTGGATTTCTACTTATTTTATTAAATATCATCTCCACCAAACAGGACAAGCTTGCATCTGTTATAGTTTTGGAGAAAAATGTGTTCATTTCATGTATGCGCGAAATGCCTTAAAAATGGCTTTAAAATGGATTTGGAGCATGGAGACGATTATCTCGGGATTGCAAGATAACCAAACAAAACTTTTAGTGGATTTCTACTTATTTTATTAAATATCATCTCCACCAAACAGGACAAGCTTGCATCTGTTATAGTTTTGGAGAAAAATGTGTTCATCTCATGTATGCGCGAAATGCCTTAAAAATGGCTTTAAAATGGATTTGGAGCATGGAGACGATTATCTCGGGATTGCAAGATAACCAAACAAAACTTTTAGTGGATTTCTACTTATTTTATTAAATATCATCTCCACCAAACAGGACAAGCTTGCATGTGTTATAGTTTTGGAGAAAAATGTGTTCATTTCATGTATGCGCAAAATGCCTTTGAAATGGCTTTAAAATGGATTTGGAGCATGGAGACGATTATCTCAGGATGGCAATATAAACAAACGAAACTTTTAGTAGATTTCTACTTATTTTATTAAATATTATCTCCACCAAACAGGACAAGCTTGCATCTGTTATAGTTTTGGAGAAAAATGTGTTCATTTCATGTATGCGCGAAATGCCTTAAAAATGGCTTTAAAATGGATTTGGTGCATGGAGACGATTATCTCGGGATTGCAAGATAACCAAACAAAACTTTTAGTGGATTTCTACTTATTTTATTAAATATCATCTCCACCAAACAGGACAAGCTTGCATCTGTTATAGTTTTGGAGAAAAATGTGTTCATTTCATGTATGCGCGAAATGCCTTAAAAATGGCTTTAAAATGGATTTGGAGCATGGAGACGATTATCTCGGGATTGCAATATAACCAAACAAAACTTTTAGTGGATTTCTACTTATTTTATTAAATATCATCTCCACCAAACAGGACAAGCTTGCATCTGTTATAGTTTTGGAGAAAAATGTGTTCATTTCATGTATGCGCGAAATGCCTTAAAAATGGCTTTAAAATGGATTTGGAGCATGGAGACGATTATCTCGGGATTGCAAGATAACCAAACAAAACTTTTAGTGGATTTCTACTTATTTTATTAAATATCATCTCCACCAAACAGGACAAGCTTGCATCTGTTATAGTTTTGGAGAAAAATGTGTTCATTTCATGTATGCGCGAAATGCCTTAAAAATGGCTTTAAAATGGATTTGGAGCATGGAGACGATTATCTCAGGATGGCAAGATAACCAAACAAAACTTTTAGTGGATTTCTACTTATTTTATTAAATATCATCTCCACCAAACAGGACAAGCTTGCATCTGTTATAGTTTTGGAGAAAAATGTGTTCATTTCATGTATGCGCGAAATGCCTTAAAAATGGCTTTAAAATGGATTTGGAGCATGGAGACGATTATCTCGGGATTGCAAGATAACCAAACAAAACTTTTAGTGGATTTCTACTTATTTTATTAAATATCATCTCCACCAAACAGGACAAGCTTGCATCTGTTATAGTTTTGGAGAAAAATGTGTTCATTTCATGTATGCGCGAAATGCCTTAAAAATGGCTTTAAAATGGATATGGAGCATGGAGACGATTATCTCGGGATTGCAATATAACCAAACAAAACTTTTAGTGGATTTCTACTTATTTTATTAAATATCATCTCCACCAAACAGGACAAGCTTGCATCTGTTATAGTTTTGGAGAAAAATGTGTTCATTTCATGTATGCGCGAAATGCCTTAAAAATGGCTTTAAAATGGATTTGGTGCATGGAGACGATTATCTCGGGATTGCAAGATAACCAAACAAAACTTTTAGTGGATTTCTACTTATTTTATTAAATATCATCTCCACCAAACAGGACAAGCTTGCATCTGTTATAGTTTTGGAGAAAAATGTGTTCATTTCATGTATGCGCGAAATGCCTTAAAAATGGCTTTAAAATGGATTTGGAGCATGGAGACGATTATCTCGGGATTGCAAGATAACCAAACAAAACTTTTAGTGGATTTCTACTTATTTTATTAAATATCATCTCCACCAAACAGGACAAGCTTGCATCTGTTATAGTTTTGGAGAAAAATGTGTTCATTTCATGTATGCGCGAAATGCCTTAAAAATGGCTTTAAAATGGATTTGGAGCATGGAGACGATTATCTCAGGATGGCAAGATAACCAAACAAAACTTTTAGTGGATTTCTACTTATTTTATTAAATATCATCTCCACCAAACAGGACAAGCTTGCATCTGTTATAGTTTTGGAGAAAAATGTGTTCATTTCATGTATGCGCGAAATGCCTTAAAAATGGCTTTAAAATGGATTTGGAGCATGGAGACGATTATCTCGGGATTGCAAGATAACCAAACAAAACTTTTAGTGGATTTCTACTTATTTTATTAAATATCATCTCCACCAAACAGGACAAGCTTGCATCTGTTATAGTTTTGGAGAAAAATGTGTTCATTTCATGTATGCGCGAAATGCCTTAAAAATGGCTTTAAAATGGATTTGGAGCATGGAGACGATTATCTCAGGATGGCAAGATAACCAAACAAAACTTTTAGTGGATTTCTACTTATTTTATTAAATATCATCTCCACCAAACAGGACAAGCTTGCATCTGTTATAGTTTTGGAGAAAAATGTGTTCATTTCATGTATGCGCGAAATGCCTTAAAAATGGCTTTAAAATGGATTTGGAGCATGGAGACGATTATCTCGGGATTGCAAGATAACCAAACAAAACTTTTAGTGGATTTCTACTTATTTTATTAAATATCTCCACCAAACAGGACAAGCTTGCATCTGTTATAGTTTTGGAGAAAAATGTGTTCATTTCATGTATGCGCGAAATGCCTTAAAAATGGCTTTAAAATGGATTTGGAGCATGGAGACGATTATCTCAGGATGGCAAGATAACCAAACAAAACTTTTAGTGGATTTCTACTTATTTTATTAAATATCATCTCCACCAAACAGGACAAGCTTGCATCTGTTATAGTTTTGGAGAAAAATGTGTTCATTTCATGTATGCGCGAAATGCCTTAAAAATGGCTTTAAAATGGATTTGGAGCATGGAGACGATTATCTCGGGATTGCAAGATAACCAAACAAAACTTTTAGTGGATTTCTACTTATTTTATTAAATATCATCTCCACCAAACAGGACAAGCTTGCATCTGTTATAGTTTTGGAGAAAAATGTGTTCATTTCATGTATGCGCGAAATGCCTTAAAAATGGCTTTAAAATGGATTTGGAGCATGGAGACGATTATCTCAGGATGGCAAGATAACCAAACAAAACTTTTAGTGGATCTCTACTTATTTTATTAAATATCATCTCCACCAAACAGGACAAGCTTGCATCTGTTATAGTTTTGGAGAAAAATGTGTTCATTTCATGTATGCGCGAAATGCCTTAAAAATGGCTTTAAAATGGATTTGGAGCATGGAGACGATTATCTCGGGATTGCAAGATAACCAAACAAAACTTTTAGTGGATTTCTACTTATTTTATTAAATATCATCTCCACCAAACAGGACAAGCTTGCATCTGTTATAGTTTTGGAGAAAAATGTGTTCATTTTATGTATGCGCGAAATGCCTTAAAAATGGCTTTAAAATGGATTTGGAGCATGGAGACGATTATCTCGGGATTGCAATATAACCAAACAAAACTTTTAGTGGATTTCTACTTATTTTATTAAATATCATCTCCACCAAACAGGACAAGCTTGCATCTGTTATAGTTTTGGAGAAAAATGTGTTCATTTCATGTATGCGCGAAATGCCTTAAAAATGGCTTTAAAATGGATTTGGTGCATGGAGACGATTATCTCGGGATTGCAAGATAACCAAACAAAACTTTTAGTGGATTTCTACTTATTTTATTAAATATCATCTCCACCAAACAGGACAAGCTTGCATCTGTTATAGTTTTGGAGAAAAATGTGTTCATTTCATGTATGCGCGAAATGCCTTAAAAATGGCTTTAAAATGGATTTGGAGCATGGAGACGATTATCTCGGGATTGCAAGATAACCAAACAAAACTTTTAGTGGATTTCTACTTATTTTATTAAATATCATCTCCACCAAACAGGACAAGCTTGCATCTGTTATAGTTTTGGAGAAAAATGTGTTCATTTCATGTATGCGCGAAATGCCTTAAAAATGGCTTTAAAATGGATTTGGAGCATGGAGACGATTATCTCGGGATTGCAAGATAACCAAACAAAACTTTTAGTGGATTTCTACTTATTTTATTAAATATCATCTCCACCAAACAGGACAAGCTTGCATCTGTTATAGTTTTGGAGAAAAATGTGTTCATTTCATGTATGCGCGAAATGCCTTAAAAATGGCTTTAAAATGGATTTGGTGCATGGAGACGATTATCTCGGGATTGCAAGATAACCAAACAAAACTTTTAGTGGATTTCTACTTATTTTATTAAATATCATCTCCACCAAACAGGACAAGCTGGCATCTGTTATAGTTTTGGAGAAAAATGTGTTCATTTCATGTATGCGCGAAATGCCTTAAAAATGGCTTTAAAATGGATTTGGAGCATGGAGACGATTATCTCGGGATTGCAAGATAACCAAACAAAACTTTTAGTGGATTTCTACTTATTTTATTAAATATCATCTCCACCAAACAGGACAAGCTTGCATGTGTTATAGTTTTGGAGAAAAATGTGTTCATTTCATGTATGCGCGAAATGCCTTAAAAATGGCTTTAAAATGGATTTGGAGCATGGAGACGATTATCTCGGGATTGCAAGATAACCAAACAAAACTTTTAGTGGATTTCTACTTATTTTATTAAATATCATCTCCACCAAACAGGACAAGCTTGCATCTGTTATAGTTTTGGAGAAAAATGTGTTCATTTCATGTATGCGCGAAATGCCTTAAAAATGGCTTTAAAATGGATTTGGAGCATGGAGACGATTATCTCGGGATTGCAAGATAACCAAACAAAACTTTTAGTGGATTTCTACTTATTTTATTAAATATCATCTCCACCAAACAGGACAAGCTTGCATCTGTTATAGTTTTGGAGAAAAATGTGTTCATTTCATGTATGCGCGAAATGCCTTAAAAATGGCTTTAAAATGGATTTGGAGCATGGAGACGATTATCTCGGGATTGCAAGATAACCAAACAAAACTTTTAGTGGATTTCTACTTATTTTATTAAATATCATCTCCACCAAACAGGACAAGCTTGCATGTGTTATAGTTTTGGAGAAAAATGTGTTCATTTCATGTATGCGCGAAATGCCTTAAAAATGGCTTTAAAATGGATTTGGAGCATGGAGACGATTATCTCGGGATTGCAAGATAACCAAACAAAACTTTTAGTGGATTTCTACTTATTTTATTAAATATCATCTCCACCAAACAGGACAAGCTTGCATCTGTTATAGTTTTGGAGAAAAATGTGTTCATTTCATGTATGCGCGAAATGCCTTAAAAATGGCTTTAAAATGGATTTGGAGCATGGAGACGATTATCTCGGGATTGCAAGATAACCAAACAAAACTTTTAGTGGATTTCTACTTATTTTATTAAATATCATCTCCACCAAACAGGACAAGCTTGCATCTGTTATAGTTTTGGAGAAAAATGTGTTCATTTCATGTATGCGCGAAATGCCTTAAAAATGGCTTTAAAATGGATTTGGAGCATGGAGACGATTATCTCAGGATGGCAATATAAACAAACGAAACTTTTAGTAGATTTCTACTTATTTTATTAAATATTATCTCCACCAAACAGGACAAGCTTGCATCTGTTATAGTTTTGGAGAAAAATGTGTTCATTTCATGTATGCGCGAAATGCCTTAAAAATGGCTTTAAAATGGATTTGGAGCATGGAGACGATTATCTCGGGATTGCAAGATAACCAAACAAAACTTTTAGTGGATTTCTACTTATTTTATTAAATATCATCTCCACCAAACAGGACAAGCTTGCATCTGTTATAGTTTTGGAGAAAAATGTGTTCATTTCATGTATGCGCGAAATGCCTTAAAAATGGCTTTAAAATGGATTTGGAGCATGGAGACGATTATCTCGGGATTGCAAGATAACCAAACAAAACGTTTAGTGGATTTCTACTTATTTTATTAAATATCATCTCCACCAAACAGGACAAGCTTGCATCTGTTATAGTTTTGGAGAAAAATGTGTTCATTTCATGTATGCGCGAAATGCCTTAAAAATGGCTTTAAAATGGATTTGGAGCATGGAGACGATTATCTCGGGATTGCAAGATAACCAAACAAAACTTTTAGTGGATTTCTACTTATTTTATTAAATATCATCTCCACCAAACAGGACAAGCTTGCATGTGTTATAGTTTTGGAGAAAAATGTGTTCAATTCATGTATGCGCAAAATGCCTTTGAAATGGCTTTAAAATGGATTTGGAGCATGGAGACGATTATCTCAGGATGGCAATATAAACAAACGAAACGTTTAGTAGATTTCTACTTATTTTATTAAATATTATCTCCACCAAACAGGACAAGCTTGCATCTGTTATATTTTTGGAGAAAAATGTGTTCATTTCATGTATGCGCGAAATGCCTTAAAAATGGCTTTAAAATGGATTTGGAGCATGGAGACGATTATCTCGGGATTGCAAGATAACCAAACAAAACTTTTAGTGGATTTCTACTTATTTTATTAAATATCATCTCCACCAAACAGGACAAGCTTGCATCTGTTATAGTTTTGGAGAAAAATGTGTTCATTTCATGTATGCGCGAAATGCCTTAAAAATGGCTTTAAAATGGATTTGGAGCATGGAGACGATTATCTCGGGATTGCAAGATAACCAAACAAAACTTTTAGTGGATTTCTACTTATTTTATTAAATATCATCTCCACCAAACAGGACAAGCTTGCATCTGTTATAGTTTTGGAGAAAAATGTGTTCATTTCATGTATGCGCGAAATGCCTTAAAAATGGCTTTAAAATGGATTTGGAGCATGGAGACGATTATCTCGGGATTGCAAGATAAACAAACAAAACTTTTAGTGGATTTCTACTTATTTTATTAAATATCATCTCCACCAAACAGGACAAGCTTGCATCTGTTATAGTTTTGGAGAAAAATGTGTTCATTTCATGTATGCGCGAAATGCCTTAAAAATGGCTTTAAAATGGATTTGGAGCATGGAGACGATTATCTCGGGATTGCAATATAACCAAACAAAACTTTTAGTGGATTTCTACTTATTTTATTAAATATCATCTCCACCAAACAGGACAAGCTTGCATCTGTTATAGTTTTGGAGAAAAATGTGTTCATTTCATGTATGCGCGAAATGCCTTAAAAATGGCTTTAAAATGGATTTGGAGCATGGAGACGATTATCTCGGGATTGCAAGATAACCAAACAAAACGTTTAGTGGATTTCTACTTATTTTATTAAATATCATCTCCACCAAACAGGACAAGCTTGCATCTGTTATAGTTTTGGAGAAAAATGTGTTCATTTCATGTATGCGCGAAATGCCTTAAAAATGGCTTTAAAATGGATTTGGAGCATGGAGACGATTATCTCGGGATTGCAAGATAACCAAACAAAACTTTTAGTGGATTTCTACTTATTTTATTAAATATCATCTCCACCAAACAGGACAAGCTTGCATCTGTTATAGTTTTGGAGAAAAATGTGTTCATTTCATGTATGCGCGAAATGCCTTAAAAATGGCTTTAAAATGGATTTGGAGCATGGAGACGATTATCTCGGGATTGCAAGATAACCAAACAAAACTTTTAGTGGATTTCTACTTATTTTATTAAATATCATCTCCACCAAACAGGACAAGCTTGCATCTGTTATAGTTTTGGAGAAAAATGTGTTCATTTCATGTATGCGCGAAATGCCTTAAAAATGGCTTTAAAATGGATTTGGAGCATGGAGACGATTATCTCGGGATTGCAATATAACCAAACAAAACTTTTAGTGGATTTCTACTTATTTTATTAAATATCATCTCCACCAAACAGGACAAGCTTGCATCTGTTATAGTTTTGGAGAAAAATGTGTTCATTTCATGTATGCGCGAAATGCCTTAAAAATGGCTTTAAAATGGATTTGGAGCATGGAGACGATTATCTCGGGATTGCAAGATAACCAAACAAAACGTTTAGTGGATTTCTACTTATTTTATTAAATATCATCTCCACCAAACAGGACAAGCTTGCATCTGTTATAGTTTTGGAGAAAAATGTGTTCATTTCATGTATGCGCGAAATGCCTTAAAAATGGCTTTAAAATGGATTTGGAGCATGGAGACGATTATCTCGGGATTGCAAGATAACCAAACAAAACTTTTAGTGGATTTCTACTTATTTTATTAAATATCATCTCCACCAAACAGGACAAGCTTGCATCTGTTATAGTTTTGGAGAAAAATGTGTTCATTTCATGTATGCGCGAAATGCCTTAAAAATGGCTTTAAAATGGATTTGGAGCATGGAGACGATTATCTCGGGATTGCAAGATAACCAAACAAAACTTTTAGTGGATTTCTACTTATTTTATTAAATATCATCTCCACCAAACAGGACAAGCTTGCATGTGTTATAGTTTTGGAGAAAAATGTGTTAATTTCATGTATGCGCAAAATGCCTTTGAAATGGCTTTAAAATGGATTTGGAGCATGGAGACGATTATCTCGGGATTGCAAGATAACCAAACAAAACTTTTAGTGGATTTCTACTTATTTTATTAAATATCATCTCCACCAAACAGGACAAGCTTGCATCTGTTATAGTTTTGGAGAAAAATGTGTTCATTTCATGTATGCGCGAAATGCCTTAAAAATGGCTTTAAAATGGATTTGGAGCATGGAGACGATTATCTCGGGATTGCAAGATAACCAAACAAAACTTTTAGTGGATTTCTACTTATTTTATTAAATATCATCTCCACCAAACAGGACAAGCTTGCATCAGTTATAGTTTTGGAGAAAAATGTGTTCATTTCATGTATGCGCGAAATGCCTTAAAAATGGCTTTAAAATGGATTTGGAGCATGGAGACGATTATCTCGGGATTGCAAGATAACCAAACAAAACTTTTAGTGGATTTCTACTTATTTTATTAAATATCATCTCCACCAAACAGGACAAGCTTGCATCTGTTATAGTTTTGGAGAAAAATGTGTTCATCTCATGTATGCGCGAAATGCCTTAAAAATGGCTTTAAAATGGATTTGGAGCATGGAGACGATTATCTCGGGATTGCAAGATAACCAAACAAAACTTTTAGTGGATTTCTACTTATTTTATTAAATATCATCTCCACCAAACAGGACAAGCTTGCATGTGTTATAGTTTTGGAGAAAAATGTGTTCATTTCATGTATGCGCAAAATGCCTTTGAAATGGCTTTAAAATGGATTTGGAGCATGGAGACGATTATCTCAGGATGGCAATATAAACAAACGAAACTTTTAGTAGATTTCTACTTATTTTATTAAATATTATCTCCACCAAACAGGACAAGCTTGCATCTGTTATAGTTTTGGAGAAAAATGTGTTCATTTCATGTATGCGCGAAATGCCTTAAAATGGCTTTAAAATGGATTTGGTGCATGGAGACGATTATCTCGGGATTGCAAGATAACCAAACAAAACTTTTAGTGGATTTCTATTTATTTTATTAAATATCATCTCCACCAAACAGGACAAGCTTGCATCTGTTATAGTTTTGGAGAAAAATGTGTTCATTTCATGTATGCGCGAAATGCCTTAAAAATGGCTTTAAAATGGATTTGGAGCATGGAGACGATTATCTCGGGATTGCAATATAACCAAACAAAACTTTTAGTGGATTTCTACTTATTTTATTAAATATCATCTCCACCAAACAGGACAAGCTTGCATCTGTTATAGTTTTGGAGAAAAATGTGTTCATTTCATGTATGCGCGAAATGCCTTAAAAATGGCTTTAAAATGGATTTAAAGCATGGAGACGATTATCTCGAAATTGCAAGATAACCAAACAAAACTTTTAGTGGATTTCTACTTATTTTATTAAATATCATCTCCACCAAACAGGACAAGCTTGCATCTGTTATAGTTTTGGAGAAAAATGTGTTCATTTCATGTATGCGCGAAATGCCTTAAAAATGGCTTTAAAATGGATTTGGAGCATGGAGACGATTATCTCAGGATGGCAAGATAACCAAACAAAACTTTTAGTGGATTTCTACTTATTTTATTAAATATCATCTCCACCAAACAGGACAAGCTTGCATCTGTTATAGTTTTGGAGAAAAATGTGTTCATTTCATGTATGCGCGAAATGCCTTAAAAATGGCTTTAAAATGGATTTGGAGCATGGAGACGATTATCTCGGGATTGCAAGATAACCAAACAAAACTTTTAGTGGATTTCTACTTATTTTATTAAATATCATCTCCACCAAACAGGACAAGCTTGCATCTGTTATAGTTTTGGAGAAAAATGTGTTCATTTCATGTATGCGCGAAATGCCTTAAAAATGGCTTTAAAATGGATTTGGAGCATGGAGACGATTATCTCGGGATTGCAATATAACCAAACAAAACTTTTAGTGGATTTCTACTTATTTTATTAAATATCATCTCCACCAAACAGGACAAGCTTGCATCTGTTATAGTTTTGGAGAAAAATGTGTTCATTTCATGTATGCGCGAAATGCCTTAAAAATGGCTTTAAAATGGATTTGGTGCATGGAGACGATTATCTCGGGATTGCAAGATAACCAAACAAAACTTTTAGTGGATTTCTACTTATTTTATTAAATATCATCTCCACCAAACAGGACAAGCTTGCATCTGTTATAGTTTTGGAGAAAAATGTGTTCATTTCATGTATGCGCGAAATGCCTTAAAAATGGCTTTAAAATGGATTTGGAGCATGGAGACGATTATCTCGGGATTGCAAGATAACCAAACAAAACTTTTAGTGGATTTCTACTTATTTTATTAAATATCATCTCCACCAAACAGGACAAGCTTGCATCTGTTATAGTTTTGGAGAAAAATGTGTTCATTTCATGTATGCGCGAAATGCCTTAAAAATGGCTTTAAAATGGATTTGGAGCATGGAGACGATTATCTCAGGATGGCAAGATAACCAAACAAAACTTTTAGTGGATTTCTACTTATTTTATTAAATATCATCTCCACCAAACAGGACAAGCTTGCATCTGTTATAGTTTTGGAGAAAAATGTGTTCATTTCATGTATGCGCGAAATGCCTTAAAAATGGCTTTAAAATGGATTTGGAGCATGGAGACGATTATCTCGGGATTGCAAGATAACCAAACAAAACTTTTAGTGGATTTCTACTTATTTTATTAAATATCATCTCCACCAAACAGGACAAGCTTGCATCTGTTATAGTTTTGGAGAAAAATGTGTTCATTTCATGTATGCGCGAAATGCCTTAAAAATGGCTTTAAAATGGATTTGGAGCATGGAGACGATTATCTCGGGATTGCAATATAACCAAACAAAACTTTTAGTGGATTTCTACTTATTTTATTAAATATCATCTCCACCAAACAGGACAAGCTTGCATCTGTTATAGTTTTGGAGAAAAATGTGTTCATTTCATGTATGCGCGAAATGCCTTAAAAATGGCTTTAAAATGGATTTGGTGCATGGAGACGATTATCTCGGGATTGCAAGATAACCAAACAAAACTTTTAGTGGATTTCTACTTATTTTATTAAATATCATCTCCACCAAACAGGACAAGCTTGCATCTGTTATAGTTTTGGAGAAAAATGTGTTCATTTCATGTATGCGCGAAATGCCTTAAAAATGGCTTTAAAATGGATTTGGAGCATGGAGACGATTATCTCAGGATGGCAAGATAACCAAACAAAACTTTTAGTGGATTTCTACTTATTTTATTAAATATCATCTCCACCAAACAGGACAAGCTTGCATCTGTTATAGTTTTGGAGAAAAATGTGTTCATTTCATGTATGCGCGAAATGCCTTAAAAATGGCTTTAAAATGGATTTGGAGCATGGAGACGATTATCTCGGGATTGCAAGATAACCAAACAAAACTTTTAGTGGATTTCTACTTATTTTATTAAATATCATCTCCACCAAACAGGACAAGCTTGCATCTGTTATAGTTTTGGAGAAAAATGTGTTCATTTCATGTATGCGCGAAATGCCTTAAAATGGCTTTAAAATGGATTTGGAGCATGGAGACGATTATCTCGGGATTGCAATATAACCAAACAAAACTTTTAGTGGATTTCTACTTATTTTATTAAATATCATCTCCACCAAACAGGACAAGCTTGCATCTGTTATAGTTTTGGAGAAAAATGTGTTCATTTCATGTATGCGCGAAATGCCTTAAAAATGGCTTTAAAATGGATTTGGTGCATGGAGACGATTATCTCGGGATTGCAAGATAACCAAACAAAACTTTTAGTGGATTTCTACTTATTTTATTAAATATCATCTCCACCAAACAGGACAAGCTTGCATCTGTTATAGTTTTGGAGAAAAATGTGTTCATTTCATGTATGCGCGAAATGCCTTAAAAATGGCTTTAAAATGGATTTGGAGCATGGAGACGATTATCTCGGGATTGCAAGATAACCAAACAAAACTTTTAGTGGATTTCTACTTATTTTATTAAATATCATCTCCACCAAACAGGACAAGCTTGCATCTGTTATAGTTTTGGAGAAAAATGTGTTCATTTCATGTATGCGCGAAATGCCTTAAAAATGGCTTTAAAATGGATTTGGAGCATGGAGACGATTATCTCGGGATTGCAAGATAACCAAACAAAACTTTTAGTGGATTTCTACTTATTTTATTAAATATCATCTCCACCAAACAGGACAAGCTTGCATCTGTTATAGTTTTGGAGAAAAATGTGTTCATTTCATGTATGCGCGAAATGCCTTAAAAATGGCTTTAAAATGGATTTGGTGCATGGAGACGATTATCTCGGGATTGCAAGATAACCAAACAAAACTTTTAGTGGATTTCTACTTATTTTATTAAATATCATCTCCACCAAACAGGACAAGCTTGCATCTGTTATAGTTTTGGAGAAAAATGTGTTCATTTCATGTATGCGCGAAATGCCTTAAAAATGGCTTTAAAATGGATTTGGAGCATGGAGACGATTATCTCGGGATTGCAATATAACCAAACAAAACTTTTAGTGGATTTCTACTTATTTTATTAAATATCATCTCCACCAAACAGGACAAGCTTGCATCTGTTATAGTTTTGGAGAAAAATGTGTTCATTTCATGTATGCGCGAAATGCCTTAAAAATGGCTTTAAAATGGATTTGGAGCATGGAGACGATTATCTCGGGATTGCAAGATAACCAAACAAAACTTTTAGTGGATTTCTACTTATTTTATTAAATATCATCTCCACCAAACAGGACAAGCTTGCATCTGTTATAGTTTTGGAGAAAAATGTGTTCATTTCATGTATGCGCGAAATGCCTTAAAAATGGCTTTAAATGGATTTGGAGCATGGAGACGATTATCTCAGGATGGCAAGATAACCAAACAAAACTTTTAGTGGATTTCTACTTATTTTATTAAATATCATCTCCACCAAACAGGACAAGCTTGCATCTGTTATAGTTTTGGAGAAAAATGTGTTCATTTCATGTATGCGCGAAATGCCTTAAAAATGGCTTTAAAATGGATTTGGAGCATGGAGACGATTATCTCGGGATTGCAAGATAACCAAACAAAACTTTTAGTGGATTTCTACTTATTTTATTAAATATCATCTCCACCAAACAGGACAAGCTTGCATCTGTTATAGTTTTGGAGAAAAATGTGTTCATTTCATGTATGCGCGAAATGCCTTAAAAATGGCTTTAAAATGGATTTGGAGCATGGAGACGATTATCTCGGGATTGCAATATAACCAAACAAAACTTTTAGTGGATTTCTACTTATTTTATTAAATATCATCTCCACCAAACAGGACAAGCTTGCATCTGTTATAGTTTTGGAGAAAAATGTGTTCATTTCATGTATGCGCGAAATGCCTTAAAAATGGCTTTAAAATGGATTTGGTGCATGGAGACGATTATCTCGGGATTGCAAGATAACCAAACAAAACTTTTAGTGGATTTCTACTTATTTTATTAAATATCATCTCCACCAAACAGGACAAGCTTGCATCTGTTATAGTTTTGGAGAAAAATGTGTTCATTTCATGTATGCGCGAAATGCCTTAAAAATGGCTTTAAAATGGATTTGGAGCATGGAGACGATTATCTCGGGATTGCAAGATAACCAAACAAAACTTTTAGTGGATTTCTACTTATTTTATTAAATATCATCTCCACCAAACAGGACAAGCTTGCATCTGTTATAGTTTTGGAGAAAAATGTGTTCATTTCATGTATGCGCGAAATGCCTTAAAAATGGCTTTAAAATGGATTTGGAGCATGGAGACGATTATCTCAGGATGGCAAGATAACCAAACAAAACTTTTAGTGGATTTCTACTTATTTTATTAAATATCATCTCCACCAAACAGGACAAGCTTGCATCTGTTATAGTTTTGGAGAAAAATGTGTTCATTTCATGTATGCGCGAAATGCCTTAAAAATGGCTTTAAAATGGATTTGGAGCATGGAGACGATTATCTCGGGATTGCAAGATAACCAAACAAAACTTTTAGTGGATTTCTACTTATTTTATTAAATATCATCTCCACCAAACAGGACAAGCTTGCATCTGTTATAGTTTTGGAGAAAAATGTGTTCATTTCATGTATGCGCGAAATGCCTTAAAAATGGCTTTAAAATGGATTTGGAGCATGGAGACGATTATCTCGGGATTGCAATATAACCAAACAAAACTTTTAGTGGATTTCTACTTATTTTATTAAATATCATCTCCACCAAACAGGACAAGCTTGCATCTGTTATAGTTTTGGAGAAAAATGTGGTCATTTCATGTATGCGCGAAATGCCTTAAAAATGGCTTTAAAATGGATTTGGTGCATGGAGACGATTATCTCGGGATTGCAAGATAACCAAACAAAACTTTTAGTGGATTTCTACTTATTTTATTAAATATCATCTCCACCAAACAGGACAAGCTTGCATCTGTTATAGTTTTGGAGAAAAATGTGTTCATTTCATGTATGCGCGAAATGCCTTAAAAATGGCTTTAAAATGGATTTGGAGCATGGAGACGATTATCTCAGGATGGCAAAATAACCAAACAAAACTTTTAGTGGATTTCTACTTATTTTATTAAATATCATCTCCACCAAACAGGACAAGCTTGCATCTGTTATAGTTTTGGAGAAAAATGTGTTCATTTCATGTATGCGCGAAATGCCTTAAAAATGGCTTTAAAATGGATTTGGAGCATGGAGACGATTATCTCGGGATTGCAAGATAACCAAACAAAACTTTTAGTGGATTTCTACTTATTTTATTAAATATCATCTCCACCAAACAGGACAAGCTTGCATCTGTTATAGTTTTGGAGAAAAATGTGTTCATTTCATGTATGCGCGAAATGCCTTAAAAATGGCTTTAAAATGGATTTGGAGCATGGAGACGATTATCTCGGGATTGCAATATAACCAAACAAAACTTTTAGTGGATTTCTACTTATTTTATTAAATATCATCTCCACCAAACAGGACAAGCTTGCATCTGTTATAGTTTTGGAGAAAAATGTGTTCATTTCATGTATGCGCGAAATGCCTTAAAAATGGCTTTAAAATGGATTTGGTGCATGGAGACGATTATCTCGGGATTGCAAGATAACCAAACAAAACTTTTAGTGGATTTCTACTTATTTTATTAAATATCATCTCCACCAAACAGGACAAGCTTGCATCTGTTATAGTTTTGGAGAAAAATGTGTTCATTTCATGTATGCGCGAAATGCCTTAAAAATGGCTTTAAAATGGATTTGGAGCATGGAGACGATTATCTCGGGATTGCAAGATAACCAAACAAAACTTTTAGTGGATTTCTACTTATTTTATTAAATATCATCTCCACCAAACAGGACAAGCTTGCATCTGTTATAGTTTTGGAGAAAAATGTGTTCATTTCATG
The DNA here is from genome assembly GCF_048569485.1 of Anomaloglossus baeobatrachus. Taxonomy (NCBI): domain Eukaryota; kingdom Metazoa; phylum Chordata; class Amphibia; order Anura; family Aromobatidae; genus Anomaloglossus; species Anomaloglossus baeobatrachus. The sequence continues at coordinate 309,046 of NW_027442622.1, read as the reverse complement.
TATGCGCGAAATGCCTTAAAAATGGCTTTAAAATGGATTTGGAGCATGGAGACGATTATCTCAGGATGGCAAGATAACCAAACAAAACTTTTAGTGGATTTCTACTTATTTTATTAAATATCATCTCCACCAAACAGGACAAGCTTGCATCTGTTATAGTTTTGGAGAAAAATGTGTTCATTTCATGTATGCGCGAAATGCCTTAAAAATGGCTTTAAAATGGATTTGGAGCATGGAGACGATTATCTCGGGATTGCAAGATAACCAAACAAAACTTTTAGTGGATTTCTACTTATTTTATTAAATATCATCTCCACCAAACAGGACAAGCTTGCATCTGTTATAGTTTTGGAGAAAAATGTGTTCATTTCATGTATGCGCGAAATGCCTTAAAAATGGCTTTAAAATGGATTTGGAGCATGGAGACGATTATCTCGGGATTGCAATATAACCAAACAAAACTTTTAGTGGATTTCTACTTATTTTATTAAATATCATCTCCACCAAACAGGACAAGCTTGCATCTGTTATAGTTTTGGAGAAAAATGTGTTCATTTCATGTATGCGCGAAATGCCTTAAAAATGGCTTTAAAATGGATTTGGTGCATGGAGACGATTATCTCGGGATTGCAAGATAACCAAACAAAACTTTTAGTGGATTTCTACTTATTTTATTAAATATCATCTCCACCAAACAGGACAAGCTTGCATCTGTTATAGTTTTGGAGAAAAATGTGTTCATTTCATGTATGCGCGAAATGCCTTAAAAATGGCTTTAAAATGGATTTGGAGCATGGAGACGATTATCTCGGGATTGCAAGATAACCAAACAAAACTTTTAGTGGATTTCTACTTATTTTATTAAATATCATCTCCACCAAACAGGACAAGCTTGCATCTGTTATAGTTTTGGAGAAAAATGTGTTCATTTCATGTATGCGCGAAATGCCTTAAAAATGGCTGTAAAATGGATTTGGAGCATGGAGACGATTATCTCAGGATGGCAAGATAACCAAACAAAACTTTTAGTGGATTTCTACTTATTTTATTAAATATTATCTCCACCAAACAGGACAAGCTTGCATCTGTTATAGTTTTGGAGAAAAATGTGTTCATTTCATGTATGCGCGAAATGCCTTAAAAATGGCTTTAAAATGGATTTGGAGCATGGAGACGATTATCTCGGGATTGCAAGATAACCAAACAAAACTTTTAGTGGATTTCTACTTATTTTATTAAATATCATCTCCACCAAACAGGACAAGCTTGCATCTGTTATAGTTTTGGAGAAAAATGTGTTCATTTCATGTATGCGCGAAATGCCTTAAAAATGGCTTTAAAATGGATTTGGAGCATGGAGACGATTATCTCGGGATTGCAATATAACCAAACAAAACTTTTAGTGGATTTCTACTTATTTTATTAAATATCATCTCCACCAAACAGGACAAGCTTGCATCTGTTATAGTTTTGGAGAAAAATGTGTTCATTTCATGTATGCGCGAAATGCCTTAAAAATGGCTTTAAAATGGATTTGGTGCATGGAGACGATTATCTCGGGATTGCAAGATAACCAAACAAAACTTTTAGTGGATTTCTACTTATTTTATTAAATATCATCTCCACCAAACAGGACAAGCTTGCATCTGTTATAGTTTTGGAGAAAAATGTGTTCATTTCATGTATGCGCGAAATGCCTTAAAAATGGCTTTAAAATGGATTTGGAGCATGGAGACGATTATCTCGGGATTGCAAGATAACCAAACAAAACTTTTAGTGGATTTCTACTTATTTTATTAAATATCATCTCCACCAAACAGGACAAGCTTGCATCTGTTATAGTTTTGGAGAAAAATGTGTTCATTTCATGTATGCGCGAAATGCCTTAAAAATGGCTTTAAAATGGATTTGGAGCATGGAGACGATTATCTCGGGATTGCAAGATAACCAAACAAAACTTTTAGTGGATTTCTACTTATTTTATTAAATATCATCTCCACCAAACAGGACAAGCTTGCATCTGTTATAGTTTTGGAGAAAAATGTGTTCATTTCATGTATGCGCGAAATGCCTTAAAAATGGCTTTAAAATGGATTTGGAGCATGGAGACGATTATCTCGGGATTGCAAGATAACCAAACAAAACTTTTAGTGGATTTCTACTTATTTTATTAAATATCATCTCCACCAAACAGGACAAGCTTGCATCTGTTATAGTTTTGGAGAAAAATGTGTTCATTTCATGTATGCGCGAAATGCCTTAAAAATGGCTTTAAAATGGATTTGGAGCATGGAGACGATTATCTCGGGATTGCAATATAACCAAACAAAACTTTTAGTGGATTTCTACTTATTTTATTAAATATCATCTCCACCAAACAGGACAAGCTTGCATCTGTTATAGTTTTGGAGAAAAATGTGTTCATTTCATGTATGCGCGAAATGCCTTAAAAATGGCTTTAAAATGGATTTGGAGCATGGAGACGATTATCTCGGGATTGCAAGATAACCAAACAAAACTTTTAGTGGATTTCTACTTATTTTATTAAATATCATCTCCACCAAACAGGACAAGCTTGCATCTGTTATAGTTTTGGAGAAAAATGTGTTCATTTCATGTATGCGCGAAATGCCTTAAAAATGGCTTTAAAATGGATTTGGAGCATGGAGACGATTATCTCAGGATGGCAAGATAACCAAACAAAACTTTTAGTGGATTTCTACTTATTTTATTAAATATCATCTCCACCAAACAGGACAAGCTTGCATCTGTTATAGTTTTGGAGAAAAATGTGTTCATTTCATGTATGCGCGAAATGCCTTAAAAATGGCTTTAAAATGGATTTGGAGCATGGAGACGATTATCTCGGGATTGCAAGATAACCAAACAAAACTTTTAGTGGATTTCTACTTATTTTATTAAATATCATCTCCACCAAACAGGACAAGCTTGCATCTGTTATAGTTTTGGAGAAAAATGTGTTCATTTCATGTATGCGCGAAATGCCTTAAAAATGGCTTTAAAATGGATTTGGAGCATGGAGACGATTATCTCGGGATTGCAATATAACCAAACAAAACTTTTAGTGGATTTCTACTTATTTTATTAAATATCATCTCCACCAAACAGGACAAGCTTGCATCTGTTATAGTTTTGGAGAAAAATGTGGTCATTTCATGTATGCGCGAAATGCCTTAAAAATGGCTTTAAAATGGATTTGGTGCATGGAGACGATTATCTCGGGATTGCAAGATAACCAAACAAAACTTTTAGTGGATTTCTACTTATTTTATTAAATATCATCTCCACCAAACAGGACAAGTTTGCATCTGTTATAGTTTTGGAGAAAAATGTGTTCATTTCATGTATGCGCGAAATGCCTTAAAAATGGCTTTAAAATGGATTTGGAGCATGGAGACGATTATCTCAGGATGGCAAAATAACCAAACAAAACTTTTAGTGGATTTCTACTTATTTTATTAAATATCATCTCCACCAAACAGGACAAGCTTGCATCTGTTATAGTTTTGGAGAAAAATGTGTTCATTTCATGTATGCGCGAAATGCCTTAAAAATGGCTTTAAAATGGATTTGGAGCATGGAGACGATTATCTCGGGATTGCAAGATAACCAAACAAAACTTTTAGTGGATTTCTACTTATTTTATTAAATATCATCTCCACCAAACAGGACAAGCTTGCATCTGTTATAGTTTTGGAGAAAAATGTGTTCATTTCATGTATGCGCGAAATGCCTTAAAAATGGCTTTAAAATGGATTTGGAGCATGGAGACGATTATCTCGGGATTGCAATATAACCAAACAAAACTTTTAGTGGATTTCTACTTATTTTATTAAATATCATCTCCACCAAACAGGACAAGCTTGCATCTGTTATAGTTTTGGAGAAAAATGTGTTCATTTCATGTATGCGCGAAATGCCTTAAAAATGGCTTTAAAATGGATTTGGTGCATGGAGACGATTATCTCGGGATTGCAAGATAACCAAACAAAACTTTTAGTGGATTTCTACTTATTTTATTAAATATCATCTCCACCAAACAGGACAAGCTTGCATCTGTTATAGTTTTGGAGAAAAATGTGTTCATTTCATGTATGCGCGAAATGCCTTAAAAATGGCTTTAAAATGGATTTGGAGCATGGAGACGATTATCTCAGGATGGCAAGATAACCAAACAAAACTTTTAGTGGATTTCTACTTATTTTATTAAATATCATCTCCACCAAACAGGACAAGCTTGCATCTGTTATAGTTTTGGAGAAAAATGTGTTCATTTCATGTATGCGCGAAATGCCTTAAAAATGGCTTTAAAATGGATTTGGAGCATGGAGACGATTATCTCGGGATTGCAAGATAACCAAACAAAACTTTTAGTGGATTTCTACTTATTTTATTAAATATCATCTCCACCAAACAGGACAAGCTTGCATCTGTTATAGTTTTGGAGAAAAATGTGTTCATTTCATGTATGCGCGAAATGCCTTAAAAATGGCTTTAAAATGGATTTGGAGCATGGAGACGATTATCTCGGGATTGCAATATAACCAAACAAAACTTTTAGTGGATTTCTACTTATTTTATTAAATATCATCTCCACCAAACAGGACAAGCTTGCATCTGTTATAGTTTTGGAGAAAAATGTGTTCATTTCATGTATGCGCGAAATGCCTTAAAAATGGCTTTAAAATGGATTTGGTGCATGGAGACGATTATCTCGGGATTGCAAGATAACCAAACAAAACTTTTAGTGGATTTCTACTTATTTTATTAAATATCATCTCCACCAAACAGGACAAGCTTGCATCTGTTATAGTTTTGGAGAAAAATGTGTTCATTTCATGTATGCGCGAAATGCCTTAAAAATGGCTTTAAAATGGATTTGGAGCATGGAGACGATTATCTCGGGATTGCAAGATAACCAAACAAAACTTTTAGTGGATTTCTACTTATTTTATTAAATATCATCTCCACCAAACAGGACAAGCTTGCATCTGTTATAGTTTTGGAGAAAAATGTGTTCATTTCATGTATGCGCGAAATGCCTTAAAAATGGCTGTAAAATGGATTTGGAGCATGGAGACGATTATCTCAGGATGGCAAGATAACCAAACAAAACTTTTAGTGGATTTCTACTTATTTTATTAAATATCATCTCCACCAAACAGGACAAGCTTGCATCTGTTATAGTTTTGGAGAAAAATGTGTTCATTTCATGTATGCGCGAAATGCCTTAAAAATGGCTTTAAAATGGATTTGGAGCATGGAGACGATTATCTCGGGATTGCAAGATAACCAAACAAAACTTTTAGTGGATTTCTACTTATTTTATTAAATATCATCTCCACCAAACAGGACAAGCTTGCATCTGTTATAGTTTTGGAGAAAAATGTGTTCATTTCATGTATGCGCGAAATGCCTTAAAAATGGCTTTAAAATGGATTTGGAGCATGGAGACGATTATCTCGGGATTGCAATATAACCAAACAAAACTTTTAGTGGATTTCTACTTATTTTATTAAATATCATCTCCACCAAACAGGACAAGCTTGCATCTGTTATAGTTTTGGAGAAAAATGTGTTCATTTCATGTATGCGCGAAATGCCTTAAAAATGGCTTTAAAATGGATTTGGTGCATGGAGACGATTATCTCGGGATTGCAAGATAACCAAACAAAACTTTTAGTGGATTTCTACTTATTTTATTAAATATCATCTCCACCAAACAGGACAAGCTTGCATCTGTTATAGTTTTGGAGAAAAATGTGTTCATTTCATGTATGCGCGAAATGCCTTAAAAATGGCTTTAAAATGGATTTGGAGCATGGAGACGATTATCTCGGGATTGCAAGATAACCAAACAAAACTTTTAGTGGATTTCTACTTATTTTATTAAATATCATCTCCACCAAACAGGACAAGCTTGCATCTGTTATAGTTTTGGAGAAAAATGTGTTCATTTCATGTATGCGCGAAATGCCTTAAAAATGGCTTTAAAATGGATTTGGAGCATGGAGACGATTATCTCGGGATTGCAAGATAACCAAACAAAACTTTTAGTGGATTTCTACTTATTTTATTAAATATCATCTCCACCAAACAGGACAAGCTTGCATCTGTTATAGTTTTGGAGAAAAATGTGTTCATTTCATGTATGCGCGAAATGCCTTAAAAATGGCTTTAAAATGGATTTGGAGCATGGAGACGATTATCTCGGGATTGCAAGATAACCAAACAAAACTTTTAGTGGATTTCTACTTATTTTATTAAATATCATCTCCACCAAACAGGACAAGCTTGCATCTGTTATAGTTTTGGAGAAAAATGTGTTCATTTCATGTATGCGCGAAATGCCTTAAAAATGGCTTTAAAATGGATTTGGAGCATGGAGACGATTATCTCGGGATTGCAATATAACCAAACAAAACTTTTAGTGGATTTCTACTTATTTTATTAAATATCATCTCCACCAAACAGGACAAGCTTGCATCTGTTATAGTTTTGGAGAAAAATGTGTTCATTTCATGTATGCGCGAAATGCCTTAAAAATGGCTTTAAAATGGATTTGGAGCATGGAGACGATTATCTCGGGATTGCAAGATAACCAAACAAAACTTTTAGTGGATTTCTACTTATTTTATTAAATATCATCTCCACCAAACAGGACAAGCTTGCATCTGTTATAGTTTTGGAGAAAAATTTGTTCATTTCATGTATGCGCGAAATGCCTTAAAAATGGCTTTAAAATGGATTTGGAGCATGGAGACGATTATCTCGGGATTGCAAGATAACCAAACAAAACTTTTAGTGGATTTCTACTTATTTTATTAAATATCATCTCCACCAAACAGGACAAGCTTGCATCTGTTATAGTTTTGGAGAAAAATGTGTTCATTTCATGTATGCGCGAAATGCCTTAAAAATGGCTTTAAAATGGATTTGGAGCATGGAGACGATTATCTCGGGATTGCAAGATAACCAAACAAAACTTTTAGTGGATTTCTACTTATTTTATTAAATATCATCTCCACCAAACAGGACAAGCTTGCATGTGTTATAGTTTTGGAGAAAAATGTGTTAATTTCATGTATGCGCAAAATGCCTTTGAAATGGCTTTAAAATGGATTTGGAGCATGGAGACGATTATCTCGGGATTGCAAGATAACCAAACAAAACTTTTAGTGGATTTCTACTTATTTTATTAAATATCATCTCCACCAAACAGGACAAGCTTGCATCTGTTATAGTTTTGGAGAAAAATGTGTTCATTTCATGTATGCGCGAAATGCCTTAAAAATGGCTTTAAAATGGATTTGGAGCATGGAGACGATTATCTCGGGATTGCAAGATAACCAAACAAAACTTTTAGTGGATTTCTACTTATTTTATTAAATATCATCTCCACCAAACAGGACAAGCTTGCATCTGTTATAGTTTTGGAGAAAAATGTGTTCATTTCATGTATGCGCGAAATGCCTTAAAAATGGCTTTAAAATGGATTTGGAGCATGGAGACGATTATCTCGGGATTGCAAGATAACCAAACAAAACTTTTAGTGGATTTCTACTTATTTTATTAAATATCATCTCCACCAAACAGGACAAGCTTGCATCTGTTATAGTTTTGGAGAAAAATGTGTTCATTTCATGTATGCGCGAAATGCCTTAAAAATGGCTTTAAAATGGATTTGGAGCATGGAGACGATTATCTCGGGATTGCAAGATAACCAAACAAAACGTTTAGTGGATTTCTACTTATTTTATTAAATATCATCTCCACCAAACAGGACAAGCTTGCATCTGTTATAGTTTTGGAGAAAAATGTGTTCATTTCATGTATGCGCGAAATGCCTTAAAAATGGCTTTAAAATGGATTTGGAGCATGGAGACGATTATCTCGGGATTGCAAAATAACCAAACAAAACTTTTAGTGGATTTCTACTTATTTTATTAAATATCATCTCCACCAAACAGGACAAGCTTGCATCTGTTATAGTTTTGGAGAAAAATGTGTTCATTTCATGTATGCGCGAAATGCCTTAAAAATGGCTTTAAAATGGATTTGGAGCATGGAGACGATTATCTCGGGATTGCAAGATAACCAAACAAAACTTTTAGTGGATTTCTACTTATTTTATTAAATATCATCTCCACCAAACAGGACAAGCTTGCATCTGTTATAGTTTTGGAGAAAAATGTGTTCATTTCATGTATGCGCGAAATGCCTTAAAAATGGCTTTAAAATGGATTTGGAGCATGGAGACGATTATCTCGGGATTGCAAGATAACCAAACAAAACTTTTAGTGGATTTCTACTTATTTTATTAAATATCATCTCCACCAAACAGGACAAGCTTGCATCTGTTATAGTTTTGGAGAAAAATGTGTTCATTTCATGTATGCGCGAAATGCCTTAAAAATGGCTTTAAAATGGATTTGGAGCATGGAGACGATTATCTCGGGATTGCAAGATAACCAAACAAAACTTTTAGTGGATTTCTACTTATTTTATTAAATATCATCTCCACCAAACAGGACAAGCTTGCATGTGTTATAGTTTTGGAGAAAAATGTGTTCATTTCATGTATGCGCAAAATGCCTTTGAAATGGCTTTAAAATGGATTTGGAGCATGGAGACGATTATCTCAGGATGGCAATATAAACAAACGAAACTTTTAGTAGATTTCTACTTATTTTATTAAATATTATCTCCACCAAACAGGACAAGCTTGCATCTGTTATAGTTTTGGAGAAAAATGTGTTCATTTCATGTATGCGCGAAATGCCTTAAAAATGGCTTTAAAATGGATTTGGTGCATGGAGACGATTATCTCGGGATTGCAAGATAACCAAACAAAACTTTTAGTGGATTTCTACTTATTTTATTAAATATCATCTCCACCAAACAGGACAAGCTTGCATCTGTTATAGTTTTGGAGAAAAATGTGTTCATTTCATGTATGCGCGAAATGCCTTAAAAATGGCTTTAAAATGGATTTGGAGCATGGAGACGATTATCTCGGGATTGCAATATAACCAAACAAAACTTTTAGTGGATTTCTACTTATTTTATTAAATATCATCTCCACCAAACAGGAAAAGCTTGCATCTGTTATAGTTTTGGAGAAAAATGTGTTCATTTCATGTATGCGCGAAATGCCTTAAAAATGGCTTTAAAATGGATTTGGAGCATGGAGACGATTATCTCGGGATTGCAAGATAACCAAACAAAACTTTTAGTGGATTTCTACTTATTTTATTAAATATCATCTTCACCAAACAGGACAAGCTTGCATCTGTTATAGTTTTGGAGAAAAATGTGTTCATTTCATGTATGCGCGAAATGCCTTAAAAATGGCTTTAAAATGGATTTGGAGCATGGAGACGATTATCTCAGGATGGCAATATAAACAAACGAAACTTTTAGTAGATTTCTACTTATTTGATTAAATATTATCTCCACCAAACAGGACAAGCTTGCATCTGTTATAGTTTTGGAGAATAATGTGTTCATTTCATGTATGCGCGAAATGCCTTAAAAATGGCTTTAAAATGGATTTGGAGCATGGAGACGATTATCTCGGGATTGCAAGATAACCAAACAAAACTTTTAGTGGATTTCTACTTATTTTATTAAATATCATCTCCACCAAACAGGACAAGCTTGCATCTGTTATAGTTTTGGAGAAAAATGTGTTCATTTCATGTATGCGCGAAATGCCTTAAAAATGGCTTTAAAATGGATTTGGAGCATGGAGACGATTATCTCGGGATTGCAATATAACCAAACAAAACTTTTAGTGGATTTCTACTTATTTTATTAAATATCATCTCCACCAAACAGGACAAGCTTGCATCTGTTATAGTTTTGGAGAAAAATGTGTTCATTTCATGTATGCGCGAAATGCCTTAAAAATGGCTTTAAAATGGATTTGGTGCATGGAGACGATTATCTCGGGATTGCAAGATAACCAAACAAAACTTTTAGTGGATTTCTACTTATTTTATTAAATATCATCTCCACCAAACAGGACAAGCTTGCATCTGTTATAGTTTTGGAGAAAAATGTGTTCATTTCATGTATGCGCGAAATGCCTTAAAAATGGCTTTAAAATGGATTTGGAGCATGGAGACGATTATCTCGGGATTGCAAGATAACCAAACAAAACTTTTAGTGGATTTCTACTTATTTTATTAAATATCATCTCCACCAAACAGGACAAGCTTGCATCTGTTATAGTTTTGGAGAAAAATGTGTTCATTTCATGTATGCGCGAAATGCCTTAAAAATGGCTTTAAAATGGATTTGGAGCATGGAGACGATTATCTCAGGATGGCAAGATAACCAAACAAAACTTTTAGTGGATTTCTACTTATTTTATTAAATATCATCTCCACCAAACAGGACAAGCTTGCATCTGTTATAGTTTTGGAGAAAAATGTGTTCATTTCATGTATGCGCGAAATGCCTTAAAAATGGCTTTAAAATGGATTTGGAGCATGGAGACGATTATCTCGGGATTGCAAGATAACCAAACAAAACTTTTAGTGGATTTCTACTTATTTTATTAAATATCATCTCCACCAAACAGGACAAGCTTGCATCTGTTATAGTTTTGGAGAAAAATGTGTTCATTTCATGTATGCGCGAAATGCCTTAAAAATGGCTTTAAAATGGATTTGGAGCATGGAGACGATTATCTCGGGATTGCAATATAACCAAACAAAACTTTTAGTGGATTTCTACTTATTTTATTAAATATCATCTCCACCAAACAGGACAAGCTTGCATCTGTTATAGTTTTGGAGAAAAATGTGTTCATTTCATGTATGCGCGAAATGCCTTAAAAATGGCTTTAAAATGGATTTGGTGCATGGAGACGATTATCTCGGGATTGCAAGATAACAAAACAAAACTTTTAGTGGATTTCTACTTATTTTATTAAATATCATCTCCACCAAACAGGACAAGCTTGCATCTGTTATAGTTTTGGAGAAAAATGTGTTCATTTCATGTATGCGCGAAATGCCTTAAAAATGGCTTTAAAATGGATTTGGAGCATGGAGACGATTATCTCGGGATTGCAAGATAACCAAACAAAACGTTTAGTGGATTTCTACTTATTTTATTAAATATCATCTCCACCAAACAGGACAAGCTTGCATCTGTTATAGTTTTGGAGAAAAATGTGTTCATTTCATGTATGCGCGAAATGCCTTAAAAATGGCTTTAAAATGGATTTGGAGCATGGAGACGATTATCTCGGGATTGCAAAATAACCAAACAAAACTTTTAGTGGATTTATACTTATTTTATTAAATATCATCTCCACCAAACAGGACAAGCTTGCATCTGTTATAGTTTTGGAGAAAAATGTGTTCATTTCATGTATGCGCGAAATGCCTTAAAAATGGCTTTAAAATGGATTTGGAGCATGGAGACGATTATCTCGGGATTGCAAGATAACCAAACAAAACTTTTAGTGGATTTCTACTTATTTTATTAAATATCATCTCCACCAAACAGGACAAGCTTGCATGTGTTATAGTTTTGGAGAAAAATGTGTTAATTTCATGTATGCGCAAAATGCCTTTGAAATGGCTTTAAAATGGATTTGGAGCATGGAGACGATTATCTCGGGATTGCAAGATAACCAAACAAAACTTTTAGTGGATTTCTACTTATTTTATTAAATATCATCTCCACCAAACAGGACAAGCTTGCATCTGTTATAGTTTTGGAGAAAAATGTGTTCATTTCATGTATGCGCGAAATGTCTTAAAAATGGCTTTAAAATGGATTTGGAGCATGGAGACGATTATCTCGGGATTGCAAGATAACCAAACAAAACTTTTAGTGGATTTCTACTTATTTTATTAAATATCATCTCCACCAAACAGGACAAGCTTGCATCTGTTATAGTTTTGGAGAAAAATGTGTTCATTTCATGTATGCGCGAAATGCCTTAAAAATGGCTTTAAAATGGATTTGGAGCATGGAGACGATTATCTCGGGATTGCAAGATAACCAAACAAAACTTTTAGTGGATTTCTACTTATTTTATTAAATATCATCTCCACCAAACAGGACAAGCTTGCATCTGTTATAGTTTTGGAGAAAAATGTGTTCATTTCATGTATGCGCGAAATGCCTTAAAAATGGCTTTAAAATGGATTTGGAGCATGGAGACGATTATCTCGGGATTGCAAGATAACCAAACAAAACTTTTAGTGGATTTCTACTTATTTTATTAAATATCATCTCCACCAAACAGGACAAGCTTGCATGTGTTATAGTTTTGGAGAAAAATGTGTTCATTTCATGTATGCGCAAAATGCCTTTGAAATGGCTTTAAAATGGATTTGGAGCATGGAGACGATTATCTCAGGATGGCAATATAAACAAACGAAACTTTTAGTAGATTTCTACTTATTTTATTAAATATTATCTCCACCAAACAGGACAAGCTTGCATCTGTTATAGTTTTGGAGAAAAATGTGTTCATTTCATGTATGCGCGAAATGCCTTAAAAATGGCTTTAAAATGGATTTGGTGCATGGAGACGATTATCTCGGGATTGCAAGATAACCAAACAAAACTTTTAGTGGATTTCTACTTATTTTATTAAATATCATCTCCACCAAACAGGACAAGCTTGCATCTGTTATAGTTTTGGAGAAAAATGTGTTCATTTCATGTATGCGCGAAATGCCTTAAAAATGGCTTTAAAATGGATTTGGAGCATGGAGACGATTATCTCGGGATTGCAATATAACCAAACAAAACTTTTAGTGGATTTCTACTTATTTTATTAAATATCATCTCCACCAAACAGGAAAAGCTTGCATCTGTTATAGTTTTGGAGAAAAATGTGTTCATTTCATGTATGCGCGAAATGCCTTAAAAATGGCTTTAAAATGGATTTGGAGCATGGAGACGATTATCTCGGGATTGCAAGATAACCAAACAAAACTTTTAGTGGATTTCTACTTATTTTATTAAATATCATCTTCACCAAACAGGACAAGCTTGCATCTGTTATAGTTTTGGAGAAAAATGTGTTCATTTCATGTATGCGCGAAATGCCTTAAAAATGGCTTTAAAATGGATTTGGAGCATGGAGACGATTATCTCAGGATGGCAATATAAACAAACGAAACTTTTAGTAGATTTCTACTTATTTAATTAAATATTATCTCCACCAAACAGGACAAGCTTGCATCTGTTATAGTTTTGGAGAAAAATGTGTTCATTTCATGTATGCGCGAAATGCCTTAAAAATGGCTTTAAAATGGATTTGGAGCATGGAGACGATTATCTCGGGATTGCAAGATAACCAAACAAAACTTTTAGTGGATTTCTACTTATTTTATTAAATATCATCTCCACCAAACAGGACAAGCTTGCATCTGTTATAGTTTTGGAGAAAAATGTGTTCATTTCATGTATGCGCGAAATGCCTTAAAAATGGCTTTAAAATGGATTTGGAGCATGGAGACGATTATCTCGGGATTGCAATATAACCAAACAAAACTTTTAGTGGATTTCTACTTATTTTATTAAATATCATCTCCACCAAACAGGACAAGCTTGCATCTGTTATAGTTTTGGAGAAAAATGTGTTCATTTCATGTATGCGCGAAATGCCTTAAAAATGGCTTTAAAATGGATTTGGTGCATGGAGACGATTATCTCGGGATTGCAAGATAACCAAACAAAACTTTTAGTGGATTTCTACTTATTTTATTAAATATCATCTCCACCAAACAGGACAAGCTTGCATCTGTTATAGTTTTGGAGAAAAATGTGTTCATTTCATGTATGCGCGAAATGCCTTAAAAATGGCTTTAAAATGGATTTGGAGCATGGAGACGATTATCTCGGGATTGCAAGATAACCAAACAAAACTTTTAGTGGATTTCTACTTATTTTATTAAATATCATCTCCACCAAACAGGACAAGCTTGCATCTGTTATAGTTTTGGAGAAAAATGTGTTCATTTCATGTATGCGCGAAATGCCTTAAAAATGGCTTTAAAATGGATTTGGAGCATGGAGACGATTATCTCAGGATGGCAAGATAACCAAACAAAACTTTTAGTGGATTTCTACTTATTTTATTAAATATCATCTCCACCAAACAGGACAAGCTTGCATCTGTTATAGTTTTGGAGAAAAATGTGTTCATTTCATGTATGCGCGAAATGCCTTAAAAATGGCTTTAAAATGGATTTGGAGCATGGAGACGATTATCTCGGGATTGCAAGATAACCAAACAAAACTTTTAGTGGATTTCTACTTATTTTATTAAATATCATCTCCACCAAACAGGACAAGCTTGCATCTGTTATAGTTTTGGAGAAAAATGTGTTCATTTCATGTATGCGCGAAATGCCTTAAAAATGGCTTTAAAATGGATTTGGAGCATGGAGACGATTATCTCGGGATTGCAATATAACCAAACAAAACTTTTAGTGGATTTCTACTTATTTTATTAAATATCATCTCCACCAAACAGGACAAGCTTGCATCTGTTATAGTTTTGGAGAAAAATGTGTTCATTTCATGTATGCGCGAAATGCCTTAAAAATGGCTTTAAAATGGATTTGGTGCATGGAGACGATTATCTCGGGATTGCAAGATAACCAAACAAAACTTTTAGTGGATTTCTACTTATTTTATTAAATATCATCTCCACCAAACAGGACAAGCTTGCATCTGTTATAGTTTTGGAGAAAAATGTGTTCATTTCATGTATGCGCGAAATGCCTTAAAAATGGCTTTAAAATGGATTTGGAGCATGGAGACGATTATCTCGGGATTGCAAGATAACCAAACAAAACTTTTAGTGGATTTCTACTTATTTTATTAAATATCATCTCCACCAAACAGGACAAGCTTGCATCTGTTATAGTTTTGGAGAAAAATGTGTTCATTTCATGTATGCGCGAAATGCCTTAAAAATGGCTTTAAAATGGATTTGGAGCATGGAGACGATTATCTCGGGATTGCAAGATAACCAAACAAAACTTTTAGTGGATTTCTACTTATTTTATTAAATATCATCTCCACCAAACAGGACAAGCTTGCATCTGTTATAGTTTTGGAGAAAAATGTGTTCATTTCATGTATGCGCGAAATGCCTTAAAAATGGCTTTAAAATGGATTTGGAGCATGGAGACGATTATCTCGGGATTGCAAGATAACCAAACAAAACTTTTAGTGGATTTCTACTTATTTTATTAAATATCATCTCCACCAAACAGGACAAGCTTGCATCTGTTATAGTTTTGGAGAAAAATGTGTTCATTTCATGTATGCGCGAAATGCCTTAAAAATGGCTTTAAAATGGATTTGGAGCATGGAGACGATTATCTCGGGATTGCAAGATAACCAAACAAAACTTTTAGTGGATTTCTACTTATTTTATTAAATATCATCTCCACCAAACAGGACAAGCTTGCATCTGTTATAGTTTTGGAGAAAAATGTGTTCATTTCATGTATGCGCGAAATGCCTTAAAAATGGCTTTAAAATGGATTTGGAGCATGGAGACGATTATCTCAGGATGGCAAGATAACCAAACAAAACTTTTAGTGGATTTCTACTTATTTTATTAAATATCATCTCCACCAAACAGGACAAGCTTGCATCTGTTATAGTTTTGGAGAAAAATGTGTTCATTTCATGTATGCGCGAAATGCCTTAAAAATGGCTTTAAAATGGATTTGGAGCATGGAGACGATTATCTCGGGATTGCAAGATAACCAAACAAAACTTTTAGTGGATTTCTACTTATTTTATTAAATATCATCTCCACCAAACAGGACAAGCTTGCATCTGTTATAGTTTTGGAGAAAAATGTGTTCATTTCATGTATGCGCGAAATGCCTTAAAAATGGCTTTAAAATGGATTTGGAGCATGGAGACGATTATCTCGGGATTGCAATATAACCAAACAAAACTTTTAGTGGATTTCTACTTATTTTATTAAATATCATCTCCACCAAACAGGACAAGCTTGCATCTGTTATAGTTTTGGAGAAAAATGTGTTCATTTCATGTATGCGCGAAATGCCTTAAAAATGGCTTTAAAATGGATTTGGTGCATGGAGACGATTATCTCGGGATTGCAAGATAACCAAACAAAACTTTTAGTGGATTTCTACTTATTTTATTAAATATCATCTCCACCAAACAGGACAAGCTTGCATCTGTTATAGTTTTGGAGAAAAATGTGTTCATTTCATGTATGCGCGAAATGCCTTAAAAATGGCTTTAAAATGGATTTGGAGCATGGAGACGATTATCTCGGGATTGCAAGATAACCAAACAAAACTTTTAGTGGATTTCTACTTATTTTATTAAATATCATCTCCACCAAACAGGACAAGCTTGCATCTGTTATAGTTTTGGAGAAAAATGTGTTCATTTCATGTATGCGCGAAATGCCTTAAAAATGGCTTTAAAATGGATTTGGAGCATGGAGACGATTATCTCGGGATTGCAAGATAACCAAACAAAACTTTTAGTGGATTTCTACTTATTTTATTAAATATCATCTCCACCAAACAGGACAAGCTTGCATCTGTTATAGTTTTGGAGAAAAATGTGTTCATTTCATGTATGCGCGAAATGCCTTAAAAATGGCTTTAAAATGGATTTGGAGCATGGAGACGATTATCTCGGGATTGCAAGATAACCAAACAAAACTTTTAGTGGATTTCTACTTATTTTATTAAATATCATCTCCACCAAACAGGACAAGCTTGCATCTGTTATAGTTTTGGAGAAAAATGTGTTCATTTCATGTATGCGCGAAATGCCTTAAAAATGGCTTTAAAATGGATTTGGAGCATGGAGACGATTATCTCGGGATTGCAATATAACCAAACAAAACTTTTAGTGGATTTCTACTTATTTTATTAAATATCATCTCCACCAAACAGGACAAGCTTGCATCTGTTATAGTTTTGGAGAAAAATGTGTTCATTTCATGTATGCGCGAAATGCCTTAAAAATGGCTTTAAAATGGATTTGGAGCATGGAGACGAATATCTCGGGATTGCAAGATAACCAAACAAAACTTTTAGTGGATTTCTACTTATTTTATTAAATATCATCTCCACCAAACAGGACAAGCTTGCATCTGTTATAGTTTTGGAGAAAAATTTGTTCATTTCATGTATGCGCGAAATGCCTTAAAAATGGCTTTAAAATGGATTTGGAGCATGGAGACGATTATCTCGGGATTGCAAGATAACCAAACAAAACTTTTAGTGGATTTCTACTTATTTTATTAAATATCATCTCCACCAAACAGGACAAGCTTGCATCTGTTATAGTTTTGGAGAAAAATGTGTTCATTTCATGTATGCGCGAAATGCCTTAAAAATGGCTTTAAAATGGATTTGGAGCATGGAGACGATTATCTCGGGATTGCAATATAACCAAACAAAACTTTTAGTGGATTTCTACTTATTTTATTAAATATCATCTCCACCAAACAGGACAAGCTTGCATCTGTTATAGTTTTGGAGAAAAATGTGTTCATTTCATGTATGCGCGAAATGCCTTAAAAATGGCTTTAAAATGGATTTGGAGCATGGAGACGATTATCTCGGGATTGCAAGATAACCAAACAAAACGTTTAGTGGATTTCTACTTATTTTATTAAATATCATCTCCACCAAACAGGACAAGCTTGCATCTGTTATAGTTTTGGAGAAAAATGTGTTCATTTCATGTATGCGCGAAATGCCTTAAAAATGGCTTTAAAATGGATTTGGAGCATGGAGACGATTATCTCGGGATTTCAAGATAACCAAACAAAACTTTTAGTGGATTTCTACTTATTTTATTAAATATCATCTCCACCAAACAGGACAAGCTTGCATCTGTTATAGTTTTGGAGAAAAATGTGTTCATTTCATGTATGCGCGAAATGCCTTAAAAATGGCTTTAAAATGGATTTGGAGCATGGAGACGATTATCTCGGGATTGCAAGATAACCAAACAAAACTTTTAGTGGATTTCTACTTATTTTATTAAATATCATCTCCACCAAACAGGACAAGCTTGCATGTGTTATAGTTTTGGAGAAAAATGTGTTAATTTCATGTATGCGCAAAATGCCTTTGAAATGGCTTTAAAATGGATTTGGAGCATGGAGACGATTATCTCGGGATTGCAAGATAACCAAACAAAACTTTTAGTGGATTTCTACTTATTTTATTAAATATCATCTCCACCAAACAGGACAAGCTTGCATCTGTTATAGTTTTGGAGAAAAATGTGTTCATTTCATGTATGCGCGAAATGCCTTAAAAATGGCTTTAAAATGGATTTGGAGCATGGAGACGATTATCTCGGGATTGCAAGATAACCAAACAAAACTTTTAGTGGATTTCTACTTATTTTATTAAATATCATCTCCACCAAACAGGACAAGCTTGCATCTGTTATAGTTTTGGAGAAAAATGTGTTCATTTCATGTATGCGCGAAATGCCTTAAAAATGGCTTTAAAATGGATTTGGAGCATGGAGACGATTATCTCGGGATTGCAAGATAACCAAACAAAACTTTTAGTGGATTTCTACTTATTTTATTAAATATCATCTCCACCAAACAGGACAAGCTTGCATCTGTTATAGTTTTGGAGAAAAATGTGTTCATTTCATGTATGCGCGAAATGCCTTAAAAATGGCTTTAAAATGGATTTGGAGCATGGAGACGATTATCTCGGGATTGCAAGATAACCAAACAAAACTTTTAGTGGATTTCTACTTATTTTATTAAATATCATCTCCACCAAACAGGACAAGCTTGCATGTGTTATAGTTTTGGAGAAAAATGTGTTCATTTCATGTATGCGCAAAATGCCTTTGAAATGGCTTTAAAATGGATTTGGAGCATGGAGACGATTATCTCAGGATGGCAATATAAACAAACGAAACTTTTAGTAGATTTCTACTTATTTTATTAAATATTATCTCCACCAAACAGGACAAGCTTGCATCTGTTATAGTTTTGGAGAAAAATGTGTTCATTTCATGTATGCGCGAAATGCCTTAACCCTTTCACGACCGGCCGATTTTTCGCTTTCCGTTTTTTTTTTTCGCCATTCTTTTTCTGAGAGACGTAACTTTTTTATTTTTCAGTCAATATGGTCATGTGAGGGCTCATTTTTTGCGGAACGAGCTGTACTTTTAAATGAAACCATCAGTTTTACCATATTGTGTACTAGAAAATGGCAAAAAAATTCCAAATGCTGAAAAATTGCAAAAAAAGTGCGATAGCACTATGGTTTTTGAGATATTTTATTCACTGTGTTCACTATATGGTAAAACTGATGTGTGGGTGTGATGCCTCAGGTCAGTGCGAGTTCGTAGACACCAAACATGTATAGGTTTACTTTTATATAAGGGGTTAAAAAAAAATCGGAAGTTTGTCCGAAAAAAGTGGCGCACGTTTTACGCCATATTCCGTGACCCGTAGCGTTCTCATTTTTCGGGATCTTAGGCTCAATGACGGCTTATTTTTTGCGTCTCGAGCTGACGTTTTTAACGGTACCATTTTTGCGCAGATGCTACGTTTTGATCGCCTCTTATTGCATTTTGCGCAAAAGTTGTGGCGACAAAAAAACGTCGTTTTGGCGTTTGGAATTTTTTTGCCGCTACGCCGTTTACTGATCAGATTAATTGATTTTATATTTTGATAGATCGGGCGTTTCTGAACGCGGCGATACCAAATGTGTGTATATTTTTTATTTTTTTAACCCTTTAATTTTTAATGGGGCGAATGGGGGGTGATTTGAACTTTTAGGTTTTTTTGTTTTTTTTTAATTTTTTAAAACTTTTTTTTTTACTTTTTTTTTTTATTTTACTAGTCCCCCTAGGGGGCTATTGCGATCAGCATTCCGATCGCTCTGCAGTATCTGCTGATCACAGCTGGAAGGCTGTAAACAGCAGATACGCTGTCTTTCTCTTTTGCTGTGCCCCGGGCACAGCGAAAGTGAAACCAATTCATGTGTAGTACAGGAGTCATCACATGACCCTGTACTACCATGACAACTATCGGGAGTCACGTGATCGCGTCACGTGACTTCCGGTTTCGGCGGTAAGTAAAACTTTACCGCGATTGCGCTTATAATGGCGCTGTCATGTATTGACAGCGCCATTATAAGGGGTTAATCGGCACGAGCAGATAACGATTCTGCTCGTGCCTAGCAGGCACACATCTCAGCTGTGAAAATCAGCTGAGATGTGTGCCGATCGCGGCATGCTGCCGCCGGAGGACCGCGGGCAGTAAGATTATGTCCTTTAGGACGTAATTTTACGGCCCGCGGTCGTTAAGGGGTTAAAAATGGCTTTAAAATGGATTTGGTGCATGGAGACGATTATCTCGGGATTGCAAGATAACCAAACAAAACTTTTAGTGGATTTCTACTTATTTTATTAAATATCATCTCCACCAAACAGGACAAGCTTGCATCTGTTATAGTTTTGGAGAAAAATGTGTTCATTTCATGTATGCGCGAAATGCCTTAAAAATGGCTTTAAAATGGATTTGGAGCATGGAGACGATTATCTCGGGATTGCAATATAACCAAACAAAACTTTTAGTGGATTTCTACTTATTTTATTAAATATCATCTCCACCAAACAGGAAAAGCTTGCATCTGTTATAGTTTTGGAGAAAAATGTGTTCATTTCATGTATGCGCGAAATGCCTTAAAAATGGCTTTAAAATGGATTTGGAGCATGGAGACGATTATCTCGGGATTGCAAGATAACCAAACAAAACTTTTAGTGGATTTCTACTTATTTTATTAAATATCATCTTCACCAAACAGGACAAGCTTGCATCTGTTATAGTTTTGGAGAAAAATGTGTTCATTTCATGTATGCGCGAAATGCCTTAAAAATGGCTTTAAAATGGATTTGGAGCATGGAGACGATTATCTCAGGATGGCAATATAAACAAACGAAACTTTTAGTAGATTTCTACTTAATTGATTAAATATTATCTCCACCAAACAGGACAAGCTTGCATTTGTTATAGTTTTGGAGAAAAATGTGTTCATTTCATGTATGCGCGAAATGCCTTAAAAATGGCTTTAAAATGGATTTGGAGCATGGAGACGATTATCTCGGGATTGCAAGATAACCAAACAAAACTTTTAGTGGATTTCTACTTATTTTATTAAATATCATCTCCACCAAACAGGACAAGCTTGCATCTGTTATAGTTTTGGAGAAAAATGTGTTCATTTCATGTATGCGCGAAATGCCTTAAAAATGGCTTTAAAATGGATTTGGAGCATGGAGACGATTATCTCGGGATTGCAAGATAACCAAACAAAACTTTTAGTGGATTTCTACTTATTTTATTAAATATCTCCACCAAACAGGACAAGCTTGCATCTGTTATAGTTTTGGAGAAAAATGTGTTCATTTCATGTATGCGCGAAATGCCTTAAAAATGGCTTTAAAATGGATTTGGAGCATGGAGACGATTATCTCGGGATTGCAAGATAACCAAACAAAACTTTTAGTGGATTTCTACTTATTTTATTAAATATCATCTCCACCAAACAGGACAAGCTTGCATCTGTTATAGTTTTGGAGAAAAATGTGTTCATTTCATGTATGCGCGAAATGCCTTAAAAATGGCTTTAAAATGGATTTGGAGCATGGAGACGATTATCTCGGGATTGCAATATAACCAAACAAAACTTTTGTGGATTTCTACTTATTTTATTAAATATCATCTCCACCAAACAGGACAAGCTTGCATCTGTTATAGTTTTGGAGAAAAATGTGTTCATTTCATGTATGCGCGAAATGCCTTAAAAATGGCTTTAAAATGGATTTGGAGCATGGAGACGATTATCTCGGGATTGCAAGATAACCAAACAAAACTTTTAGTGGATTTCTACTTATTTTATTAAATATCATCTCCACCAAACAGGACAAGCTTGCATCTGTTATAGTTTTGGAGAAAAATGTGTTCATTTCATGTATGCGCGAAATGCCTTAAAAATGGCTTTAAAATGGATTTGAAGCATGGAGACGATTATCTCGGGATTGCAAGATAACCAAACAAAACTTTTAGTGGATTTCTACTTATTTTATTAAATATCATCTCCACCAAACAGGACAAGCTTGCATCTGTTATAGTTTTGGAGAAAAATGTGTTCATTTCATGTATGCGCGAAATGCCTTAAAAATGGCTTTAAAATGGATTTGGAGCATGGAGACGATTATCTCGGGATTGCAAGATAACCAAACAAAACTTTTAGTGGATTTCTACTTATTTTATTAAATATCATCTCCACCAAACAGGACAAGCTTGCATCTGTTATAGTTTTGGTGAAAAATGTGTTCATTTCATGTATGCGCGAAATGCCTTAAAAATGGCTTTAAAATGGATTTGGAGCATAGAGACGATTATCTCGGGATTGCAAGATAACCAAACAAAACTTTTAGTGGATTTCTACTTATTTTATTAAATATCATCTCCACCAAACAGGACAAGCTTGCATCTGTTATAGTTTTGGAGAAAAATGTGTTCATTTCATGTATGCGCGAAATGCCTTAAAAATGGCTTTAAAATGGATTTGGAGCATGGAGACGATTATCTCGGGATTGCAAGATAACCAAACAAAACTTTTAGTGGATTTCTACTTATTTTATTAAATATCTCCACCAAACAGGACAAGCTTGCATCTGTTATAGTTTTGGAGAAAAATGTGTTCATTTCATGTATGCGCGAAATGCCTTAAAAATGGCTTTAAAATGGATTTGGAGCATGGAGACGATTATCTCGGGATTGCAAGATAACCAAACAAAACTTTTAGTGGATTTCTACTTATTTTATTAAATATCATCTCCACCAAACAGGACAAGCTTGCATCTGTTATAGTTTTGGAGAAAAATGTGTTCATTTCATGTATGCGCGAAATGCCTTAAAAATGGCTTTAAAATGGATTTGGAGCATGGAGACGATTATCTCGGGATTGCAATATAACCAAACAAAACTTTTGTGGATTTCTACTTATTTTATTAAATATCATCTCCACCAAACAGGACAAGCTTGCATCTGTTATAGTTTTGGAGAAAAATGTGTTCATTTCATGTATGCGCGAAATGCCTTAAAAATGGCTTTAAAATGGATTTGGAGCATGGAGACGATTATCTCGGGATTGCAAGATAACCAAACAAAACTTTTAGTGGATTTCTACTTATTTTATTAAATATCATCTCCACCAAACAGGACAAGCTTGCATCTGTTATAGTTTTGGAGAAAAATGTGTTCATTTCATGTATGCGCGAAATGCCTTAAAAATGGCTTTAAAATGGATTTGAAGCATGGAGACGATTATCTCGGGATTGCAAGATAACCAAACAAAACTTTTAGTGGATTTCTACTTATTTTATTAAATATCATCTCCACCAAACAGGACAAGCTTGCATCTGTTATAGTTTTGGAGAAAAATGTGTTCATTTCATGTATGCGCGAAATGCCTTAAAAATGGCTTTAAAATGGATTTGGAGCATGGAGACGATTATCTCGGGATTGCAAGATAACCAAACAAAACTTTTAGTGGATTTCTACTTATTTTATTAAATATCATCTCCACCAAACAGGACAAGCTTGCATCTGTTATAGTTTTGGTGAAAAATGTGTTCATTTCATGTATGCGCGAAATGCCTTAAAAATGGCTTTAAAATGGATTTGGAGCATAGAGACGATTATCTCGGGATTGCAAGATAACCAAACAAAACTTTTAGTGGATTTCTACTTATTTTATTAAATATCATCTCCACCAAACAGGACAAGCTTGCATCTGTTATAGTTTTGGAGAAAAATGTGTTCATTTCATGTATGCGCGAAATGCCTTAAAAATGGCTTTAAAATGGATTTGGAGCATGGAGACGATTATCTCGGGATTGCAATATAACCAAACAAAACTTTTAGTGGATTTCTACTTATTTTATTAAATATCATCTCCACCAAACAGGACAAGCTTGCATCTGTTATAGTTTTGGAGAAAAATGTGTTCATTTCATGTATGCGCGAAATGCCTTAAAAATGGCTTTAAAATATATTTGGAGCATGGAGACGATTATCTCGGGATTGCAAGATAACCAAACAAAACTTTTAGTGGATTTCTACTTATTTTATTAAATATCATCTCCACCAAACAGGACAAGCTTGCATCTGTTATAGTTTTGGAGAAAAATTTGTTCATTTCATGTATGCGCGAAATGCCTTAAAAATGGCTTTAAAATGGATTTGGAGCATGGAGACGATTATCTCGGGATTGCAAGATAACCAAACAAAACCTTTAGTGGATTTCTACTTATTTTATTAAATATCATCTCCACCAAACAGGACAAGCTTGCATCTGTTATAGTTTTGGAGAAAAATGTGTTCATTTCATGTATGCGCGAAATGCCTTAAAAATGGCTTTAAAATGGATTTGGAGCATGGAGACGATTATCTCGGGATTGCAAGATAACCAAACAAAACTTTTAGTGGATTTCTACTTATTTTATTAAATATCATCTCCACCAAACAGGACAAGCTTGCATCTGTTATAGTTTTGGAGAAAAATGTGTTCATTTCATGTATGCGCGAAATGCCTTAAAAATGACTTTAAAATGGATTTGGAGCATGGAGACGATTATCTCGGGATTGCAAGATAACCAAACAAAACTTTTAGTGGATTTCTACTTATTTTATTAAATATCATCTCCACCAAACAGGACAAGCTTGCATCTGTTATAGTTTTGGAGAAAAATGTGTTCATTTCATGTATGCGCGAAATGCCTTAAAAATGGCTTTAAAATGGATTTGGAGCATGGAGACGATTATCTCGGGATTGCAAGATAACCAAACAAAACTTTTAGTGGATTTCTACTTATTTTATTAAATATCATCTCCACCAAACAGGACAAGCTTGCATCTGTTATAGTTTTGGAGAAAAATGTGTTCATTTCATGTATGCGCGAAATGCCTTAAAAATGGCTTTAAAATGGATTTGGAGCATGGAGACGATTATCTCGGGATTGCAAGATAACCAAACAAAACTTTTAGTGGATTTCTACTTATTTTATTAAATATCATCTCCACCAAACAGGACAAGCTTGCATGTGTTATAGTTTTGGAGAAAAATGTGTTCATTTCATGTATGCGCGAAATGCCTTAAAAATGGCTTTAAAATATATTTGGAGCATGGAGACGATTATCTCGGGATTGCAAGATAACCAAACAAAACTTTTAGTGGATTTCTACTTATTTTATTAAATATCATCTCCACCAAACAGGACAAGCTTGCATCTGTTATAGTTTTGGAGAAAAATTTGTTCATTTCATGTATGCGCGAAATGCCTTAAAAATGGCTTTAAAATGGATTTGGAGCATGGAGACGATTATCTCGGGATTGCAAGATAACCAAACAAAACTTTTAGTGGATTTCTACTTATTTTATTAAATATCATCTCCACCAAACAGGACAAGCTTGCATCTGTTATAGTTTTGGAGAAAAATGTGTTCATTTCATGTATGCGCGAAATGCCTTAAAAATGACTTTAAAATGGATTTGGAGCATGGAGACGATTATCTCGGGATTGCAAGATAACCAAACAAAACTTTTAGTGGATTTCTACTTATTTTATTAAATATCATCTCCACCAAACAGGACAAGCTTGCATCTGTTATAGTTTTGGAGAAAAATGTGTTCATTTCCTGTATGCGCGAAATGCCTTAAAAATGGCTTTAAAATGGATTTGGAGCATGGAGACGATTATCTCGGGATTGCAAGATAACCAAACAAAACTTTTAGTGGATTTCTACTTATTTTATTAAATATCATCTCCACCAAACAGGACAAGCTTGCATCTGTTATAGTTTTGGAGAAAAATGTGTTCATTTCATGTATGCGCGAAATGCCTTAAAAATGGCTTTAAAATGGATTTGGAGCATGGAGACGATTATCTCGGGATTGCAAGATAACCAAACAAAACTTTTAGTGGATTTCTACTTATTTTATTAAATATCATCTCCACCAAACAGGACAAGCTTGCATGTGTTATAGTTTTGGAGAAAAATGTGTTCATTTCATGTATGCGCAAAATGCCTTTGAAATGGCTTTAAAATGGATTTGGAGCATGGAGACGATTATCTCAGGATGGCAATATAAACAAACGAAACTTTTAGTAGATTTCTACTTATTTTATTAAATATTATCCCCACCAAACAGGACAAGCTTGCATCTGTTATAGTTTTGGAGAAAAATGTGTTCATTTCATGTATGCGCGAAATGCCTTAAAAATGGCTTTAAAATGGATTTGGAGCATGGAGACGATTATCTCGGGATTGCAAGATAACCAAACAAAACTTTTAGTGGATTTCTACTTATTTTATTAAATATCATCTCCACCAAACAGGACAAGCTTGCATCTGTTATAGTTTTGGAGAAAAATGTGTTCATTTCATGTATGCGCGAAATACCTTAAAAATGGCTTTAAAATGGATTTGGAGCATGGAGACGATTATCTCGGGATTGCAAGATAACCAAACAAAACTTTTAGTGGATTTCTACTTATTTTATTAAATATCATCTCCACCGAACAGGACAAGCTTGCATCTATTATAGTTTTGGAGAAAAATGTGTTCATTTCATGTATGCGCGAAATGCCTTAAAAATGGCTTTAAAATGGATTTGGAGCATGGAGACGATTATCTCGGGATTGCAAGATAACCAAACAAAACTTTTAGTGGATTTCTACTTATTTTATTAAATATCATCTCCACCAAACAGGACAAGCTTGCATCTGTTATAGTTTTGGAGAAAAATGTGTTCATTTCATGTATGCGCGAAATGCCTTAAAAATGGCTTTAAAATGGATTTGGAGCATGGAGACGATTATCTCGGGATTGCAAGATAACCAAACAAAACTTTTAGTGGATTTCTACTTATTTTATTAAATATCATCTCCACCAAACAGGACAAGCTTGCATCTGTTATAGTTTTGGAGAAAAATGTGTTCATTTCATGTATGCGCGAAATGCCTTAAAAATGGCTTTAAAATGGATTTGGAGCATGGAGACGATTATCTCGGGATTGCAAGATAACCAAACAAAACTTTTAGTGGATTTCTACTTATTTTATTAAATATCATCTCCACCAAACAGGACAAGCTTGCATCTGTTATAGTTTTGGAGAAAAATGTGTTCATTTCATGTATGCGCGAAATGCCTTAAAAATGGCTTTAAAATGGATTTGGAGCATGGAGACGATTATCTCGGGATTGCAATATAACCAAACAAAACTTTTAGTGGATTTCTACTTATTTTATTAAATATCATCTCCACCAAACAGGACAAGCTTGCATCTGTTATAGTTTTGGAGAAAAATGTGTTCATTTCATGTATGCGCGAAATGCCTTAAAAATGGCTTTAAAATATATTTGGAGCATGGAGACGATTATCTCGGGATTGCAAGATAACCAAACAAAACTTTTAGTGGATTTCTACTTATTTTATTAAATATCATCTCCACCAAACAGGACAAGCTTGCATCTGTTATAGTTTTGGAGAAAAATTTGTTCATTTCATGTATGCGCGAAATGCCTTAAAAATGGCTTTAAAATGGATTTGGAGCATGGAGACGATTATCTCGGGATTGCAAGATAACCAAACAAAACCTTTAGTGGATTTCTACTTATTTTATTAAATATCATCTCCACCAAACAGGACAAGCTTGCATCTGTTATAGTTTTGGAGAAAAATGTGTTCATTTTATGTATGCGCGAAATGCCTTAAAAATGGCTTTAAAATGGATTTGGAGCATGGAGACGATTATCTCGGGATTGCAAGATAACCAAACAAAACTTTTAGTGGATTTCTACTTATTTTATTAAATATCATCTCCACCAAACAGGACAAGCTTGCATCTGTTATAGTTTTGGAGAAAAATGTGTTAATTTCATGTATGCGCGAAATGCCTTAAAAATGGCTTTAAAATGGATTTGGAGCATGGAGACGATTATCTCGGGATTGCAAGATAACCAAACAAAACTTTTAGTGGATTTCTACTTATTTTATTAAATATCATCTCCACCAAACAGGACAAGCTTGCATGTGTTATAGTTTTGGAGAAAAATGTGTTCATTTCATGTATGCGCAAAATGCCTTTGAAATGGCTTTAAAATGGATTTGGAGCATGGAGACGATTATCTCAGGATGGCAATATAAACAAACGAAACTTTTAGTAGATTTCTACTTATTTTATTAAATATTATCTCCACCAAACAGGACAAGCTTGCATCTGTTATAGTTTTGGAGAAAAATGTGTTCATTTCATGTATGCGCGAAATGCCTTAAAAATGGCTTTAAAATGGATTTGGAGCATGGAGACGATTATCTCGGGATTGCAAGATAACCAAACAAAACTTTTAGTGGATTTCTACTTATTTTATTAAATATCATCTCCACCAAACAGGACAAGCTTGCATCTGTTATAGTTTTGGAGAAAAATGTGTTCATTTCATGTATGCGCGAAATACCTTAAAAATGGCTTTAAAATGGATTTGGAGCATGGAGATGATTATCTCGGGATTGCAAGATAACCAA
The DNA here is from genome assembly GCF_048569485.1 of Anomaloglossus baeobatrachus. NCBI lineage: Eukaryota > Metazoa > Chordata > Amphibia > Anura > Aromobatidae > Anomaloglossus > Anomaloglossus baeobatrachus. Next base: position 280,383 of record NW_027442622.1, on the reverse strand, counting down.
ACAAAACTTTTAGTGGATTTCTACTTATTTTATTAAATATCATCTCCACCGAACAGGACAAGCTTGCATCTATTATAGTTTTGGAGAAAAATGTGTTCATTTCATGTATGCGCGAAATGCCTTAAAAATGGCTTTAAAATGGATTTGGAGCATGGAGACGATTATCTCGGGATTGCAAGATAACCAAACAAAACTTTTAGTGGATTTCTACTTATTTTATTAAATATCATCTCCACCAAACAGGACAAGCTTGCATCTGTTATAGTTTTGGAGAAAAATGTGTTCATTTCATGTATGCGCGAAATGCCTTAAAAATGGCTTTAAAATGGATTTGGAGCATGGAGACGATTATCTCGGGATTGCAAGATAACCAAACAAAACTTTTAGTGGATTTCTACTTATTTTATTAAATATCATCTCCACCAAACAGGACAAGCTTGCATGTGTTATAGTTTTGGAGAAAAATGTGTTCATTTCATGTATGCGCAAAATGCCTTTGAAATGGCTTTAAAATGGATTTGGAGCATGGAGACGATTATCTCAGGATGGCAATATAAACAAACGAAACTTTTAGTAGATTTCTACTTATTTTATTAAATATTATCTCCACCAAACAGGACAAGCTTGCATCTGTTATAGTTTTGGAGAAAAATGTGTTCATTTCATGTATGCGCGAAATGCCTTAAAAATGGCTTTAAAATGGATTTGGAGCATGGAGACGATTATCTCGGGATTGCAAGATAACCAAACAAAACTTTTAGTGGATTTCTACTTATTTTATTAAATATCATCTTCACCAAACAGGACAAGCTTGCATCTGTTATAGTTTTGGAGAAAAATTTGTTCATTTCATGTATGCGCGAAATGCCTTAAAAATGGCTTTAAAATGGATTTGGAGCATGGAGACGATTATCTCGGGATTGCAAGATAACCAAACAAAACCTTTAGTGGATTTCTACTTATTTTATTAAATATCATCTCCACCAAACAGGACAAGCTTGCATCTGTTATAGTTTTGGAGAAAAATGTGTTCATTTCATGTATGCGCGAAATGCCTTAAAAATGGCTTTAAAATGGATTTGGAGCATGGAGACGATTATCTCGGGATTGCAAGATAACCAAACAAAACTTTTAGTGGATTTCTACTTATTTTATTAAATATCATCTCCACCAAACAGGACAAGCTTGCATCTGTTATAGTTTTGGAGAAAAATGTGTTCATTTCATGTATGCGCGAAATGCCTTAAAAATGGCTTTAAAATGGATTTGGAGCATGGAGACGATTATCTCGGGATTGCAAGATAACCAAACAAAACTTTTAGTGGATTTCTACTTATTTTATTAAATATCATCTCCACCAAACAGGACAAGCTTGCATGTGTTATAGTTTTGGAGAAAAATGTGTTCATTTCATGTATGCGCAAAATGCCTTTGAAATGGCTTTAAAATGGATTTGGAGCATGGAGACGATTATCTCAGGATGGCAATATAAACAAACGAAACTTTTAGTAGATTTCTACTTATTTTATTAAATATTATCTCCACCAAACAGGACAAGCTTGCATCTGTTATAGTTTTGGAGAAAAATGTGTTCATTTCATGTATGCGCGAAATGCCTTAAAAATGGCTTTAAAATGGATTTGGAGCATGGAGACGATTATCTCGGGATTGCAAGATAACCAAACAAAACTTTTAGTGGATTTCTACTTATTTTATTAAATATCATCTCCACCAAACAGGACAAGCTTGCATCTGTTATAGTTTTGGAGAAAAATGTGTTCATTTCATGTATGCGCGAAATGCCTTAAAAATGGCTTTAAAATGGATTTGGAGCATGGAGACGATTATCTCGGGATTGCAAGATAACCAAACAAAACTTTTAGTGGATTTCTACTTATTTTATTAAATATCATCTCCACCAAACAGGACAAGCTTGCATCTGTTATAGTTTTGGAGAAAAATGTGTTCATTTCATGTATGCGCGAAATGCCTTAAAAATGGCTTTAAAATGGATTTGGAGCATGGAGACGATTATCTCGGGATTGCAAGATAACCAAACAAAACTTTTAGTGGATTTCTACTTATTTTATTAAATATCATCTCCACCAAACAGGACAAGCTTGCATGTGTTATAGTTTTGGAGAAAAATGTGTTCATTTCATGTATGCGCAAAATGCCTTTGAAATGGCTTTAAAATGGATTTGGAGCATGGAGACGATTATCTCAGGATGGCAATATAAACAAACGAAACTTTTAGTAGATTTCTACTTATTTTATTAAATATTATCTCCACCAAACAGGACAAGCTTGCATCTGTTATAGTTTTGGAGAAAAATGTGTTCATTTCATGTATGCGCGAAATGCCTTAAAAATGGCTTTAAAATGGATTTGGAGCATGGAGACGATTATCTCGGGATTGCAAGATAACCAAACAAAACTTTTAGTGGATTTCTACTTATTTTATTAAATATCATCTCCACCAAACAGGACAAGCTTGCATCTGTTATAGTTTTGGAGAAAAATGTGTTCATTTCATGTATGCGCGAAATGCCTTAAAAATGGCTTTAAAATGGATTTGGAGCATGGAGACGATTATCTCGGGATTGCAAGATAACCAAACAAAACTTTTAGTGGATTTCTACTTATTTTATTAAATATCATCTCCACCAAACAGGACAAGCTTGCATCTGTTATAGTTTTGGAGAAAAATGTGTTCATTTCATGTATGCGCGAAATGCCTTAAAAATGGCTTTAAAATGGATTTGGAGCATGGAGACGATTATCTCGGGATTGCAATATAACCAAACAAAACTTTTAGTGGATTTCTACTTATTTTATTAAATATCATCTCCACCAAACAGGACAAGCTTGCATCTGTTATAGTTTTGGAGAAAAATGTGTTCATTTCATGTATGCGCGAAATGCCTTAAAAATGGCTTTAAAATGGATTTGGAGCATGGAGACGATTATCTCGGGATTGCAAGATAACCAAACAAAACTTTTAGTGGATTTCTACTTATTTTATTAAATATCATCTCCACCAAACAGGACAAGCTTGCATCTGTTATAGTTTTGGAGAAAAATGTGTTCATTTCATGTATGCGCGAAATGCCTTAAAAATGGCTTTAAAATTGATTTGGAGCATGGAGACGATTATCTCGGGATTGCAAGATAACCAAACAAAACTTTTAGTGGATTTCTACTTATTTTATTAAATATCATCTCCACCAAACAGGACAAGCTTGCATCTGTTATAGTTTTGGAGAAAAATGTGTTCATTTCATGTATGCGCGAAATGCCTTAAAAATGGCTTTAAAATGGATTTGGAGCATGGAGACGATTATCTCGGGATTGCAAGATAACCAAACAAAACTTTTAGTGGATTTCTACTTATTTTATTAAATATCATCTCCACCAAACAGGACAAGCTTGCATGTGTTATAGTTTTGGAGAAAAATGTGTTCATTTCATGTATGCGCAAAATGCCTTTGAAATAGCTTTAAAATGGATTTGGAGCATGGAGACGATTATCTCGGGATTGCAAGATAACCAAACAAAACTTTTAGTGGATTTCTACTTATTTTATTAAATATCATCTCCACCAAACAGGACAAGCTTGCATCTGTTATAGTTTTGGAGAAAAATGTGTTCATTTCATGTATGCGCGAAATGCCTTAAAAATGGCTTTAAAATGGATTTGGAGCATGGAGACGATTATCTCGGGATTGCAAGATAACCAAACAAAACTTTTAGTGGATTTCTACTTATTTTATTAAATATCATCTCCACCAAACAGGACAAGCTTGCATCTGTTATAGTTTTGGAGAAAAATGTGTTCATTTCATGTATGCGCGAAATGCCTTAAAAATGGCTTTAAAATGGATTTGGAGCATGGAGACGATTATCTCGGGATTGCAAGATAACCAAACAAAACTTTTAGTGGATTTCTACTTATTTTATTAAATATCATCTCCACCAAACAGGACAAGCTTGCATCTGTTATAGTTTTGGAGAAAAATGTGTTCATTTCATGTATGCGCGAAATGCCTTAAAAATGGCTTTAAAATGGATTTGGAGCATGGAGACGATTATCTCGGGATTGCAAGATAACCAAACAAAACTTTTAGTGGATTTCTACTTATTTTATTAAATATCATCTCCACCAAACAGGACAAGCTTGCATCTGTTATAGTTTTGGAGAAAAATGTGTTCATTTCATGTATGCGCGAAATGCCTTAAAAATGGCTTTAAAATGGATTTGGAGCATGGAGACGATTATCTCGGGATTGCAAGATAACCAAACAAAACTTTTAGTGGATTTCTACTTATTTTATTAAATATCATCTCCACCAAACAGGACAAGCTTGCATCTGTTATAGTTTTGGAGAAAAATGTGTTCATTTCATGTATGCGCGAAATGCCTTAAAAATGGCTTTAAAATGGATTTGGAGCATGGAGACGATTATCTCGGGATTGCAAGATAACCAAACAAAACTTTTAGTGGATTTCTACTTATTTTATTAAATATCATCTCCACCAAACAGGACAAGCTTGCATCTGTTATAGTTTTGGAGAAAAATGTGTTCATTTCATGTATGCGCGAAATGCCTTAAAAATGGCTTTAAAATGGATTTGGAGCATGGAGACGATTATCTCGGGATTGCAATATAACCAAACAAAACTTTTAGTGGATTTCTACTTATTTTATTAAATATCATCTCCACCAAACAGGACAAGCTTGCATCTGTTATAGTTTTGGAGAAAAATGTGTTCATTTCATGTATGCGCAAAATGCCTTAAAAATGGCTTTAAAATGGATTTGGAGCATGGAGACGATTATCTCGGGATTGCAAGATAACCAAACAAAACTTTTAGTGGATTTCTACTTATTTTATTAAATATCATCTCCACCAAACAGGACAAGCTTGCATCTGTTATAGTTTTGGAGAAAAATGTGTTCATTTCATGTATGCGCGAAATGCCTTAAAAATGGCTTTAAAATGGATTTGGAGCATGGAGACGATTATCTCGGGATTGCAAGATAACCAAACAAAACTTTTAGTGGATTTCTACTTATTTTATTAAATATCATCTCCACCAAACAGGACAAGCTTGCATCTGTTATAGTTTTGGAGAAAAATGTGTTCATTTCATGTATGCGCGAAATGCCTTAAAAATGGCTTTAAAATGGATTTGGAGCATGGAGACGATTATCTCGGGATTGCAAGATAACCAAATAAAACTTTTAGTGGATTTCTACTTATTTTATTAAATATCATCTCCACCAAACAGGACAAGCTTGCATCTGTTATAGTTTTGGAGAAAAATGTGTTCATTTCATGTATGCGCGAAATGCCTTAAAAATGGCTTTAAAATGGATTTGGAGCATGGAGACGATTATCTCGGGATTGCAAGATAACCAAACAAAACTTTTAGTGGATTTCTACTTATTTTATTAAATATCATCTCCACCAAACAGGACAAGCTTGCATCTGTTATAGTTTTGGAGAAAAATGTGTTCATTTCATGTATGCGCGAAATGCCTTAAAAATGGCTTTAAAATGGATTTGGAGCATGGAGACGATTATCTCGGGATTGCAAGATAACCAAACAAAACTTTTAGTGGATTTCTACTTATTTTATTAAATATCATCTCCACCAAACAGGACAAGCTTGCAGCTGTTATAGTTTTGGAGAAAAATGTGTTCATTTCATGTATGCGCGAAATGCCTTAAAAATGGCTTTAAAATGGATTTGGAGCATGGAGACGATTATCTCGGGATTGCAAGATAACCAAACAAAACTTTTAGTGGATTTCTACTTATTTTATTAAATATCATCTCCACCAAAAAGGACAAGCTTGCATCTGTTATAGTTTTGGAGAAAAATGTGTTCATTTCATGTATGCGCGAAATGCCTTAAAAATGGCTTTAAAATGGATTTGGAGCATGGAGACGATTATCTCGGGATTGCAAGATAACCAAACAAAACTTTTAGTGGATTTCTACTTATTTTATTAAATATCATCTCCACCAAACAGGACAAGCTTGCATCTGTTATAGTTTTGGAGAAAAATGTGTTCATTTCATGTATGCGCGAAATGCCTTAAAAATGGCTTTAAAATGGATTTGGAGCATGGAGACGATTATCTCGGGATTGCAAGATAACCAAACAAAACTTTTAGTGGATTTCTACTTATTTTATTAAATATCATCTCCACCAAACAGGACAAGCTTGCATCTGTTATAGTTTTGGAGAAAAATGTGTTCATTTCATGTATGCGCGAAATGCCTTAAAAATGGCTTTAAAATGGATTTGGAGCATGGAGACGATTATCTCGGGATTGCAAGATAACCAAACAAAACTTTTAGTGGATTTCTACTTATTTTATTAAATATCATCTCCACCAAACAGGACAAGCTTGCAGCTGTTATAGTTTTGGAGAAAAATGTGTTCATTTCATGTATGCGCGAAATGCCTTAAAAATGGCTTTAAAATGGATTTGGAGCATGGAGACGATTATCTCGGGATTGCAAGATAACCAAACAAAACTTTTAGTGGATTTCTACTTATTTTATTAAATATCATCTATACCAAACAGGACAAGCTTGCATGTGTTATAGTTTTGGAGAAAAATGTGTTCATTTCATGTATGCGCAAAATGCCTTAAAAATGGCTTTAAAATGGATTTGGAGCATGGAGACGATTATCTCGGGATTGCAAGATAACCAAACAAAACTTTTAGTGGATTTCTACTTATTTTATTAAATATCATCTCCACCAAACAGGACAAGCTTGCATCTGTTATAGTTTTGGAGAAAAATGTGTTCATTTCATGTATGCGCGAAATGCCTTAAAAATGGCTTTAAAATGGATTTGGAGCATGGAGACGATTATCTCGGGATTGCAAGATAACCAAACAAAACTTTTAGTGGATTTCTACTTATTTTATTAAATATCATCTCCACCAAACAGGACAAGCTTGCATCTGTTATAGTTTTGGAGAAAAATGTGTTCATTTCATGTATGCGCGAAATGCCTTAAAAATGGCTTTAAAATGGATTTGGAGCATGGAGACGATTATCTCGGGATTGCAAGATAACCAAACAAAACTTTTAGTGGATTTCTACTTATTTTATTAAATATCATCTCCACCAAACAGGACAAGCTTGCATCTGTTATAGTTTTGGAGAAAAATGTGTTCATTTCATGTATGCGCGAAATGCCTTAAAAATGGCTTTAAAATGGATTTGGAGCATGGAGACGATTATCTCGGGATTGCAAGATAACCAAACAAAACTTTTAGTGGATTTCTACTTATTTTATTAAATATCATCTCCACCAAACAGGACAAGCTTGCATCTGTTATAGTTTTGGAGAAAAATGTGTTCATTTCATGTATGCGCGAAATGCCTTAAAAATGGCTTTAAAATGGATTTGGAGCATGGAGACGATTATCTCGGGATTGCAAGATAACCAAACAAAACTTTTAGTGGATTTCTACTTATTTTATTAAATATCATCTCCACCAAACAGGACAAGCTTGCAGCTGTTATAGTTTTGGAGAAAAATGTGTTCATTTCATGTATGCGCGAAATGCCTTAAAAATGGCTTTAAAATGGATTTGGAGCATGGAGACGATTATCTCGGGATTGCAAGATAACCAAACAAAACTTTTAGTGGATTTCTACTTATTTTATTAAATATCATCTCCACCAAACAGGACAAGCTTGCATGTGTTATAGTTTTGGAGAAAAATGTGTTCATTTCATGTATGCGCAAAATGCCTTAAAAATGGCTTTAAAATGGATTTGGAGCATGGAGACGATTATCTCAGGATGGCAATATAAACAAACGAAACTTTTAGTAGATTTCTACTTATTTTATTAAATATTATCTCCACCAAACAGGACAAGCTTGCATCTGTTATAGTTTTGGAGAAAAATGTGTTCATTTCATGTATGCGCGAAATGCCTTAAAAATGGCTTTAAAATGGATTTGGAGCATGGAGACGATTATCTCGGGATTGCAAGATAACCAAACAAAACTTTTAGTGGATTTCTACTTATTTTATTAAATATCATCTCCACCAAACAGGACAAGCTTGCATCTGTTATAGTTTTGGAGAAAAATGTGTTCATTTCATGTATGCGCGAAATGCCTTAAAAATGGCTTTAAAATGGATTTGGAGCATGGAGACGATTATCTCGGGATTGCAAGATAACCAAACAAAACTTTTAGTGGATTTCTACTTATTTTATTAAATATCATCTCCACCAAACAGGACAAGCTTGCATCTGTTATAGTTTTGGAGAAAAATGTGTTCATTTCATGTATGCGCGAAATGCCTTAAAAATGGCTTTAAAATGGATTTGGAGCATGGAGACGATTATCTCGGGATTGCAAGATAACCAAACAAAACTTTTAGTGGATTTCTACTTATTTTATTAAATATCATCTCCACCAAACAGGACAAGCTTGCATCTGTTATAGTTTTGGAGAAAAATGTGTTCATTTCATGTATGCGCGAAATGCCTTAAAAATGGCTTTAAAATGGATTTGGAGCATGGAGACGATTATCTCGGGATTGCAAGATAACCAAACAAAACTTTTAGTGGATTTCTACTTATTTTATTAAATATCATCTCCACCAAACAGGACAAGCTTGCATCTGTTATAGTTTTGGAGAAAAATGTGTTCATTTCATGTATGCGCGAAATGCCTTAAAAATGGCTTTAAAATGGATTTGGAGCATGGAGACGATTATCTCGGGATTGCAAGATAACCAAACAAAACTTTTAGTGGATTTCTACTTATTTTATTAAATATCATCTCCACCAAACAGGACAAGCTTGCAGCTGTTATAGTTTTGGAGAAAAATGTGTTCATTTCATGTATGCGCGAAATGCCTTAAAAATGGCTTTAAAATGGATTTGGAGCATGGAGACGATTATCTCGGGATTGCAAGATAACCAAACAAAACTTTTAGTGGATTTCTACTTATTTTATTAAATATCATCTATACCAAACAGGACAAGCTTGCATGTGTTATAGTTTTGGAGAAAAATGTGTTCATTTCATGTATGCGCAAAATGCCTTAAAAATGGCTTTAAAATGGATTTGGAGCATGGAGACGATTATCTCAGGATGGCAATATAAACAAACGAAACTTTTAGTAGATTTCTACTTATTTTATTAAATATTATCTCCACCAAACAGGACAAGCTTGCATCTGTTATAGTTTTGGAGAAAAATGTGTTCATTTCATGTATGCGCGAAATGCCTTAAAAATGGCTTTAAAATGGATTTGGAGCATGGAGACGATTATCTCGGGATTGCAAGATAACCAAACAAAACTTTTAGTGGATTTCTACTTATTTTATTAAATATCATCTCCACCAAACAGGACAAGCTTGCATCTGTTATAGTTTTGGAGAAAAATGTGTTCATTTCATGTATGCGCGAAATGCCTTAAAAATGGCTTTAAAATGGATTTGGAGCATGGAGACGATTATCTCGGGATTGCAAGATAACCAAACAAAACTTTTAGTGGATTTCTACTTATTTTATTAAATATCATCTCCACCAAACAGGACAAGCTTGCATCTGTTATAGTTTTGGAGAAAAATGTGTTCATTTCATGTATGCGCGAAATGCCTTAAAAATGGCTTTAAAATGGATTTGGAGCATGGAGACGATTATCTCGGGATTGCAAGATAACCAAACAAAACTTTTAGTGGATTTCTACTTATTTTATTAAATATCATCTCCACCAAACAGGACAAGCTTGCATCTGTTATAGTTTTGGAGAAAAATGTGTTCATTTCATGTATGCGCGAAATGCCTTAAAAATGGCTTTAAAATGGATTTGGAGCATGGATACGATTATCTCGGGATTGCAAGATAACCAAACAAAACTTTTAGTGGATTTCTACTTATTTTATTAAATATCTCCACCAAACAGGACAAGCTTGCATCTGTTATAGTTTTGGAGAAAAATGTGTTCATTTCATGTATGCGCGAAATGCCTTAAAAATGGCTTTAAAATGGATTTGGAGCATGGAGACGATTATCTCGGGATTGCAAGATAACCAAACAAAACTTTTAGTGGATTTCTACTTATTTTATTAAATATCATCTCCACCAAACAGGACAAGCTTGCAGCTGTTATAGTTTTGGAGAAAAATGTGTTCATTTCATGTATGCGCGAAATGCCTTAAAAATGGCTTTAAAATGGATTTGGAGCATGGAGACGATTATCTCGGGATTGCAAGATAACCAAACAAAACTTTTAGTGGATTTCTACTTATTTTATTAAATATCATCTCCACCAAACAGGACAAGCTTGCATGTGTTATAGTTTTGGAGAAAAATGTGTTCATTTCATGTATGCGCAAAATGCCTTAAAAATGGCTTTAAAATGGATTTGGAGCATGGAGACGATTATCTCAGGATGGCAATATAAACAAACGAAACTTTTAGTAGATTTCTACTTATTTTATTAAATATTATCTCCACCAAACAGGACAAGCTTGCATCTGTTATAGTTTTGGAGAAAAATGTGTTCATTTCATGTATGCGCGAAATGCCTTAAAAATGGCTTTAAAATGAATTTGGAGCATGGAGACGATTATCTCGGGATTGCAAGATAACCAAACAAAACTTTTAGTGGATTTCTACTTATTTTATTAAATATCATCTCCACCAAACAGGACAAGCTTGCATCTGTTATAGTTTTGGAGAAAAATGTGTTCATTTCATGTATGCGCGAAATGCCTTAAAAATGGCTTTAAAATGGATTTGGAGCATGGAGACGATTATCTCGGGATTGCAAGATAACCAAACAAAACTTTTAGTGGATTTCTACTTATTTTATTAAATATCATCTCCACCAAACAGGACAAGCTTGCATCTGTTATAGTTTTGGAGAAAAATGTGTTCATTTCATGTATGCGCGAAATGCCTTAAAAATGGCTTTAAAATGGATTTGGAGCATGGAGACGATTATCTCGGGATTGCAAGATAACCAAACAAAACTTTTAGTGGATTTCTACTTATTTTATTAAATATCATCTCCACCAAACAGGACAAGCTTGCATCTGTTAAAGTTTTGGAGAAAAATGTGTTCATTTCATGTATGCGCGAAATGCCTTAAAAATGGCTTTAAAATGGATTTGGAGCATGGAGACGATTATCTCGGGATTGCAAGATAACCAAACAAAACTTTTAGTGGATTTCTACTTATTTTATTAAATATCATCTCCACCAAACAGGACAAGCTTGCATCTGTTATAGTTTTGGAGAAAAATGTGTTCATTTCATGTATGCGCGAAATGCCTTAAAAATGGCTTTAAAATGGATTTGGAGCATGGAGACGATTATCTCGGGATTGCAAGATAACCAAACAAAACTTTTAGTGGATTTCTACTTATTTTATTAAATATCATCTCCACCAAACAGGACAAGCTTGCATCTGTTATAGTTTTGGAGAAAAATGTGTTCATTTCATGTATGCGCGAAATGCCTTAAAAATGGCTTTAAAATGGATTTGGAGCATGGAGACGATTATCTCGGGATTGCAAGATAACCAAACAAAACTTTTAGTGGATTTCTACTTATTTTATTAAATATCATCTCCACCAAACAGGACAAGCTTGCATCTGTTAAAGTTTTGGAGAAAAATGTGTTCATTTCATGTATGCGCGAAATGCCTTAAAAATGGCTTTAAAATGGATTTGGAGCATGGAGACGATTATCTCGGGATTGCAAGATAACCAAACAAAACTTTAAGTGGATTTCTACTTATTTTATTAAATATCATCTCCACCAAACAGGACAAGCTTGCATCTGTTATAGTTTTGGAGAAAAATGTGTTCATTTCATGTATGCGCGAAATGCCTTAAAAATGGCTTTAAAATGGATTTGGAGCATGGAGACGATTATCTCGGGATTGCAAGATAACCAAACAAAACTTTTAGTGGATTTCTACTTATTTTATTAAATATCATCTCCACCAAACAGGACAAGCTTGCATCTGTTATAGTTTTGGAGAAAAATGTGTTCATTTCATGTATGCGCGAAATGCCTTAAAAATGGCTTTAGAATGGATTTGGAGCATGGAGACGATTATCTCGGGATTGCAAGATAACCAAACAAAACTTTTAGTGGATTTCTACTTATTTTATTAAATATCATCTCCACCAAACAGGACAAGCTTGCAGCTGTTATAGTTTTGGAGAAAAATGTGTTCATTTCATGTATGCCTGTCAACTGAAAATGCTGACAGGCTGACTCTGATCAAGATGAACAAGGGTTGGATTGGGCCAGACTTCACCACACCACCAGCAAATGAGAGCGGAATTTAAAGTTTGCCATGTACCTCCACTCACCCATGGGTACACACTTCTGGACTTTGGATAATCGCTGGACTGCTCCTCCTTCTCCTCATGCGCCACCATGATGATGACCGTTACAAATTGCAATACTTAGGCCTTTGTTTCAGGTATACCCCCAGTGGTAAATTTTTTCGCCCATTCTTTGCAGAATGGACATTACAACGACAGGAGACCCGCTCCTTTGCAATGGGAACAATGTTTTGAGGCCCTCATGCACGTCTCTACCCAGGGACAACGTGGAGCCTCCCAATTTTTGGCTGCCCTGCCTAAGGGCTATACTACAATAGACCCACTTACTTACAATGGGCACTTCATGTTTACAGGCCATCATGCACGTCTCTATCCAGGGACAATATGGAGCCTGACGCTGCCACCGACTGCCACACACATGCTGTTTTTAAATGCAAGCACGGACGCAATAAGAACCTAACTGGTTTTTAGGAGCGACAATTACTGAGAAGTCTGATACTATCAGACACTGCTGACTGACGTGTATTATACACTAGAATTGTGCGTTATATAATAGTTTGTGCAAAACGCGCACCTGTACGCTGCCACCGACTGCCACACACGTGCTGTTTTTAAATGCAAGCACGGACGCAATAAGAACCTAACTGGTTTTTAGGAGCGACAATTACTGAGAAGTCTGACACTATCAGACACTGCTGACTGACGTGTATTATACACTAGACTTGTGCGTTATATAATAGTTTGTGCAAAACGCACACCTGTACCCTGCCACCGACTGCCACACACGTGCTGTTTTTAAATGCAAGCACGGACGCAATAAGAACCTAACTGGTTTTTAGGAGCGACAATTACTGAGAAGTCTGACACTATCAGACACTGCTGACTGACGTGTATTATAAACTAGACTTGTGCGTTATATAATAGTTTGTGCAAAACGCGCACCTGTACCCTGCCACCGACTGCCACACACGTGCTGTTTTTAAATGCAAGCACGGACGCAATAAGAACCTAACTGGTTTTTAGGAGCGACAATTACTGAGAAGTCTGACACTATCAGACACTGCTGACTGACGTGTATTATACACTAGACTTGTGCGTTATATAATAGTTTGTGCAAAACGCGCACCTGTACGCTGCCACCGACTGCCACACACGTGCTGTTTTTAAATGCAAGCACGGACGCAATAAGAACCTAACTGGTTTTTAGGAGCGACAATTACTGAGAAGTCTGACACTATCAGACACTGCTGACTGACGTGTATTATACACTAGACTTGTGCGTTATATAATAGTTTGTGCAAAACGCGCACCTGTACGCTGCCACCGACTGCCACACACGTGCTGTTTTTAAATGCAAGCACGGACGCAATAAGAACCTAACTGGTTTTTAGGAGCGACAATTACTGAGAAGTCTGACACTATCAGACACTGCTGACTGACGTGTATTATACACTAGACTTGTGCGTTATATAATAGTTTGTGCAAAACGCGCACCTGTACCCTGCCACCGACTGCCACACACGTGCTGTTTTTAAATGCAAGCACGGACGCAATAAGAACCTAACTGGTTTTTAGGAGCGACAATTACTGAGAAGTCTGACACTATCAGACACTGCTGACTGACGTGTATTATACACTAGACTTGTGCGTTATATAATAGTTTGTGCAAAACGCGCACCTGTACGCTGCCACCGACTGCCACACACGTGCTGTTTTTAAATGCAAGCACGGACGCAATAAGAACCTAACTGGTTTTTAGGAGCGACAATTACTGAGAAGTCTGACACTATCAGACACTGCTGACTGACGTGTATTATACACTAGACTTGTGCGTTATATAATAGTTTGTGCAAAACGCGCACCTGTACGCTGCCACCGACTGCCACACACGTGCTGTTTTTAAATGCAAGCACGGACGCAATAAGAACCTAAATGGTTTTTAGGAGCGACAATTACTGAGAAGTCTGACACTATCAGACACTGCTGACTGACGTGTATTATACACTAGACTTGTGCGTTATATAATAGTTTGTGCAAAACGCGCACCTGTACCCTGCCACCGACTGCCACACACGTGCTGTTTTTAAATGCAAGCACGGACGCAATAAGAACCTAACTGGTTTTTAGGAGCGACAATTACTGAGAAGTCTGACACTATCTGGACTGTTTTACACTGTGTACACCAGCCCCAGATATGATGAAGGCTGGTATACGGTCACCACTACCCTGCCTGCCTGCCTGTATACTGCTACAATAGTCCTGACAAGGACTCTTCTGGTCACTAGCCTGTATTCCGACCTGGCTATACCCTGCCTGTATATAGCAACAATAGTCCTGAGAAGGACTCTGCTACTGTACTCCGACCTGGCTATACCCTGCCTGCCTGTATAAAACTAGAATAGTCCTGAGAAGGACTTCTGGTCACACTGCTTGCAGCCCTGCTCCGGAACTAACTATAAAGGGCCGCAAAGCTTTCCCTGAAACAGCGACACTCTCCCTGCACTGACTGTCTGGATAGTTGTGAGCAGAGCACAGCGCGCCGGCCGATATAAAGGCTCGGTCACGCTGTGCAGGCCGGCCAATCACTGCAATTCCACAACTAACAGGGCTGTGGCATTGCAGTGGTCTGCCAGCCAATCCCTGCATGAGGGCTGGCTCTCAAAAGAGCGCCAACATGCAGAAATGAAGACCACGAGTAAAGCACGAGTATCGCGAGATTACTCGGTCCCCGCCGAGCAGCCCGAGTACAGCGATACTCGTGCGAGTACCGAGTAGTGACAAGCATGCTCGCTCATCACTAGTTCAGATTCCTTTTTTATTGCATTTGGCACATGGTGACGATTATCTCGAGAGTGCAAAGTAGCCAAATGAAACTTTTACTGGATTTCCACTTTATCAAATCTCATCTCCACCACACAGGACAAGTTTGCATCTGTTATAGTTTTGGAGAAAATTGTGGTCATTTCATTTTTGCGCGAATGTGTTCAGATTCCTTTTTTATTGCATTTGGCACATGGTGACGATTATCTCGAGAGTGCAAAGTAGCCAAATGAAACTTTTACTGGATTTCCACTTACTTTATCAAATCTCATCTCCACCACACAGGACAAGTTTGCATCTGTTATAGTTTTGGAGAAAATTGTGGTCATTTCATTTTTGCGCGAATGTGTTCAGATTCCTTTTTTATTGCATTTGGCACATGGTGACGATTATCTCGAGAGTGCAAAGTAGCCAAATGAAACTTTTACTGGATTTCCACTTACTTTATCAAATCTCATCTCCACCACACAGGACAAGTTTGCATCTGTTATAGTTTTGGAGAAAATTGTGGTCATTTCATTTTTGCGCGAATGTGTTCAGATTCCTTTTTTATTGCATTTGGCACATGGTGACGATTATCTCGAGAGTGCAAAGTAGCCAAATGAAACTTTTACTGGATTTCCACTTACTTTATCAAATCTCATCTCCACCACACAGGACAAGTTTGCATCTGTTATAGTTTTGGAGAAAATTGTGGTCATTTCATTTTTGCGCGAATGTGTTCAGATTCCTTTTTTATTGCATTTGGCACATGGTGACGATTATCTCGAGAGTGCAAAGTAGCCAAATGAAACTTTTACTGGATTTCCACTTACTTTATCAAATCTCATCTCCACCACACAGGACAAGTTTGCATCTGTTATAGTTTTGGAGAAAATTGTGGTCATTTCATTTTTGCGCGAATGTGTTCAGATTCCTTTTTTATTGCATTTGGCACATGGTGACGATTATCTCGAGAGTGCAAAGTAGCCAAATGAAACTTTTACTGGATTTCCACTTACTTTATCAAATCTCATCTCCACCACACAGGACAAGTTTGCATCTGTTATAGTTTTGGAGAAAATTGTGGTCATTTCATTTTTGCGCGAATGTGTTCAGATTACTGTTTTAATATTGCATTTGGCACATGGTGACGATTATCTCGAGAGTGCAAAGTAGCCAAATGAAATTTTTACTGGATTTCCACTTACTTTATCAAATCTCATCTCCACCACACAGGACAAGTTTGCATCTGTTATAGTTTTGGAGAAAATTGTGGTCATTTCATTTTTGCGCGAATGTGTTCAGATTCCTTTTTTATTGCATTTGGCACATGGTGACGATTATCTCGAGAGTGCAAAGTAGCCAAATGAAACTTTTACTGGATTTCCACTTACTTTATCAAATCTCATCTCCACCACACAGGACAAGTTTGCATCTGTTATAGTTTTGGAGAAAATTGTGGTCATTTCATTTTTGCGCGAATGTGTTCAGATTACTGTTTTAATATTGCATTTGGCACATGGTGACGATTATCTCGAGAGTGCAAAGTAGCCAAATGAAACTTTTACTGGATTTCCACTTACTTTATCAAATCTCATCTCCACCACACAGGACAAGTTTGCATCTGTTATAGTTTTGGAGAAAATTGTGGTCATTTCATTTTTGCGCGAATGTGTTTAGATTCCTGTTTTAATATTGCATTTGGCACATGGTGACGATTATCTCGAGAGTGCAAAGTAGCCAAATGAAACTTTTACTGGATTTCCACTTACTTTATCAAATCTCATCTCCACCACACAGCACAAGTTTGCATCTGTTATAGTTTTGGAGAAAATCAATGTGTTCAGATTCCTGTTTTAATATTGCATTTGGCACATGGTGACGATTATCTCGAGAGTGCAAAGTAGCCAAATGAAACTTTTCACTGGGATTTCCACTTACTTTATCAAATCTCATCTCCACCACACAGGACAAGTTTACATCTGTTATAGTTTTGGAGAAAATTGTGGTCATTTCATTTTTGCGCGAATGTGTTCAGATTCCTTTTTTATTGCATTTGGCACATGGTGACGATTATCTCGAGAGTGCAAAGTAGCCAAATGAAACTTTTACTGGATTTCCACTTACTTTATCAAATCTCATCTCCACCACACAGGACAAGTTTGCATCTGTTATAGTTTTGGAGAAAATTGTGGTCATTTCATTTTTGCGCGAATGTGTTCAGATTACTGTTTTAATATTGCATTTGGCACATAGTGACGATTATCTCGAGAGTGCAAAGTAGCCAAATGAAACTTTTACTGGATTTCCACTTACTTTATCAAATCTCATCTCCACCACACAGGACAAGTTTGCATCTGTTATAGTTTTGGAGAAAAATTGTGGTCATTTCATTTTTTGCGCGAATGTGTTCAGATTCCTTTTTTTTATTGCATTTGGCACATGGTGACGATTATCTCGAGAGTGCAAAGTAGCCAAATGAAACTTTTACTGGATTTCCACTTACTTTATCAAATCTCATCTCCACCACACAGGACAAGTTTGCATCTGTTATAGTTTTGGAGAAAATTGTGGTCATTTCATTTTTGCGCGAATGTGTTCAGATTCCCTTTTTTATTGCATTTGGCACATGGTGACGATTATCTCGAGAGTGCAAAGTAGCCAAATGAAACTTTTACTGGATTTCCACTTACTTTATCAAATCTCAATCTCCACCACACAGGACAAGTTTGCATCTGTTATAGTTTTGGAGAAAATTGTGGTCATTTCATTTTTGCGCGAATGTGTTCAGATTCCTTTTTTTATTGCATTTGGCACATGGTGACGATTATCTCGAGAGTGCAAAGTAGCCAAATGAAACTTTTACTGGATATCCACTTACTTTATCAAATCTCATCTCCACCACACAGGACAAGTTTGCATCTGTTATAGTTTTGGAGAAAATTGTGGTCATTTCATTTTTGCGCGAATGTGTTCAGATTACTGTTTTAATATTGCATTTGGCACATGGTGACGATTATCTCGAGAGTGCAAAGTAGCCAAATGAAACTTTTACTGGATTTCCACTTACTTTATCAAATCTCATCTCACACACAGGGACAAGTTTGCATCTGTTATAGTTTTGGAGAAAATTGTGGTCATTTCATTTTTGCGCGAATGTGTTCAGATTCCTTTTTTTATTGCATTTGGCACATGGTGACGATTATCTCGAGAGTGCAAAGTAGCCAAATGAAACTTTACTGGATTTCCACATTCGCGCAAAAATGAAATGACCACAATTTTCTCCAAAACTATAACAGATGCAAACTTGTCCTGTGTGGTGGAGATGAGATTTGATAAAGTAAGTGGAAATCCAGTAAAAGTTTCATTTGGCTACTTTGCACTCTCGAGATAATCGTCACCATGTGCCAAATGCAATATTAAAACAGTAATCTGAACACATTCGCGCAAAAATGAAATGACCACAATTTTCTCCAAAACTATAACAGATGCAAACTTGTCCTGTGTGGTGGAGATGAGATTTGATAAAGTAAGTGGAAATCCAGTAAAAGTTTCATTTGGCTACTTTGCACTCTCGAGATAATCGTCACCATGTGCCAAATGCAATATTAAAACAGGAATCTGAACACATTCGCGCAAAAATGAAATGACCACAATTTTCTCCAAAACTATAACAGATGCAAACTTGGTCCTGTGTGGTGGAGATGAGATTTGATAAAGTAAGTGGAAATCCAGTAAAAGTTTCATTTGGCTACTTTGCACTCTCGAGATAATCGTCACCATGTGCCAAATGCAATAAAAAAGGAATCTGAACACATTCGCGCAAAAATGAAATGACCACAATTTTCTCCAAA
The DNA here is from genome assembly GCF_048569485.1 of Anomaloglossus baeobatrachus. Classification (NCBI taxonomy): domain Eukaryota; kingdom Metazoa; phylum Chordata; class Amphibia; order Anura; family Aromobatidae; genus Anomaloglossus; species Anomaloglossus baeobatrachus. Next base: position 261,362 of record NW_027442622.1, on the reverse strand, counting down.
ACTATAACAGATGCAAACTTGTCCTGTGTGGTGGAGATGAGATTTGATAAAGTAAGTGGAAATCCAGTAAAAGTTTCATTTGGCTACTTTGCACTCTCGAGATATTCGTCACCATGTGCCAAATGCAATAAAAAAGGAATCTGAACACATTCGCGCAAAAATGAAATGACCACAATTTTCTCCAAAACTATAAACAGATGCAAACTTGTCCTGTGTGGTGGAGATGAGATTTGATAAAGTAAGTGGAAATCCAGTAAAAGTTTCATTTGGCTACTTTGCACTCTCGAGATAATCGTCACCATGTGCCAAATGCAATATTAAAACAGTAATCTGAACACATTCGCGCAAAAATGAAATGACCACAATTTTCTCCAAAACTATAACAGATGCAAACTTGTCCTGTGTGGTGGAGATGAGATTTGATAAAGTAAGTGGAAATCCAGTAAAAGTTTCATTTTGCTACTTTGCACTCTCGAGATAATCGTCACCATGTGCCAAATGCAATATTAAAACAGGAATCTGAACACATTCGCGCAAAAATGAAATGACCACAATTTTCTCCAAAACTATAACAGATGCAAACTTGTCCTGTGTGGTGGAGATGAGATTTGATAAAGTAAGTGGAAATCCAGTAAAAGTTTTCATTTGGCTACTTTGCACTCTCGAGATAATCGTCACCATGTGCCAAATGCAATAAAAAAGGAATCTGAACACATTCGCGCAAAAATGAAATGACCACAATTTTCTCCAAAACTATAACAGATGCAAACTTGTCCTGTGTGGTGGAGATGAGATTTGATAAAGTAAGTGGAAATCCAGTAAAAGTTTCATTTGGCTACTTTGCACTCTCGAGATAATCGTCACCATGTGCCCAAATGCAATAAAAAAGGAATCTGAACACATTCGCGCAAAAATGAAATGACCACAATTTTCTCCAAAACTATAACAGATGCAAACTTGTCCTGTGTGGTGGAGATGAGATTTGATAAAGTAAGTGGAAATCCAGTAAAAGTTTCATTTGGCTACTTTGCACTCTCGAGATAATCGTCACCATGTGCCAAATGCAATATTAAAACAGTAATCTGAACACATTCGCGCAAAATGAAATAATTGGAATATGCACCACAATTTTCTCCAAAACTATAACAGATGCAAACTTGTCCCTGTGTGGTGTGAGATGAGATTTGATAAAGTAAGTGGAAATCCAGTAAAAGTTTCATTTGGCTACTTTGCACTCTCGAGATAATCGTCACCATGTGCCAAATTGCAATATTAAAACAGGAATCTGAATACATTCGCGCAAAAATGAAATGACCACAATTTTCTCCAAAACTTTAACAGATGCAAACTTGTCCTGTGTGGTGGAGATGAGATTTGATAAAGTAAGTGGAAATCCAGTAAAAGTTTCATTTGGCTACTTTGCACTCTCGAGATAATCGTCACCATGTGCCAAATGCAATAAAAAAGGAATCTGAACACATTCGCGCAAAAATGAAATGACCACAATTTTCTCCAAAACTATAACAGATGCAAACTTGTCCTGTGTGGTGGAGATGAGATTTGATAAAGTAAGTGGAAATCCAGTAAAAGTTTCATTTGGCTACTTTGCACTCTCGAGATAATCGTCACCATGTGCCAAATGCAATAAAAAAGGAATCTGAACACATTCGCGCAAAAATGAAATGACCACAATTTTCTCCAAAACTATAACAGATGCAAACTTGTCCTGTGTGGTGGACATGAGATTTGATAAAGTAAGTGGAAATCCAGTAAAAGTTTCATTTGGCTACTTTGCACTCTCGAGATAATCGTCACCATGTGCCAAATGCAATATTAAAACAGTAATCTGAACACATTCGCGCAAAAATGAAATGACCACAATTTTCTCCAAAACTATAACAGATGCAAACTTGTCCTGTGTGGTGGAGATGAGATTTGATAAAGTAAGTGGAAATCCAGTAAAAGTTTCATTTGGCTACTTTGCACTCTCGAGATAATCGTCACCATGTGCCAAATGCAATAAAAAAGGAATCTGAACACATTCGCGCAAAAAATGAAATGACCACAATTTTCTCCAAAACTATAACAGATGCAAACTTGTCCTGTGTGGTGGAGATGAGATTTGATAAAGTAAGTGGAAATCCAGTAAAAGTTTCATTTGGCTACTTTGCACTCTCGAGATAATCGTCACCATGTGCCAAATGCAATATTAAAACAGTAATCTGAACACATTCGCGCAAAAATGAAATGACCACAATTTTCTCCAAAACTATAACAGATGCAAACTTGTCCTGTGTGGTGGAGATGAGATTTGATAAAGTGGAAATCCAGTAAAAGTTTCATTTGGCTACTTTGCACTCTCGAGATAATCGTCACCATGTGCCAAATGCAAAAAAAAAAAGGAATCTGAACACATTCGCGCAAAAATGAAATGACCACAATTTTATCCAAAACTATAACAGATGCAAACTTGTCCTGTGTGGTGGAGATGAGATTTGATAAAGTAAGTGGAAATCCAGTAAAAGTTTCATTTGGCTACTTTGCACTCTCGAGATAATCGTCACCATGTGCCAAATGCAATAAAAAAGGAATCTGAACACATTCGCGCAAAAATGAAATGACCACAATTTTCTCCAAAACTATAACAGATGCAAACTTGTCCTGTGTGGTGGAGATGAGATTTGATAAAGTAAGTGGAAATCCAGTAAAAGTTTCATTTGGCTACTTTGCACTCTCGAGATAATCGTCACCATGTGCCAAATGCAATATTAAAACAGGAATCTGAACACATTCGCGCAAAAATGAAATGACCACAATTTTCTCCAAAACTATAACAGATGCAAACTTGTCCTGTGTGGTGGAGATGAGATTTGATAAAGTAAGTGGAAATCCAGTAAAAGTTTCATTTGGCTACTTTGCACTCTCGAGATAATCGTCACCATGTGCCAAATGCAATAAAAAAGGAATCTGAACACATTCGCGCAAAAATGAAATGACCACAATTTTCTCCAAAACTATAACAGATGCAAACTTGTCCTGTGTGGTGGACATGAGATTTGATAAAGTAAGTGGAAATCCAGTAAAAGTTTCATTTGGCTACTTTGCACTCTCGAGATAATCGTCACCATGTGCCAAATGCAATATTAAAACAGTAATCTGAACACATTCGCGCAAAAATGAAATGACCACAATTTTCTCCAAAACTATAACAGATGCAAACTTGTCCTGTGTGGTGGAGATGAGATTTGATAAAGTAAGTGGAAATCCAGTAAAAGTTTCATTTGGCTACTTTGCACTCTCGAGATAATCGTCACCATGTGCCAAATGCAATAAAAAAGGAATCTGAACACATTCGCGCAAAAATGAAATGACCACAATTTTCTCCAAAACTATAACAGATGCAAACTTGTCCTGTGTGGTGGAGATGAGATTTGATAAAGTAAGTGGAAATCCAGTAAAAGTTTCATTTGGCTACTTTGCACTCTCGAGATAATCGTCACCATGTGCCAAATGCAAAAAAAAAGGAATCTGAACACATTCGCGCAAAAATGAAATGACCACAATTTTCTCCAAAACTATAACAGATGCAAACTTGTCCTGTGTGGTGGAGATGAGATTTGATAAAGTAAGTGGAAATCCAGTAAAAGTTTCATTTGGCTACTTTGCACTCTCGAGATAATCGTCACCATGTGCCAAATGCAATAAAAAAAGGAATCTGAACACATTCGCGCAAAAATGAAATGACCACAATTTTCTCCAAAACTATAACAGATGCAAACTTGTCCTGTGTGGTGGAGATGAGATTTGATAAAGTAAGTGGAAATCCAGTAAAAGTTTCATTTGGCTACTTTGCACTCTCGAGATAATCGTCACCATGTGCCAAATGCAATAAAAAAGGAATCTGAACACATTCGCGCAAAAATGAAATGACCACAATTTTCTCCAAAACTATAACAGATGCAAACTTGTCCTGTGTGGTGGAGATGAGATTTGATAAAGTAAGTGGAAATCCAGAAAAAGTTTCATTTGGCTACTTTGCACTCTCGAGATAATCGTCACCATGTGCCAAATGCAATAAAAAAAGGAATCTGAACACATTCGCGCAAAAATGAAATGACCACAATTTTCTCCAAAACTATAACAGATGCAAACTTGTCCTGTGTGGTGGAGATGAGATTTGATAAAGTAAGTGGAAATCCAGTAAAAGTTTCATTTGGCTACTTTGCACTCTCGAGATAATCGTCACCATGTGCCAAATGCAATAATAAAACAGTAATCTGAACACATTCGCGCAAAAATGAAATGACCACAATTTTCTCCAAAACTATAACAGATGCAAACTTGTCCTGTGTGGTGGAGATGAGATTTGATAAAGTAAGTGGAAATCCAGTAAAAGTTTCATTTGGCTACTTTGCACTCTCGAGATAATCGTCACCATGTGCCAAATGCAATAAAAAAAGGAATCTGAACACATTCGCGCAAAATGAAATGACCACAATTTTCTCCAAAACTATAACAGATGCAAACTTGTCCTGTGTGGTGGATATGAGATTTGATAAAGTAAGTGGAAATCCAGTAAAAGTTTCATTTGGCTACTTTGCACTCTCGAGATAATCGTCACCATGTGCCAAATGCAATAAAAAAGGAATCTGAACACATTCGCGCAAAAATGAAATGACCACAATTTTCTCCAAAACTATAACAGATGCAAACTTTTCCTGTGTGGTGGAGATGAGATTTGATAAAGTAAGTGGAAATCCAGTAAAAGTTTCATTTGGCTACTTTGCACTCTCGAGATAATCATCACCATGTGCCAAATGCAATATTAAAACAGGAATCTGAACACATTCGCGCAAAAATGAAATGACCACAATTTTCTCCAAAACTATAACAGATGCAAACTTGTCCTGTGTGGTGGAGATGAGATTTGATAAAGTAAGTGGAAATCCAGTAAAAGTTTCATTTGGCTACTTTGCACTCTCGAGATAATCGTCACCATGTGCCAAATGCAATATTAAAACAGTAATCTGAACACATTCGCGCAAAAATGAAATTACCACAATTTTCTCCAAAACTATAACAGATGCAAACTTGTCCTATGTGGTGGAGATGAGATTTGATAAAATAAGTGGAAATCCAGTAAAAGTTTCATTTGGCTTTTTTGCACTCTCGAGATAATCGTCACCATGTGCCAAATTCAATATTAAAACAGTAATCTGAACACATTCGCACAAAAATGAAATGACCACAATTTTCTCCAAAACTATAACAGATGCAAACTTGTCCTGTGTGGTGGAGATGAGATTTGATAAAGTAAGTGGAAATCCAGTAAAAGTTTCATTTGGCTACTTTGCACTCTCGAGATAATCGTCACCATGTGCCAAATGCAATAAAAAATGAATCTGAACACATTCGCGCAAAAATGAAATGACCACAATTTTCTCCAAAACTATAACAGATGCAAACTTGTCCTGTGTGATGGAGATGAGATTTGATAAAGTAAGTGGAAATCCAGTAAAAGTTTCATTTGGCTACTTTGCACTCTCGAGATAATCGTCACCATGTGCCAAATGCAATATTAAAACAGTAATCTGAACACATTCGCGCAAAAATGAAATGACCACAATTTTCTCCAAAACTATAACAGATGCAAACTTGTCCTGTGTGGTGGAGATGAGATTTGATAAAGTAAGTGGAAATCCAGTAAAAGTTTCATTTGGCTACTTTGCACTCTCGAGATAATCGTCACCATGTGCCAAATGCAATATTAAAACAGGAATCTGAACACATTCGCGCAAAAATGAAATGACCACAATTTTCTCCAAAACTATAACAGATGCAAACTTGTCCTGTGTGGTGGAGATGAGATTTGATAAAGTAAGTGGAAATCCAGTAAAAGTTTCATTTGGCTACTTTGCACTCTCGAGATAATCGTCACCATGTGCCCAAATGCAATAAAAAAGGAATCTGAACACATTCGCGCAAAAATGAAATGACCACAATTTTCTCCAAAACTATAACAGATGCAAACTTGTCCTGTGTGGTGGAGATGAGATTTGATAAAGTAAGTGGAAATCCAGTAAAAGTTTCATTTGGCTACTTTGCACTCTCGAGATAATCGTCACCATGTGCCAAATGCAATAAAAAAGGAATCTGAACACATTCGCGCAAAAATGAAATGACCACAATTTTCTCCAAAACTATAACAGATGCAAACTTGTCCTGTGTGGTGGAGATGAGATTTGATAAAGTAAGTGGAAATCCAGTAAAAGTTTCATTTGGCTACTTTGCACTCTCGAGATAATCGTCACCATGTGCCAAATGCAATAAAAAAGGAATCTGAACACATTCGCGCAAAAATGAAATGACCACAATTTTCTCCAAAACTATAACAGATGCAAACTTGTCCTGTGTGGTGGAGATGAGATTTGATAAAGTAAGTGGAAATCCAGTAAAAGTTTCATTTGGCTACTTTGCACTCTCGAGATAATCGTCACCATGTGCCAAATGCAAAAAAAAAAAGGAATCTGAACACATTCGCGCAAAAATGAAATGACCACAATTTTATCCAAAACTATAACAGATGCAAACTTGTCCTGTGTGGTGGAGATGAGATTTGATAAAGTAAGTGGAAATCCAGTAAAAGTTTCATTTGGCTACTTTGCACTCTCGAGATAATCGTCACCATGTGCCAAATGCAATAAAAAAGGAATCTGAACACATTCGCGCAAAAATGAAATGACCACAATTTTCTCCAAAACTATAACAGATGCAAACTTGTCCTGTGTGGTGGAGATGAGATTTGATAAAGTAAGTGGAAATCCAGTAAAAGTTTCATTTGGCTACTTTGCACTCTCGAGATAATCGTCACCATGTGCCAAATGCAATATTAAAACAGGAATCTGAACACATTCGTGCAAAAATGAAATGACCACAATTTTCTCCAAAACTATAACAGATGCAAACTTGTCCTGTGTGGTGGAGATGAGATTTGATAAAGTAAGTGGAAATCCAGTAAAAGTTTCATTTGGCTACTTTGCACTCTCGAGATAATCGTCACCATGTGCCAAATGCAATAAAAAAGGAATCTGAACACATTCGCGCAAAAATGAAATGACCACAATTTTCTCCAAAACTATAACAGATGCAAACTTGTCCTGTGTGGTGGAGATGAGATTTGATAAAGTAAGTGGAAATCCAGTAAAAGTTTCATTTGGCTACTTTGCACTCTCGAGATAATCGTCACCATGTGCCAAATGCAATAAAAAAGGAATCTAAACACATTCGCGCAAAAATGAAATGACCACAATTTTCTCCAAAACTATAACATATGCAAACTTGTCCTGTGTGGTGGAGATGAGATTTGATAAAGTAAGTGGAAATCCAGTAAAAGTTTCATTTGGCTACTTTGCAGTCTCGAGATAATCGTCACCATGTGCCAAATGCAATAAAAAAGGAATCTGAACACATTCGCGCAAAAATGAAATGACCACAATTTTCTCCAAAACTATAACAGATGCAAACTTGTCCTGTGTGGTGGAGATGAGATTTGATAAAGTAAGTGGAAATCCAGTAAAAGTTTCATTTGGCTACTTTGCACTCTCGAGATAATCGTCACCATGTGCCAAATGCAATATTAAAACAGTAATCTGAACACATTCGCGCAAAAATGAAATGACCACAATTTTCTCCAAAACTATAACAGATGCAAACTTGTCCTGTGTGGTGGAGATGAGATTTGATAAAGTAAGTGGAAATCCAGTAAAAGTTTCATTTGGCTACTTTGCACTCTCGAGATAATCGTCACCATGTGCCAAATGCAATAAAAAAGGAATCTGAACACATTCGCGCAAAAATGAAATGACCACAATTTTCTCCAAAACTATAACAGATGCAAACTTGTCCTGTGTGGTGGAGATGAGATTTGATAAAGTAAGTGGAAATCCAGTAAAAGTTTCATTTGGCTACTTTGCACTCTCGAGATAATCGTCACCATGTGCCAAATGCAATATTAAAACAGTAATCTGAACACATTCGCGCAAAAATGAAATGACCACAATTTTCTCCAAAACTATAACAGATGCAAACTTGTCCTGTGTGGTGGAGATGAGATTTGATAAAGTAAGTGGAAATCCAGTAAAAGTTTCATTTGGCTACTTTGCACTCTCGAGATAATCGTCACCATGTGCCAAATGCAATATTAAAACAGTAATCTGAACACATTCGCGCAAAAATGAAATGACCACAATTTTCTCCAAAACTATAACAGATGCAAACTTGTCCTGTGTGGTGGAGATGAGATTTGATAAAGTAAGTGGAAATCCAGTAAAAGTTTCATTTGGCTACTTTGCACTCTCGAGATAATCGTCACCATGTGCCAAATGCAAAACAAAAAAGGAATCTGAACACATTCGCGCAAAAATGAAATGACCACAATTTTCTCCAAAACTATAACAGATGCAAACTTGTCCTGTGTGGTGGAGATGAGATTTGATAAAGTAAGTGGAAATCCAGTAAAAGTTTCATTTGGCTACTTTGCACTCTCGAGATAATCGTCACCATGTGCCAAATGCAATATTAAAACAGGAATCTGAACACATTCGTGCAAAAATGAAATGACCACAATTTTCTCCAAAACTATAACAGATGCAAACTTGTCCTGTGTGGTGGAGATGAGATTTGATAAAGTAAGTGGAAATCCAGTAAAAGTTTCATTTGGCTACTTTGCACTCTCGAGATAATCGTCACCATGTGCCAAATGCAATAAAAAAGGAATCTGAACACATTCGCGCAAAAATGAAATGACCACAATTTTCTCCAAAACTATAACAGATGCAAACTTGTCCTGTGTGGTGGAGATGAGATTTGATAAAGTAAGTGGAAATCCAGTAAAAGTTTCATTTGGCTACTTTGCACTCTCGAGATAATCGTCACCATGTGCCAAATGCAATAAAAAAGGAATCTGAACACATTCGCGCAAAAATGAAATGACCACAATTTTCTCCAAAACTATAACAGATGCAAACTTGTCCTGTGTGGTGGAGATGAGATTTGATAAAGTAAGTGGAAATCCAGTAAAAGTTTCATTTGGCTACTTTGCACTCTCGAGATAATCGTCACCATGTGCCAAATGCAATAAAAAAGGAATCTGAACACATTCGCGCAAAAATGAAATGACCACAATTTTCTCCAAAACTATAACAGATGCAAACTTGTCCTGTGTGGTGGAGATGAGATTTGATAAAGTAAGTGGAAATCCAGTAAAAGTTTCATTTGGCTACTTTGTACTCTCGAGATAATCGTCACCATGTGCCAAATGCAATATTAAAACAGGAATCTGAACACATTCGCGCAAAAATGAAATGACCACAATTTTCTCCAAAACTATAACAGATGCAAACTTGTCCTGTGTGGTGGAGATGAGATTTGATAAAGTAAGTGGAAATCCAGTAAAAGTTTCATTTGGCTACTTTGCACTCTCGAGATAATCGTCACCATGTGCCAAATGCAATAAAAAAGGAATCTGAACACATTCGCGCAAAAATGAAATGACCACAATTTTCTCCAAAACTATAACAGATGCAAACTTGTCCTGTGTGGTGGAGATGAGATTTGATAAAGTAAGTGGAAATCCAGTAAAAGTTTCATTTGGCTACTTTGCACTCTCGAGATAATCGTCACCATGTGCCAAATGCAATAAAAAAGGAATCTGAACACATTCGCGCAAAAATGAAATGACCACAATTTTCTCCAAAACTATAACAGATGCAAACTTGTCCTGTGTGGTGGAGATGAGATTTGATAAAGTAAGTGGAAATCCAGTAAAAGTTTCATTTGGCTACTTTGCACTCTCGAGATAATCGTCACCATGTGCCAAATGCAATATTAAAACAGTAATCTGAACACATTCGCGCAAAAATGAAATGACCACAATTTTCTCCAAAACTATAACAGATGCAAACTTGTCCTGTGTGGTGGAGATGAGATTTGATAAAGTAAGTGGAAATCCAGTAAAAGTTTCATTTGGCTACTTTGCACTCTCGAGATAATCGTCACCATGTGCCAAATGCAATAAAAAAGGAATCTGAACACATTCGCGCAAAAATGAAATGACCACAATTTTCTCCAAAACTATAACAGATGCAAACTTGTCCTGTGTGGTGGAGATGAGATTTGATAAAGTAAGTAAAAATCCAGTAAAAGTTTCATTTTGCTACTTTGCACTCTCGAGATAATCGTCACCATGTGCCAAATGCAAAAAAAAAAGGAATCTGAACACATTCGCGCAAAAATGAAATGACCACAATTTTCTCCAAAACTATAACAGATGCAAACTTGTCCTGTGTGGTGGAGATGAGATTTGATAAAGTAAGTGGAAATCCAGTAAAAGTTTCATTTGGCTACTTTGCACTCTCGAGATAATCGTCACCATGTGCCAAATGCAATAAAAAAGGAATCTGAACACATTCGCGCAAAAATGAAATGACCACAATTTTCTCCAAAACTATAACAGATGCAAACTTGTCCTGTGTGGTGGAGATGAGATTTGATAAAGTAAGTGGAAATCCAGTAAAAGTTTCATTTGGCTACTTTGCACTCTCGAGATAATCGTCACCATGTGCCAAATGCAATATTAAAACAGGAATCTGAACACATTCGTGCAAAAATGAAATGACCACAATTTTCTCCAAAACTATAACAGATGCAAACTTGTCCTGTGTGGTGGAGATGAGATTTGATAAAGTAAGTGGAAATCCAGTAAAAGTTTCATTTGGCTACTTTGCAGTCTCGAGATAATCGTCACCATGTGCCAAATGCAATAAAAAAGGAATCTGAACACATTCGCGCAAAAATGAAATGACCACAATTTTCTCCAAAACTATAACAGATGCAAACTTGTCCTGTGTGGTGGAGATGAGATTTGATAAAGTAAGTGGAAATCCAGTAAAAGTTTCATTTGGCTACTTTGCACTCTCGAGATAATCGTCACCATGTGCCAAATGCAATAAAAAAGGAATCTGAACACATTCGCGCAAAAATGAAATGACCACAAATTTCTCCAAAACTATAACAGATGCAAACTTGTCCTGTGTGGTGGAGATGAGATTTGATAAAGTAATTGGAAATCCAGTAAAAGTTTCATTTGGCTACTTTGCACTCTCGAGATAATCGTCACCATGTGCCAAATGCAATATTAAAACAGGAATCTGAACACATTCGCGCAAAAATGAAATGACCACAATTTTCTCCAAAACTATAACAGATGCAAACTTGTCCTGTGTGGTGGAGATGAGATTTGATAAAGTAAGTGGAAATCCAGTAAAAGTTTCATTTGGCTACTTTGCACTCTCGAGATAATCGTCACCATGTGCCAAATGCAATAAAAAAGGAATCTGAACACATTCGCGCAAAAATGAAATGACCACAATTTTCTCCAAAACTATAACAGATGCAAACTTGTCCTGTGTGGTGGAGATGAGATTTGATAAAGTAAGTGGAAATCCAGTAAAAGTTTCATTTGGCTACTTTGCACTCTCGAGATAATCGTCACCATGTGCCAAATGCAATAAAAAAGGAATCTGAACACATTCGCGCAAAAATGAAATGACCACAATTTTCTCCAAAACTATAACAGATGCAAACTTGTCCTGTGTGGTGGAGATGAGATTTGATAAAGTAAGTAGAAATCCAGTAAAAGTTTCATTTGGCTACTTTGCACTCTCGAGATAATCGTCACCATGTGCCAAATGCAATATTAAAACAGTAATCTGAACACATTCGCGCAAAAATGAAATGACCACAATTTTCTCCAAAACTATAACAGATGCAAACTTGTCCTGTGTGGTGGAGATGAGATTTGATAAAGTAAGTGGAAATCCAGTAAAAGTTTCATTTGGCTACTTTGCACTCTCGAGATAATCGTCACCATGTGCCAAATGCAATATTAAAACAGGAATCTGAACACATTCGCGCAAAAATGAAATGACCACAATTTTCTCCAAAACTATAACAGATGCAAACGTCCTGTGTGGTGGAGATGAGATTTGATAAAGTAAGTGGAAATCCAGTAAAAGTTTCATTTGGCTACTTTGCACTCTCGAGATAATCGTCACCATGTGCCAAATGCAATAAAAAAGTAATCTGAACACATTCGCGCAAAAATGAAATGACCACAATTTTCTCCAAAACTATAACAGATGCAAACTTGTCCTGTGTGGTGGAGATGAGATTTGATAAAGTAAGTGGAAATCCAGTAAAAGTTTCATTTGGCTACTTTGCACTCTCGAGATAATCGTCACCATGTGCCAAATGCAAAAAAAAAAGGAATCTGAACACATTCGCGCAAAAATGAAATGACCACAATTTTATCCAAAACTATAACAGATGCAAACTTGTCCTGTGTGGTGGAGATGAGATTTGATAAAGTAAGTGGATATCCAGTAAAAGTTTCATTTGGCTACTTTGCACTCTCGAGATAATCGTCACCATGTGCCAAATGCAATATTAAAACAGGAATCTGAACACATTCGTGCAAAAATGAAATGACCACAATTTTCTCCAAAACTATAACAGATGCAAACTTGTCCTGTGTGGTGGAGATGAGATTTGATAAAGTAAGTGGAAATCCAGTAAAAGTTTCATTTGGCTACTTTGCACTCTCGAGATAATCGTCACCATGTGCCAAATGCAATAAAAAAGGAATCTGAACACATTCGCGCAAAAATGAAATGACCACAATTTTCTCCAAAACTATAACAGATGCAAACTTGTCCTGTGTGGTGGAGATGAGATTTGATAAAGTAAGTGGAAATCCAGTAAAAGTTTCATTTGGCTACTTTGCACTCTCGAGATAATCGTCACCATGTGCCAAATGCAATAAAAAAGGAATCTGAACACATTCGCGCAAAAATGAAATGACCACAATTTTCTCCAAAACTATAACATATGCAAACTTGTCCTGTGTGGTGGAGATGAGATTTGATAAAGTAAGTGGAAATCCAGTAAAAGTTTCATTTGGCTACTTTGCAGTCTCGAGATAATCGTCACCATGTGCCAAATGCAATAAAAAAGGAATCTGAACACATTCGCGCAAAAATGAAATGACCACAATTTTCTCCAAAACTATAACAGATGCAAACTTGTCCTGTGTGGTGGAGATGAGATTTGATAAAGTAAGTGGAAATCCAGTAAAAGTTTCATTTGGCTACTTTGCACTCTCGAGATAATCGTCACCATTTGCCAAATGCAATATTAAAACAGTAATCTGAACACATTCGCGCAAAAATGAAATGACCACAATTTTCTCCAAAACTATAACAGATGCAAACTTGTCCTGTGTGGTGGAGATGAGATTTGATAAAGTAAGTGGAAATCCAGTAAAAGTTTCATTTGGCTACTTTGCACTCTCGAGATAATCGTCACCATGTGCCAAATGCAATAAAAAAGGAATCTGAACACATTCGCGCAAAAATGAAATGACCACAATTTTCTCCAAAACTATAACAGATGCAAACTTGTCCTGTGTGGTGGAGATGAGATTTGATAAAGTAAGTGGAAATCCAGTAAAAGTTTCATTTGGCTACTTTGCACTCTCGAGATAATCGTCACCATGTGCCAAATGCAATATTAAAACAGTAATCTGAACACATTCGCGCAAAAATGAAATGACCACAATTTTCTCCAAAACTATAACAGATGCAAACTTGTCCTGTGTGGTGGAGATGAGATTTGATAAAGTAAGTGGAAATCCAGTAAAAGTTTCATTTGGCTACTTTGCACTCTCGAGATAATCGTCACCATGTGCCAAATGCAAAAAAAAAAGGAATCTGAACACATTCGCGCAAAATGAAATGACCACAATTTTATCCAAAACTATAACAGATGCAAACTTGTCCTGTGTGGTGGAGATGAGATTTGATAAAGTAAGTGGAAATCCAGTAAAAGTTTCATTTGGCTACTTTGCACTCTCGAGATAATCGTCACCATGTGCCAAATGCAATAAAAAAGGAATCTGAACACATTCGCGCAAAAATGAAATGACCACAATTTTCTCCAAAACTATAACAGATGCAAACTTGTCCTGTGTGGTGGAGATGAGATTTGATAAAGTAAGTGGAAATCCAGTAAAAGTTTCATTTGGCTACTTTGCACTCTCGAGATAATCGTCACCATGTGCCAAATGCAATATTAAAACAGGAATCTGAACACATTCGTGCAAAAATGAAATGACCACAATTTTCTCCAAAACTATAACAGATGCAAACTTGTCCTGTGTGGTGGAGATGAGATTTGATAAAGTAAGTGGAAATCCAGTAAAAGTTTCATTTGGCTACTTTGCACTCTCGAGATAATCGTCACCATGTGCCAAATGCAATAAAAAAGGAATCTGAACACATTCGCGCAAAAATGAAATGACCACAATTTTCTCCAAAACTATAACAGATGCAAACTTGTCCTGTGTGGTGGAGATGAGATTTGATAAAGTAAGTGGAAATCCAGTAAAAGTTTCATTTGGCTACTTTGCACTCTCGAGATAATCGTCACCATGTGCCAAATGCACTAAAAAAGGAATCTGAACACATTCGCGCAAAAATGAAATGACCACAATTTTCTCCAAAACTATAACAGATGCAAACTTGTCCTGTGTGGTGGAGATGAGATTTGATAAAGTAAGTGGAAATCCAGTAAAAGTTTCATTTGGCTACTTTGCACTCTCGAGATAATCGTCACCATGTGCCAAATGCAATAAAAAAGGAATCTGAACACATTCGCGCAAAAATGAAATGACCACAATTTTCTCCAAAACTATAACAGATGCAAACTTGTCCTGTGTGGTGGAGATGAGATTTGATAAAGTAAGTGGAAATCCAGTAAAAGTTTCATTTGGCTACTTTGTACTCTCGAGATAATCGTCACCATGTGCCAAATGCAATATTAAAACAGGAATCTGAACACATTCGCGCAAAAATGAAATGACCACAATTTTCTCCAAAACTATAACAGATGCAAACTTGTCCTGTGTGGTGGAGATGAGATTTGATAAAGTAAGTGGAAATCCAGTAAAAGTTTCATTTGGCTACTTTGCACTCTCGAGATAATCGTCACCATGTGCCAAATGCAATAAAAAAGGAATCTGAACACATTCGCGCAAAAATGAAATGACCACAATTTTCTCCAAAACTATAACAGATGCAAACTTGTCCTGTGTGGTGGAGATGAGATTTGATAAAGTAAGTGGAAATCCAGTAAAAGTTTCATTTGGCTACTTTGCACTCTCGAGATAATCGTCACCATGTGCCAAATGCAATAAAAAAGGAATCTGAACACATTCGCGCAAAAATGAAATGACCACAATTTTCTCCAAAACTATAACAGATGCAAACTTGTCCTGTGTGGTGGAGATGAGATTTGATAAAGTAAGTGGAAATCCAGTAAAAGTTTCATTTGGCTACTTTGCACTCTCGAGATAATCGTCACCATGTGCCAAATGCAATATTAAAACAGTAATCTGAACACATTCGCGCAAAAATGAAATGACCACAATTTTCTCCAAAACTATAACAGATGCAAACTTGTCCTGTGTGGTGGAGATGAGATTTGATAAAGTAAGTGGAAATCCAGTAAAAGTTTCATTTGGCTACTTTGCACTCTCGAGATAATCGTCACCATGTGCCAAATGCAATAAAAAAGGAATCTGAACACATTCGCGCAAAAATGAAATGACCACAATTTTCTCCAAAACTATAACAGATGCAAACTTGTCCTGTGTGGTGGAGATGAGATTTGATAAAGTAAGTGGAAATCCAGTAAAAGTTTCATTTGGCTACTTTGCACTCTCGAGATAATCGTCACCATGTGCCAAATGCAAAAAAAAAAGGAATCTGAACACATTCGCGCAAAAATGAAATGACCACAATTTTCTCCAAAACTATAACAGATGCAAACTTGTCCTGTGTGGTGGAGATGAGATTTGATAAAGTAAGTGGAAATCCAGTAAAAGTTTCATTTGGCTACTTTGCACTCTCGAGATAATCGTCACCATGTGCCAAATGCAATAAAAAAGGAATCTGAACACATTCGCGCAAAAATGAAATGACCACAATTTTCTCCAAAACTATAACAGATGCAAACTGTCCTGTGTGGTGGAGATGAGATTTGATAAAGTAAGTGGAAATCCAGTAAAAGTTTCATTTGGCTACTTTGCACTCTCGAGATAATCGTCACCATGTGCCAAATGCAATATTAAAACAGGAATCTGAACACATTCGTGCAAAAATGAAATGACCACAATTTTCTCCAAAACTATAACAGATGCAAACTTGTCCTGTGTGGTGGAGATGAGATTTGATAAAGTAAGTGGAAATCCAGTAAAAGTTTCATTTGGCTACTTTGCACTCTCGAGATAATCGTCACCATGTGCCAAATGCAATAAAAAAGGAATCTGAACACATTCGCGCAAAAATGAAATGACCACAATTTTCTCCAAAACTATAACAGATGCAAACTTGTCCTGTGTGGTGGAGATGAGATTTGATAAAGTAAGTGGAAATCCAGTAAAAGTTTCATTTGGCTACTTTGCACTCTCGAGATAATCGTCACCATGTGCCAAATGCAATTAAAAAAGGAATCTGAACACATTCGCGCAAAAATGAAATGACCACAATTTTCTCCAAAACTATAACATATGCAAACTTGTCCTGTGTGGTGGAGATGAGATTTGATAAAGTAAGTGGAAATCCAGTAAAAGTTTCATTTGGCTACTTTGCAGTCTCGAGATAATCGTCACCATGTGGCAAATGCAATAAAAAAGGAATCTGAACACATTCGCGCAAAAATGAAATGACCACAATTTTCTCCAAAACTATAACAGATGCAAACTTGTCCTGTGTGGTGGAGATGAGATTTGATAAAGTAAGTGGAAATCCAGTAAAAGTTTCATTTGGCTACTTTGCACTCTCGAGATAATCGTCACCATGTGCCAAATGCAATATTAAAACAGTAATCTGAACACATTCGCGCAAAAATGAAATGACCACAATTTTCTCCAAAACTATAACAGATGCAAACTTGTCCTGTGTGGTGGAGATGAGATTTGATAAAGTAAGTGGAAATCCAGTAAAAGTTTCATTTGGCTACTTTGCACTCTCGAGATAATCGTCACCATGTGCCAAATGCAATATTAAAACAGGAATCTGAACACATTCGCGCAAAAATGAAATGACCACAATTTTCTCCAAAACTATAACAGATGCAAACTTGTCCTGTGTGGTGGAGATGAGATTTGATAAAGTAAGTGGAAATCCAGTAAAAGTTTCATTTGGCTACTTTGCACTCTCGAGATAATCGTCACCATGTGCCAAATGCAATAAAAAAGGAATCTGAACACATTCGCGCAAAAATGAAATGACCACAATTTTCTCCAAAACTATAACAGATGCAAACTTGTCCTGTGTGGTGGAGATGAGATTTGATAAAGTAAGTGGAAATCCAGTAAAAGTTTAATCGTCACCATGTGCCAAATGCAATATTAAAACAGTAATCTGAACACATTCGCGCAAAAATGAAATGACCACAATTTTCTCCAAAACTATAACAGATGCAAACTTGTCCTGTGTGGTGGAGATGAGATTTGATAAAGTAAGTGGAAATCCAGTAAAAGTTTCATTTGGCTACTTTGCACTCTCGAGATAATCGTCACCATGTGCCAAATGCAATAAAAAAGGAATCTGAACACATTCGCGCAAAAATGAAATGACCACAATTTTCTCCAAAACTATAACAGATGCAAACTTGTCCTGTGTGGTGGAGATGAGATTTGATAAAGTAAGTGGAAATCCAGTAAAAGTTTCATTTGGCTACTTTGCACTCTCGAGATAATCGTCACCATGTGCCAAATGCAATAAAAAAGGAATCTGAACACATTCGCGCAAAAATGAAATGACCACAATTTTCTCCAAAACTATAACAGATGCAAACTTGTCCTGTGTGGTGGAGATGAGATTTGATAAAGTAAGTGGAAATCCAGTAAAAGTTTCATTTGGCTACTTTGCACTCTCGAGATAATCGTCACCATGTGCCAAATGCAATATTAAAACAGTAATCTGAACACATTCGCGCAAAAATGAAATGACCACAATTTTCTCCAAAACTATAACAGATGCAAACTTGTCCTGTGTGGTGGAGATGAGATTTGATAAAGTAAGTGGAAATCCAGTAAAAGTTTCATTTGGCTACTTTGCACTCTCGAGATAATCGTCACCATGTGCCAAATGCAATAAAAAAGGAATCTGAACACATTCGCGCAAAAATGAAATGACCACAATTTTCTCCAAAACTATAACAGATGCAAACTTGTCCTGTGTGGTGGAGATGAGATTTGATAAAGTAAGTGGAAATCCAGTAAAAGTTTCATTTGGCTACTTTGCACTCTCGAGATAATCGTCACCATGTGCCAAATGCAAAAAAAAAAAGGAATCTGAACACATTCGCGCAAAAATGAAATGACCACAATTTTATCCAAAACTATAACAGATGCAAACTTGTCCTGTGTGGTGGAGATGAGATTTGATAAAGTAAGTGGAAATCCAGTAAAAGTTTCATTTGGCTACTTTGCACTCTCGAGATAATCGTCACCATGTGCCAAATGCAATAAAAAAGGAATCTGAACACATTCGCGCAAAAATGAAATGACCACAATTTTCTCCAAAACTATAACAGATGCAAACTTGTCCTGTGTGGTGGAGATGAGATTTGATAAAGTAAGTGGAAATCCAGTAAAAGTTTCATTTGGCTACTTTGCACTCTCGAGATAATCGTCACCATGTGCCAAATGCAATATTAAAACAGGAATCTGAACACATTCGTGCAAAAATGAAATGACCACAATTTTCTCCAAAACTATAACAGATGCAAACTTGTCCTGTGTGGTGGAGATGAGATTTGATAAAGTAAGTGGAAATCCAGTAAAAGTTTCATTTGGCTACTTTGCACTCTCGAGATAATCGTCACCATGTGCCAAATGCAATAAAAAAGGAATCTGAACACATTCGCGCAAAAATGAAATGACCACAATTTTCTCCAAAACTATAACAGATGCAAACTTGTCCTGTGTGGTGGAGATGAGATTTGATAAAGTAAGTGGAAATCCAGTAAAAGTTTCATTTGGCTACTTTGCACTCTCGAGATAATCGTCACCATGTGCCAAATGCAATAAAAAAGGAATCTGAACACATTCGCGCAAAAATGAAATGACCACAATTTTCTCCAAAACTATAACAGATGCAAACTTGTCCTGTGTGGTGGAGATGAGATTTGATAAAGTAAGTGGAAATCCAGTAAAAGTTTCATTTGGCTACTTTGCACTCTCGAGATAATCGTCACCATGTGCCAAATGCAATAAAAAAGGAATCTGAACACATTCGCGCAAAAATGAAATGACCACAATTTTCTCCAAAACTATAACAGATGCAAACTTGTCCTGTGTGGTGGAGATGAGATTTGATAAAGTAAGTGGAAATCCAGTAAAAGTTTCATTTGGCTACTTTGCACTCTCGAGATAATCGTCACCATGTGCCAAATGCAATAAAAAAGGAATCTGAACACATTCGCGCAAAAATGAAATGACCACAATTTTCTCCAAAACTATAACAGATGCAAACTTGTCCTGTGTGGTGGAGATGAGATTTGATAAAGTAAGTGGAAATCCAGTAAAAGTTTCATTTGGCTACTTTGCACTCTCGAGATAATCGTCACCATGTGCCAAATGCAATAAAAAAGGAATCTGAACACATTCGCGCAAAAATGAAATGACCACAATTTTCTCCAAAACTATAACAGATGCAAACTTGTCCTGTGTGGTGGAGATGAGATTTGATAAAGTAAGTGGAAATCCAGTAAAAGTTTCATTTGGCTACTTTGCACTCTCGAGATAATCGTCACCATGTGCCAAATGCAATATTAAAACAGTAATCTGAACACATTCGCGCAAAAATGAAATGACCACAATTTTCTCCAAAACTATAACAGATGCAATCTTGTCCTGTGTGGTGGAGATGAGATTTGATAAAGTAAGTGGAAATCCAGTAAAAGTTTCATTTGGCTACTTTGCACTCTCGAGATAATCGTCACCATGTGCCAAATGCAAAAAAAAAAGGAATCTGAACACATTCGCGCAAAAATAAAATGACCACAATTTTATCCAAAACTATAACAGATGCAAACTTGTCCTGTGTGGTGGAGATGAGATTTGATAAAGTAAGTGGAAATCCAGTAAAAGTTTCATTTGGCTACTTTGCACTCTCGAGATAATCGTCACCATGTGCCAAATGCAATAAAAAAGGAATCTGAACACATTCGCGCAAAAATGAAATGACCACAATTTTCTCCAAAACTATAACAGATGCAAACTTGTCCTGTGTGGTGGAGATGAGATTTGATAAAGTAAGTGGAAATCCAGTAAAAGTTTCATTTGGCTACTTTGCACTCTCGAGATAATCGTCACCATGTGCCAAATGCAATATTAAAACAGGAATCTGAACACATTCGTGCAAAAATGAAATGACCACAATTTTCTCCAAAACTATAACAGATGCAAACTTGTCCTGTGTGGTGGAGATGAGATTTGATAAAGTAAGTGGAAATCCAGTAAAAGTTTCATTTGGCTACTTTGCAGTCTCGAGATAATCGTCACCATGTGCCAAATGCAATAAAAAAGGAATCTGAACACATTCGCGCAAAAATGAAATGACCACAATTTTCTCCAAAACTATAACAGATGCAAACTTGTCCTGTGTGGTGGAGATGAGATTTGATAAAGTAAGTGGAAATCCAGTAAAAGTTTAATTTGGCTACTTTGCACTCTCGAGATAATCGTCACCATGTGCCAAATGCAATATTAAAACAGTAATCTGAACACATTTGCGCAAAAATGAAATGACCACAATTTTCTCCAAAACTATAACAGATGCAAACTTGTCCTGTGTGGTGGAGATGAGATTTGATAAAGTAAGTGGAAATCCAGTAAAAGTTTCATTTGGCTACTTTGCACTCTCGAGATAATCGTCACCATGTGCCAAATGCAATAAAAAAGGAATCTGAACACATTCGCGCAAAAATGAAATGACCACAATTTTCTCCAAAACTATAACAGATGCAAACTTGTCCTGTGTGGTGATGAGATTTGATAAAGTAAGTGGAAATCCAGTAAAAGTTTCATTTGGCTACTTTGCACTCTCGAGATAATCGTCACCATGTGCCAAATGCAATATTAAAACAGTAATCTGAACACATTCACGCAAAAATAAAATGACCACAATTTTCTCCAAAACTATAACAGATGCAAACTTGTCCTGTGTGGTGGAGATGAGATTTGATAAAGTAAGTGGAAATCCAGTAAAAGTTTCATTTGGCTACTTTGCACTCTCGAGATAATCGTCACCATGTGCCAAATGCAATATTAAAACAGTAATCTGAACACATTCGCGCAAAAATGAAATGACCACAATTTTCTCCAAACTATAACAGATGCAAACTTGTCCTGTGTGGTGGAGATGAGATTTGATAAAGTAAGTGGAAATCCAGTAAAAGTTTCATTTGGCTACTTTGCACTCTCGAGATAATCGTCACCATGTGCCAAATGCAATAAAAAAGGAATCTGAACACATTCGCGCAAAAATGAAATGACCACAATTTTCTCCAAAACTATAACAGATGCAAACTTGTCCTGTGTGGTGGAGATGAGATTTGATAAAGTAAGTGGAAATCCAGTAAAAGTTTCATTTGGCTACTTTGCACTCTCGAGATAATCGTCACCATGTGCCAAATGCAATATTAAAACAGTAATCTGAACACATTCGCGCAAAAATGAAATGACCACAATTTTCTCCAAAACTATAACAGATGCAAACTTGTCCTGTGTGGTGGAGATGAGATTTGATAAAGTAAGTGGAAATCCAGTAAATGTTTCATTTGGCTACTTTGCACTCTCGAGATAATCGTCACCATGTGCCAAATGCAATATTAAAACAGGAATCTGAACACATTCGCGCAAAAATGAAATGACCACAATTTTCTCCAAAACTATAACAGATGCAAACTTGTCCTGTGTGGTGGAGATGAGATTTGATAAAGTAAGTGGAAATCCAGTAAAAGTTTCATTTGGCTACTTTGCACTCTCGAGATAATCGTCACCATGTGCCAAATGCAATAAAAAAGGAATCTGAACACATTCGCGCAAAAATGAAATGACCACAATTTTCTCCAAAACTATAACAGATGCAAACTTGTCCTGTGTGGTGGAGATGAGATTTGATAAAGTAAGTGGAAATCCAGTAAAAGTTTAATCGTCACCATGTGTCAAATGCAATATTAAAACAGTAATCTGAACACATTCGCGCAAAAATGAAATGACCACAATTTTCTCCAAAACTATAACAGATGCAAACTTGTCCTGTGTGGTGGAGATGAGATTTGATAAAGTAAGTGGAAATCCAGTAAAAGTTTCATTTGGCTACTTTGCACTCTCGAGATAATCGTCACCATGTGCCAAATGCAATAAAAAAGGAATCTGAACACATTCGCGCAAAAATGAAATGACCACAATTTTCTCCAAAACTATAACAGATGCAAACTTGTCCTGTGTGGTGGAGATGAGATTTGATAAAGTAAGTGGAAATCCAGTAAAAGTTTCATTTGGCTACTTTGCACTCTCGAGATAATCGTCACCATGTGCCAAATGCAAAAAAAAAGGAATCTGAACACATTCGCGCAAAAATGAAATGACCACAATTTTCTCCAAAACTATAACAGATGCAAACTTGTCCTGTGTGGTGGAGATGAGATTTGATAAAGTAAGTGGAAATCCAGTAAAAGTTTCATTTGGCTACTTTGCACTCTCGAGATAATCGTCACCATGTGCCAAATGCAATATTAAAACAGTAATCTGAACACATTCGCGCAAAAATGAAATGACCACAATTTTCTCCAAACTATAACAGATGCAAACTTGTCCTGTGTGGTGGAGATGAGATTTGATAAAGTAAGTGGAAATCCAGTAAAAGTTTCATTTGGCTACTTTGCACTCTCGAGATAATCGTCACCATGTGCCAAATGCAATAAAAAAGGAATCTGAACACATTCGCGCAAAAATGAAATGACCACAATTTTCTTCAAAACTATAACAGATGCAAACTTGTCCTGTGTGGTGGAGATGAGATTTGATAAAGTAAGTGGAAATCCAGTAAAAGTTTCATTTGGCTACTTTGCACTCTCGAGATAATCGTCACCATGTGCCAAATGCAATATTAAAACAGTAATCTGAACACATTCGCGCAAAAATGAAATGACCACAATTTTCTCCAAAACTATAACAGATGCAAACTTGTCCTGTGTGGTGGAGATGAGATTTGTTAAAGTAAGTGGAAATCCAGTAAATGTTTCATTTGGCTACTTTGCACTCTCGAGATAATCGTCACCATGTGCCAAATGCAATATTAAAACAGGAATCTGAACACATTCGCGCAAAAATGAAATGACCACAATTTTCTCCAAAACTATAACAGATGCAAACTTGTCCTGTGTGGTGGAGATGAGATTTGATAAAGTAAGTGCAAATCCAGTAAAAGTCTCATTTGGCTACTTTGCACTCTCGAGATAATCGTCACCATGTGCCAAATGCAATAAAAAAGGAATCTGAACACATTCGCGCAAAAATGAAATGACCACAATTTTCTCCAAAACTATAACAGATGCAAACTTGTCCTGTGTGGTGGAGATGAGATTTGATAAAGTAAGTGGAAATCCAGTAAAAGTTTAATCGTCACCATGTGCCAAATGCAATATTAAAACAGTAATCTGAACACATTCGCGCAAAAATGAAATGACCACAATTTTCTCCAAAACTATAACAGATGCAAACTTGTCCTGTGTGGTGGAGATGAGATTTGATAAAGTAAGTGGAAATCCAGTAAAAGTTTCATTTGGCTACTTTGCACTCTCGAGATAATCGTCACCATGTGCCAAATGCAATAAAAAAGGAATCTGAACACATTCGCGCAAAAATGAAATGACCACAATTTTCTCCAAAACTATAACATATGCAAACTTGTCCTGTGTGGTGGAGATGAGATTTGATAAAGTAAGTGGAAATCCAGTAAAAGTTTCATTTGGCTACTTTGCACTCTCGAGATAATCGTCACCATGTGCCAAATGCAATAAAAAAGGAATCTGAACA
Source organism: Anomaloglossus baeobatrachus (assembly GCF_048569485.1). NCBI lineage: Eukaryota > Metazoa > Chordata > Amphibia > Anura > Aromobatidae > Anomaloglossus > Anomaloglossus baeobatrachus. Next base: position 237,133 of record NW_027442622.1, on the reverse strand, counting down.
CATTCGCGCAAAAATGAAATGACCACAATTTTCTCCAAAACTATAACAGATGCAAACTTGTCCTGTGTGGTGGAGATGAGATTTGATAAAGTAAGTGGAAATCCAGTAAAAGTTTCATTTGGCTACTTTGCACTCTCGAGATAATCGTCACCATGTGCCAAATGCAAAAAAAAAGGAATCTGAACACATTCGCGCAAAAATGAAATGACCACAATTTTATCCAAAACTATAACAGATGCAAACTTGTCCTGTGTGGTGGAGATGAGATTTGATAAAGTAAGTGGAAATCCAGTAAAAGTTTCATTTGGCTACTTTGCACTCTCGAGATAATCGTCACCATGTGCCAAATGCAATAAAAAAGGAATCTGAACACATTCGCGCAAAAATGAAATTACCACAATTTTCTCCAAAACTATAACAGATGCAAACTTGTCCTGTGTGGTGGAGATGAGATTTGATAAAGTAAGTGGAAATCCAGTAAAAGTTTCATTTGGCTACTTTGCACTCTCGAGATAATCGTCACCATGTGCCAAATGCAATATTAAAACAGGAATCTGAACACATTCGCGCAAAAATGAAATGACCACAATTTTCTCCAAAACTATAACAGATGCAAACTTGTCCTGTGTGGTGGAGATGAGATTTCATAAAGTAAGTGGAAATCCAGTAAAAGTTTGATTTGGCTACTTTGCACTCTCGAGATAATCGTCACCATGTGCCAAATGCAACAAAAAAGGAATCTGAACACATTCGCGCAAAAATGAAATGACCACAATTTTCTCCAAAACTATAACAGATGCAAACTTGTCCTGTGTGGTGGAGATGAGATTTGATAAAGTAAGTGGAAATCCAGTAAAAGTTTCATTTGGCTACTTTGCACTCTCGAGATAATCGTCACCATGTGCCAAATGCAATAAAAAAGGAATCTGAACACATTCGCGCAAAAATGAAATGACCACAATTTTCTCCAAAACTATAGCAGATGCAAACTTGTCCTGTGTGGTGGAGATGAGATTTGATAAAGTAAGTGGAAATCCAGTAAAAGTTTCATTTGGCTACTTTGCACTCTCGAGATAATCGTCACCATGTGCCAAATGCAATATTAAAACAGGAATCTGAACACATTCGCGCAAAAATGAAATCACCACAATTTTCTCCAAAACTATAACAGATGCAAACTTGTCCTGTGTGGTGGAGATGAGATTTGATAAAGTAAGTGGAAATCCAGTAAAAGTTTCATTTGGCTACTTTGCACTCTCGAGATAATCGTCACCATGTGCCAAATGCAATAAAAAAGGAATCTGAACACATTCGCGCAAAAATGAAATGACCACAATTTTCTCCAAAACTATAACAGATGCAAACTTGTCCTGTGTGGTGGAGATGAGATTTGATAAAGTAAGTGGAAATCCAGTAAAAGTTTCATTTGGCTACTTTGCACTCTCGAGATAATCGTCACCATGTGCCAAATGCAATAAAAAAGGAATCTGAACACATTCGCGCAAAAATGAAATGACCACAATTTTCTCCAAAACTATAACAGATGCAAACTTGTCCTGTGTGGTGGAGATGAGATTTGATAAAGTAAGTGGAAATCCAGTAAAAGTTTCATTTGGCTACTTTGCACTCTCGAGATAATCGTCACCATGTGCCAAATGCAATAAAAAAGGAATCTGAACACATTCGCGCAAAAATGAAATGACCACAATTTTCTCCAAAACTATAACAGATGCAAACTTGTCCTGTGAAGTGGAGATGAGATTTGATAAAGTAAGTGGAAATCCAGTAAAAGTTTCATTTGGCTACTTTGCACTCTCGAGATAATCGTCACCATGTGCCAAATGCAAAAAAAAAGGAATCTGAACACATTCGCGCAAAAATGAAATGACCACAATTTTATCCAAAACTATAACAGATGCAAACTTGTCCTGTGTGGTGGAGATGAGATTTGATAAAGTAAGTGGAAATCCAGTAAAAGTTTCATTTGGCTACTTTGCACTCTCGAGATAATCGTCACCATGTGCCAAATGCAATAAAAAAGGAATCTGAACACATTCGCGCAAAAATGAAATTACCACAATTTTCTCCAAAACTATAACAGATGCAAACTTGTCCTGTGTGGTGGAGATGAGATTTGATAAAGTAAGTGGAAATCCAGTAAAAGTTTCATTTGGCTACTTTGCACTCTCGAGATAATCGTCACCATGTGCCAAATGCAATATTAAAACAGGAATCTGAACACATTCGCGCAAAAATGAAATGACCACAATTTTCTCCAAAACTATAACAGATGCAAACTTGTCCTGTGTGGTGGAGATGAGATTTGATAAAGTAAGTGGAAATCCAGTAAAAGTTTGATTTGGCTACTTTGCACTCTTGAGATAATCGTCACCATGTGCCAAATGCAACAAAAAAGGAATCTGAACACATTCGCGCAAAAATGAAATGACCACAATTTTCTCCAAAACTATAACAGATGCAAACTTGTCCTGTGTGGTGGAGATGAGATTTGATAAAGTAAGTGGAAATCCAGTAAAAGTTTCATTTGGCTACTTTGCACTCTCGAGATAATCGTCACCATGTGCCAAATGCAATAAAAAAGGAATCTGAACACATTCGCGCAAAAATGAAATGACCACAATTTTCTCCAAAACTATAGCAGATGCAAACTTGTCCTGTGTGGTGGAGATGAGATTTGATAAAGTAAGTGGAAATCCAGTAAAAGTTTCATTTGGCTACTTTGCACTCTCGAGATAATCGTCACCATGTGCCAAATGCAATATTAAAACAGGAATCTGAACACATTCGCGCAAAAATGAAATGACCACAATTTTCTCCAAAACTATAACAGATGCAAACTTGTCCTGTGTGGTGGAGATGAGATTTGATAAAGTAAGTGGAAATCCAGTAAAAGTTTCATTTGGCTACTTTGCACTCTCGAGATAATCGTCACCATGTGCCAAATGCAATAAAAAAGGAATCTGAACACATTCGCGCAAAAATGAAATGACCACAATTTTCTCCAAAACTATAACAGATGCAAACTTGTCCTGTGTGGTGGAGATGAGATTTGATAAAGTAAGTGGAAATCCAGTAAAAGTTTCATTTGGCTACTTTGCACTCTCGAGATAATCGTCACCATGTGCCAAATGCAATATTAAAACAGGAATCTGAACACATTCGTGCAAAAATGAAATGACCACAATTTTCTCCAAAACTATAACAGATGCAAACTTGTCCTGTGTGGTGGAGATGAGATTTGATAAAGTGGAAATCCAGTAAAAGTTTCATTTGGCTACTTTGCACTCTCGAGATAATCGTCACCATGTGCCAAATGCAATAAAAAAGGAATCTGAACACATTCGCGCAAAAATGAAATGACCACAATTTTCTCCAAAACTATAACAGATGCAAACTTGTCCTGTGTGGTGGAGATGAGATTTGATAAAGTAAGTGGAAATCCAGTAAAAGTTTCATTTGGCTACTTTGCACTCTCGAGATAATCGTCACCATGTGCCAAATGCAATAAAAAAGGAATCTGAACACATTCGCGCAAAAATGAAATGACCACAATTTTCTCCAAAACTATAACAGATGCAAACTTGTCCTGTGTGGTGGAGATGAGATTTGATAAAGTAAGTGGAAATCCAGTAAAAGTTTCATTTGGCTACTTTGCACTCTCGAGATAATCGTCACCATGTGCCAAATGCAATAAAAAAGGAATCTGAACACATTCGCGCAAAAATGAAATGACCACAATTTTCTCCAAAACTATAACAGATGCAAACTTGTCCTGTGTGGTGGAGATGAGATTTGATAAAGTAAGTGGAAATCCAGTAAAAGTTTCATTTGGCTACTTTGCACTCTCGAGATAATCGTCACCATGTGCCAAATGCAATAAAAAAGGAATCTGAACACATTCGCGCAAAAATGAAATGACCACAATTTTCTCCAAAACTATAACAGATGCAAACTTGTCCTGTGTGGTGGAGATGAGATTTGATAAAGTAAGTGGAAATCCAGTAAAAGTTTCATTTGGCTACTTTGCACTCTCGAGATAATCGTCACCATGTGCCAAATGCAATAAAAAAGGAATCTGAACACATTCGCGCAAAAATGAAATGACCACAATTTTCTCCAAAACTATAACAGATGCAAACTTGTCCTGTGTGGTGGAGATGAGATTTGATAAAGTAAGTGGAAATCCAGTAAAAGTTTCATTTGGCTACTTTGCACTCTCGAGATAATCGTCACCATGTGCCAAATGCAATATTAAAACAGTAATCTGAACACATTCGCGCAAAAATGAAATGACCACAATTTTCTCCAAAACTATAACAGATCCAATCTTGTCCTGTGTGGTGGAGATGAGATTTGATAAAGTAAGTGGAAATCCAGTAAAAGTTTCATTTGGCTACTTTGCACTCTCGAGATAATCGTCACCATGTGCCAAATGCAAAAAAAAAAAGGAATCTGAACACATTCGCGCAAAAATGAAATGACCACAATTTTATCCAAAACTTTAACAGATGCAAACTTGTCCTGTGTGGTGGAGATGAGATTTGATAAAGTAAGTGGAAATCCAGTAAAAGTTTCATTTGGCTACTTTGCACTCTCGAGATAATCGTCACCATGTGCCAAATGCAATAAAAAAGGAATCTGAACACATTCGCGCAAAAATGAAATGACCACAATTTTCTCCAAAACTATAACAGATGCAAACTTGTCCTGTGTGGTGGAGATGAGATTTGATAAAGTAAGTGGAAATCCAGTAAAAGTTTCATTTGGCTACTTTGCACTCTCGAGATAATCGTCACCATGTGCCAAATGCAATATTAAAACAGGAATCTGAACACATTCGTGCAAAAATGAAATGACCACAATTTTCTCCAAAACTATAACAGATGCAAACTTGTCCTGTGTGGTGGAGATGAGATTTGATAAAGTAAGTGGAAATCCAGTAAAAGTTTCATTTGGCTACTTTGCACTCTCGAGATAATCGTCACCATGTGCCAAATGCAATAAAAAAGGAATCTGAACACATTCGCGCAAAAATGAAATGACCACTATTTTCTCCAAAACTATAACAGATGCAAACTTGTCCTGTGTGGTGGAGATGAGATTTGATAAAGTAAGTGGAAATCCAGTAAAAGTTTCATTTGGCTACTTTGCACTCTCGAGATAATCGTCACCATGTGCCAAATGCAATAAAAAAGGAATCTGAACACATTCGCGCAAAAATGAAATGACCACAATTTTCTCCAAAACTATAACATATGCAAACTTGTCCTGTGTGGTGGAGATGAGATTTGATAAAGTAAGTGGAAATCCAGTAAAAGTTTCATTTGGCTACTTTGCAGTCTCGAGATAATCGTCACCATGTGCCAAATGCAATAAAAAAGGAATCTGAACACATTCGCGCAAAAATGAAATGACCACAATTTTCTCCAAAACTATAACAGATGCAAACTTGTCCTGTGTGGTGGAGATGAGATTTGATAAAGTAAGTGGAAATCCAGTAAAAGTTTCATTTGGCTACTTTGCACTCTCGAGATAATCGTCACCATGTGCCAAATGCAATATTAAAACAGTAATCTGAACACATTCGCGCAAAAATGAAATGACCACAATTTTCTCCAAAACTATAACAGATGCAAACTTGTCCTGTGTGGTGGAGATGAGATTTGATAAAGTAAGTGGAAATCCAGTAAAAGTTTCATTTGGCTACTTTGCACTCTCGAGATAATCGTCACCATGTGCCAAATGCAATATTAAAACAGTAATCTGAACACATTCGCGCAAAAATGAAATGACCACAATTTTCTCCAAACTATAACAGATGCAAACTTGTCCTGTGTGGTGGAGATGAGATTTGATAAAGTAAGTGGAAATCCAGTAAAAGTTTCATTTGGCTACTTTGCACTCTCGAGATAATCGTCACCATGTGCCAAATGCAATAAAAAAGGAATCTGAACACATTCGCGCAAAAATGAAATGGCCACAATTTTCTCCAAAACTATAACAGATGCAAACTTGTCCTGTGTGGTGGAGATGAGATTTGATAAAGTAAGTGGAAATCCAGTAAAAGTTTCATTTGGCTACTTTGCACTCTCGAGATAATCGTCACCATGTGCCAAATGCAATATTAAAACAGTAATCTGAACACATTCGCGCAAAAATGAAATGACCACAATTTTCTCCAAAACTATAACAGATGCAAACTTGTCCTGTGTGGTGGAGATGAGATTTGATAAAGTAAGTGGAAATCCAGTAAATGTTTCATTTGGCTACTTTGCACTCTCGAGATAATCGTCACCATGTGCCAAATGCAATATTAAAACAGGAATCTGAACACATTCGCGCAAAAATGAAATGACCACAATTTTCTCCAAAACTATAACAGATGCAAACTTGTCCTGTGTGGTGGAGATGAGATTTGATAAAGTAAGTGGAAATCCAGTAAAAGTTTCATTTGGCTACTTTGCACTCTCGAGATAATCGTCACCATGTGCCAAATGCAATAAAAAAGGAATCTGAACACATTCGCGCAAAAATGAAATGACCACAATTTTCTCCAAAACTATAACAGATGCAAACTTGTCCTGTGTGGTGGAGATGAGATTTGATAAAGTAAGTGGAAATCCAGTAAAAGTTTAATCGTCACCATGTGCCAAATGCAATATTAAAACAGTAATCTGAACACATTCGCGCAAAAATGAAATGACCACAATTTTCTCCAAAACTATAACAGATGCAAACTTGTCCTGTGTGGTGGAGATGAGATTTGATAAAGTAAGTGGAAATCCAGTAAAAGTTTCATTTGGCTACTTTGCACTCTCGAGATAATCGTCACCATTAACATCTGTTGTGGGTAAAATGTTTGAAGGGTTTTTAAGGGATACTATTATGGAATGTCTCAATGTTAATAACTGTTTAACTCCATATCAACATGGATTTATGAAGGATCGCTCCTGTCAAACTAACCTGATCAGCTTCTATGAGGATGTAAGCTCTCACATGGACCGAGGAGAATCATTGGATGTCATTTATCTCGACTTCGGTAAAGCATTTGACACTGTCCCACATAAAAGACTGCTAAGTAAAATGAGAAAGCTTGGGCTCGGGGAAAATGTGTGTAGATGGGTAGGTAGCTGGCTTAGTGGTAGAAAACAAAGAGTGGTTATTAATGGTGCATACTCAGATTGGGCCAGGGTTACTAGTGGGGTGCCACAGGGGTCTGTATTGGGCCCCCTACTATTTAATATATTTATTAATGATCTGGTGGATGGTTTACAGAGTAAAATATCAGTATTTGCAGATGATACAAAACTATGTAAGGTAGTTAACACAAAGGAGGACAGTTTGCAACTACAGATGGATTTGAGTAAATTGGAGAATTGGGCTGAAAAATGGCAAATGAGGTTTAACACAGATAAGTGTAAGGTTATGCACATGGGAAGGAGAAACAGATGCTACGATTACTTACTAAATGGGAAACTGCTGGGGAAATCAGACATGGAAAAAGACTTAGGCATCTTAGTGAATAAGAATCTAAATTGGAGTGCCCAGTGTCAGGCAGCAGCCACCAAAGCAAATAGGGTGATGGGATGCATTAGAAGAGGTTTGGGGGCACGAGATGAAAACATCATTCTCCCTCTGTACAAATCACTCGTCAGACCACACTTGGAGTATTGTGTGCAATTTTGGGCGCCGGTGCTGAAGAAAGACATTACTGAACTTGAAAGGGTTCAGAGGCGGGCTACTAAAATAATAAATGGAATGGGTGCATTACAATACACGGAAAGGTTATCAAAATTAGGTCTATTTATTCTAGAAAAGAGAAGACTTAGGGGAGACCTAATAAATATGTACAAATATATCAGAGGGCCATATAGAGATCTCTCCCATGATCTGTTTGTACCAAGGACTATGACAAGAACAAGGGGGCATTCTTTTCGATTGGAGGAAAGAAAATTCCTACATCAGCATAGAAGAGGGTTCTTCACTGTAAGAGCAGTGAGGCTCTGGAACTCTCTTCCTGAGGAAGTGGTGATGGCCAACTCACTGAATGAATTTAAGAGAGGAATGGATGCATTTCTTGTTAGCAAAAGTATAGAAGGTTATAAATAGCATAATCTTACAGGTAGATAGAAGAGCGACCTAGATTATTAGAGGAATGGGGGGGGCTGCAATACCAAGACAGGTTATTAAACTTGGGGTTAGTTAGTTAGGAAAAACAAAGGCTTAGGGGGATCTAATCACAATGTATAAATATATGAGGGGACAGTACAGAGACCTTTCCTAAGATCTCTTTACACCTAGGCCTGCGACTGGAACAGGGGGCATCCGCTAAGTCTTGAGGAAAGAATGTTTAATCATAATCACAGATGAGGATTCTTTACTGTACGAGCAGTGAGACTATGGAGCTCTCTGCCGTATGATGTTGTAATGAGGGATTCACTAGTAAAATTTAAGCAGAGCCTGAACGCATTTCTTGGAAAATATAATATTACCAGTTATGTATATTAGATTTTATGACAGGGTGTTGATCCAGGGAACTAGTCTGATTGCCGTATGTGGAGTCAGGAAGGAATTTTTTTCCCCATTGGAGCTTATTTGACACATTGGGGTTTTTTTGCCTTCCTCTGGATCAACATGTTAGGCTACAGGTTGAACTAGATAGACTTAGAGTCTCCCTTCAACCTTAAAAACTATGAAAACTATGAAACTATGAAACCATGTGCCAAATGCAATAAAAAAGAATCTGAACACATTCGCGCAAAAATGAAATGACCACAATTTTCTCCAAAACTATAACAGATGCAAACTTGTCCTGTGTGGTGGAGATGAGATTTGATAAAGTAAGTGGAAATCCAGTAAAAGTTTCATTTGGCTACTTTGCACTCTCGAGATAATCGTCACCATGTGCCAAATGCAATAAAAAAGGAATCTGAACACATTCGCGCAAAAATGAAATGACCACAATTTTCTCCAAAACTATAACAGATGCAAACTTGTCCTGTGTGGTGGAGATGAGATTTGATAAAGTAAGTGGAAATCCAGTAAAAGTTTTATTTGGCTACTTTGCACTCTCGAGATAATCGTCACCATGTGCCAAATGCAATATTAAAACAGGAATCTGAACACATTCGCGCAAAAATGAAATGACCACAATTTTCTCCAAAACTATAACAGATGCAAACTTGTCCTGTGTGGTGGAGATGAGATTTGATAAAGTAAGTGGAAATCCAGTAAAAGTTTCATTTGGCTACTTTGCACTCTCGAGATAATCGTCACCATGTGCCAAATGCAATATTAAAACAGTAATCTGAACACATTCGCGCAAAAATGAAATGACCACAATTTTCTCCAAAACTATAACAGATGCAATCTTGTCCTGTGTGGTGGAGATGAGATTTGATAAAGTAAGTGGAAATCCAGTAAAAGTTTCATTTGGCTACTTTGCACTCTCGAGATAATCGTCACCATGTGCCAAATGCAAAAAAAAAGGAATCTGAACACATTCGCGCAAAAATGAAATGACCACAATTTTATCCAAAACTATAACAGATGCAAACTTGTCCTGTGTGGTGGAGATGAGATTTGATAAAGTAAGTGGAAATCCAGTAAAAGTTTCATTTGGCTACTTTGCACTCTCGAGATAATCGTCACCATGTGCCAAATGCAATAAAAAAGGAATCTGAACACATTCGCGCAAAAATGAAATGACCACAATTTTCTCCAAAACTATAACAGATGCAAACTTGTCCTGTGTGGTGGAGATGAGATTTGATAAAGTAAGTGGAAATCCAGTAAAAGTTTCATTTGGCTACTTTGCACTCTCGAGATAATCGTCACAATGTGCCAAATGCAAAAAAAAAAAGGAATCTGAACACATTCGCGCAAAAATGAAATGACCACAATTTTATCCAAAACTATAACAGATGCAAACTTGTCCTGTGTGGTGGAGATGAGATTTGATAAAGTAAGTGGAAATCCAGTAAAAGTTTCATTTGGCTACTTTGCACTCTCGAGATAATCGTCACCATGTGCCAAATGCAATAAAAAAGGAATCTGAACACATTCGCGCAAAAATGAAATGACCACAATTTTCTCCAAAACTATAACAGATGCAAACTTGTCCTGTGTGGTGGAGATGAGATTTGATAAAGTAAGTGGAAATCCAGTAAAAGTTTCATTTGGCTACTTTGCACTCTCGAGATAATCGTCACCATGTGCCAAATGCAATAAAAAAGGAATCTGAACACATTCGCGCAAAAATGAAATGACCACAATTTTCTCCAAAACTATAACATATGCAAACTTGTCCTGTGTGGTGGAGATGAGATTTGATAAAGTAAGTGGAAATCCAGTAAAAGTTTCATTTGGCTACTTTGCAGTCTCGAGATAATCGTCACCATGTGCCAAATGCAATAAAAAAGGAATCTGAACACATTCGCGCAAAAATGAAATGACCACAATTTTCTCCAAAACTATAACAGATGCAAACTTGTCCTGTGTGGTGGAGATGAGATTTGATAAAGTAAGTGGAAATCCAGTAAAAGTTTCATTTGGCTACTTTGCACTCTCGAGATAATCGTCACCATGTGCCAAATGCAATAAAAAAGGAATCTGAACACATTCGCGCAAAAATGAAATGACCACAATTTTCTCCAAAACTATAACAGATGCAAACTTGTCCTGTGTGGTGGAGATGAGATTTGATAAAGTAAGTGGAAATCCAGTAAAAGTTTCATTTGGCTACTTTGCACTCTCGAGATAATCGTCACCATGTGCCAAATGCAATAAAAAAGGAATCTGAACACATTCGCGCAAAAATGAAATGACCACAATTTTCTCCAAAACTATAACAGATGCAAACTTGTCCTGTGTGGTGGAGATGAGATTTGATAAAGTAAGTGGAAATCCAGTAAAAGTTTCATTTGGCTACTTTGCACTCTCGAGATAATCGTCACCATGTGCCAAATGCAATATTAAAACAGTAATCTGAACACATTCGCGCAAAAATGAAATGACCACAATTTTCTCCAAAACTATAACAGATGCAATCTTGTCCTGTGTGGTGGAGATGAGATTTGATAAAGTAAGTGGAAATCCAGTAAAAGTTTCATTTGGCTACTTTGCACTCTCGAGATAATCGTCACCATGTGCCAAATGCAAAAAAAAAAAGGAATCTGAACACATTCGCGCAAAAATGAAATGACCACAATTTTATCCAAAACTATAACAGATGCAAACTTGTCCTGTGTGGTGGAGATGAGATTTGATAAAGTAAGTGGAAATCCAGTAAAAGTTTCATTTGGCTACTTTGCACTCTCGAGATAATCGTCACCATGTGCCAAATGCAATAAAAAAGGAATCTGAACACATTCGCGCAAAAATGAAATGACCACAATTTTCTCCAAAACTATAACAGATGCAAACTTGTCCTGTGTGGTGGAGATGAGATTTGATAAAGTAAGTGGAAATCCAGTAAAAGTTTCATTTGGCTACTTTGCACTCTCGAGATAATCGTCACCATGTGCCAAATGCAATATTAAAACAGGAATCTGAACACATTCGTGCAAAAATGAAATGACCACAATTTTCTCCAAAACTATAACAGATGCAAACTTGTCCTGTGTGGTGGAGATGAGATTTGATAAAGTAAGTGGAAATCCAGTAAAAGTTTCATTTGGCTACTTTGCACTCTCGAGATAATCGTCACCATGTGCCAAATGCAATAAAAAAGGAATCTGAACACATTCGCGCAAAAATGAAATGACCACAATTTTCTCCAAAACTATAACAGATGCAAACTTGTCCTGTGTGGTGGAGATGAGATTTGATAAAGTAAGTGGAAATCCAGTAAAAGTTTCATTTGGCTACTTTGCACTCTCGAGATAATCGTCACCATGTGCCAAATGCAATAAAAAAGGAATCTGAACACATTCGCGCAAAAATGAAATGACCACAATTTTCTCCAAAACTATAACATATGCAAACTTGTCCTGTGTGGTGGAGATGAGATTTGATAAAGTAAGTGGAAATCCAGTAAAAGTTTCATTTGGCTACTTTGCAGTCTCGAGATAATCGTCACCATGTGCCAAATGCAATAAAAAAGGAATCTGAACACATTCGCGCAAAAATGAAATGACCACAATTTTCTCCAAAACTATAACAGATGCAAACTTGTCCTGTGTGGTGGAGATGAGATTTGATAAAGTAAGTGGAAATCCAGTAAAAGTTTAATTTGGCTACTTTGCACTCTCGAGATAATCGTCACCATGTGCCAAATGCAATATTAAAACAGTAATCTGAACACATTTGCGCAAAAATGAAATGACCACAATTTTCTCCAAAACTATAACAGATGCAAACTTGTCCTGTGTGGTGGAGATGAGATTTGATAAAGTAAGTGGAAATCCAGTAAAAGTTTCATTTGGCTACTTTGCACTCTCGAGATAATCGTCACCATGTGCCAAATGCAATAAAAAAGGAATCTGAACACATTCGCGCAAAAATGAAATGACCACAATTTTCTCCAAAACTATAACAGATGCAAACTTGTCCTGTGTGGTGGAGATGAGATTTGATAAAGTAAGTGGAAATCCAGTAAATGTTTCATTTGGCTACTTTGCACTCTCGAGATAATCGTCACCATGTGCCAAATGCAATATTAAAACAGGAATCTGAACACATTCGCGCAAAAATGAAATGACCACAATTTTCTCCAAAACTATAACAGATGCAAACTTGTCCTGTGTGGTGGAGATGAGATTTGATAAAGTAAGTGGAAATCCAGTAAAAGTTTCATTTGGCTACTTTGCACTCTCGAGATAATCGTCACCATGTGCCAAATGCAATAAAAAAGGAATCTGAACACATTCGCGCAAAAATGAAATGACCACAATTTTCTCCAAAACTATAACAGATGCAAACTTGTCCTGTGTGGTGGAGATGAGATTTGATAAAGTAAGTGGAAATCCAGTAAAAGTTTAATCGTCACCATGTGCCAAATGCAATATTAAAACAGTAATCTGAACACATTCGCGCAAAAATGAAATGACCACAATTTTCTCCAAAACTATAACAGATGCAAACTTGTCCTGTGTGGTGGAGATGAGATTTGATAAAGTAAGTGGAAATCCAGTAAAAGTTTCATTTGGCTACTTTGCACTCTCGAGATAATCGTCACCATGTGCCAAATGCAATAAAAAAGGAATCTGAACACATTCGCGCAAAAATGAAATGACCACAATTTTCTCCAAAACTATAACAGATGCAAACTTGTCCTGTGTGGTGGAGATGAGATTTGATAAAGTAAGTGGAAATCCAGTAAAAGTTTCATTTGGCTACTTTGCACTCTCGAGATAATCGTCACCATGTGCCAAATGCAATAAAAAAGGAATCTGAACACATTCGCGCAAAAATGAAATGACCACAATTTTCTCCAAAACTATAACAGATGCAAACTTGTCCTGTGTGGTGGAGATGAGATTTGATAAAGTAAGTGGAAATCCAGTAAAAGTTTCATTTGGCTACTTTGCACTCTCGAGATAATCGTCACCATGTGCCAAATGCAAAAAAAAAAGGAATCTGAACACATTCGCGCAAAAATGAAATGACCACAATTTTATCCAAAACTATAACAGATGCAAACTTGTCCTGTGTGGTGGAGATGAGATTTGATAAAGTAAGTGGAAATCCAGTAAAAGTTTCATTTGGCTACTTTGCACTCTCGAGATAATCGTCACCATGTGCCAAATGCAATAAAAAAGGAATCTGAACACATTCGCGCAAAAATGAAATTACCACAATTTTCTCCAAAACTATAACAGATGCAAACTTGTCCTGTGTGGTGGAGATGAGATTTGATAAAGTAAGTGGAAATCCAGTAAAAGTTTCATTTGGCTACTTTGCACTCTCGAGATAATCGTCACCATGTGCCAAATGCAATATTAAAACAGGAATCTGAACACATTCGCGCAAAAATGAAATGACCACAATTTTCTCCAAAACTATAACAGATGCAAACTTGTCCTGTGTGGTGATGAGATTTGATAAAGTAAGTGGAAATCCAGTAAAAGTTTGATTTGGCTACTTTGCACTCTCGAGATAATCGTCACCATGTGCCAAATGCAACAAAAAAGGAATCTGAACACATTCGCGCAAAAATGAAATGACCACAATTTTCTCCAAAACTATAACAGATGCAAACTTGTCCTGTGTGGTGGAGATGAGATTTGATAAAGTAAGTGGAAATCCAGTAAAAGTTTCATTTGGCTACTTTGCACTCTCGAGATAATCGTCACCATGTGCCAAATGCAATATTAAAACAGTAATCTGAACACATTCGCGCAAAAATGAAATGACCACAATTTTCTCCAAAACTATAACAGATGCAATCTTGTCCTGTGTGGTGGAGATGAGATTTGATAAAGTAAGTGGAAATCCAGTAAAAGTTTCATTTGGCTACTTTGCACTCTCGAGATAATCGTCACCATGTGCCAAATGCAAAAAAAAAGGAATCTGAACACATTCGCGCAAAAATGAAATGACCACAATTTTATCCAAAACTATAACATATGCAAACTTGTCCTGTGTGGTGGAGATGAGATTTGATAAAGTAAGTGGAAATCCAGTAAAAGTTTCATTTGGCTACTTTGCAGTCTCGAGATAATCGTCACCATGTGCCAAATGCAATAAAAAAGGAATCTGAACACATTCGCGCAAAAATGAAATGACCACAATTTTCTCCAAAACTATAACAGATGCAAACTTGTCCTGTGTGGTGGAGATGAGATTTGATAAAGTAAGTGGAAATCCAGTAAAAGTTTCATTTGGCTACTTTGCACTCTCGAGATAATCGTCACCATGTGCCAAATGCAATATTAAAACAGTAATCTGAACACATTCGCGCAAAAATGAAATGACCACAATTTTCTCCAAAACTATAACAGATGCAAACTTGTCCTGTGTGGTGGAGATGAGATTTGATAAAGTAAGTGGAAATCCAGTAAAAGTTTCATTTGGCTACTTTGCACTCTCGAGATAATCGTCACCATGTGCCAAATGCAATAAAAAAGGAATCTGAACACATTCGCGCAAAAATGAAATGACCACAATTTTCTCCAAAACTATAACAGATGCAAACTTGTCCTGTGTGGTGATGAGATTTGATAAAGTAAGTGGAAATCCAGTAAAAGTTTCATTTGGCTACTTTGCACTCTCGAGATAATCGTCACCATGTGCCAAATGCAATATTAAAACAGTAATCTGAACACATTCGCGCAAAAATGAAATGACCACAATTTTCTCCAAAACTATAACAGATGCAAACTTGTCCTGTGTGGTGGAGATGAGATTTGATAAAGTAAGTGGAAATCCAGTAAAAGTTTCATTTGGCTACTTTGCACTCTCGAGATAATCGTCACCATGTGCCAAATGCAACAAAAAAGGAATCTGAACACATTCGCGCAAAAATGAAATGACCACAATTTTCTCCAAAACTATAACAGATGCAAACTTGTCCTGTGTGGTGGAGATGAGATTTGATAAAGTAAGTGGAAATCCAGTAAAAGTTTCATTTGGCTACTTTGCACTCTCGAGATAATCGTCACCATGTGCCAAATGCAATATTAAAACAGTAATCTGAACACATTCGCGCAAAAATGAAATGACCACAATTTTCTCCAAAACTATAACAGATGCAATCTTGTCCTGTGTGGTGGAGATGAGATTTGATAAAGTAAGTGGAAATCCAGTAAAAGTTTCATTTGGCTACTTTGCACTCTCGAGATAATCGTCACCATGTGCCAAATGCAAAAAAAAAGGAATCTGAACACATTCGCGCAAAAATGAAATGACCACAATTTTATCCAAAACTATAACATATGCAAACTTGTCCTGTGTGGTGGAGATGAGATTTGATAAAGTAAGTGGAAATCCAGTAAAAGTTTCATTTGGCTACTTTGCAGTCTCGAGATAATCGTCACCATGTGCCAAATGCAATAAAAAAGGAATCTGAACACATTCGCGCAAAAATGAAATGACCACAATTTTCTCCAAAACTATAACAGATGCAAACTTGTCCTGTGTGGTGGAGATGAGATTTGATAAAGTAAGTGGAAATCCAGTAAAAGTTTCATTTGGCTACTTTGCACTCTCGAGATAATCGTCACCATGTGCCAAATGCAATATTAAAACAGTAATCTGAACACATTCGCGCAAAAATGAAATGACCACAATTTTCTCCAAAACTATAATAGATGCAAACTTGTCCTGTGTGGTGGAGATGAGATTTGATAAAGTAAGTGGAAATCCAGTAAAAGTTTCATTTGGCTACTTTGCACTCTCGAGATAATCGTCACCATGTGCCAAATGCAATAAAAAAGGAATCTGAACACATTCGCGCAAAAATGAAATGACCACAATTTTCTCCAAAACTATAACAGATGCAAACTTGTCCTGTGTGGTGATGAGATTTGATAAAGTAAGTGGAAATCCAGTAAAAGTTTCATTTGGCTACTTTGCACTCTCGAGATAATCGTCACCATGTGCCAAATGCAATATTAAAACAGTAATCTGAACACATTCGCGCAAAAATGAAATGACCACAATTTTCTCCAAAACTATAACAGATGCAAACTTGTCCTGTGTGGTGGAGATGAGATTTGATAAAGTAAGTGGAAATCCAGTAAAAGTTTCATTTGGCTACTTTGCACTCTCGAGATAATCGTCACCATGTGCCAAATGCAATATTAAAACAGTAATCTGAACACATTCGCGCAAAAATGAAATGACCACAATTTTCTCCAAACTATAACAGATGCAAACTTGTCCTGTGTGGTGGAGATGAGATTTGATAAAGTAAGTGGAAATCCAGTAAAAGTTTCATTTGGCTACTTTGCACTCTCGAGATAATCGTCACCATGTGCCAAATGCAATAAAAAAGGAATCTGAACACATTCGCGCAAAAATGAAATGACCACAATTTTATCCAAAACTATAACAGATGCAAACTTGTCCTGTGTGGTGGAGATGAGATTTGATAAAGTAAGTGGAAATCCAGTAAAAGTTTCATTTGGCTACTTTGCACTCTCGAGATAATCGTCACCATGTGCCAAATGCAATAAAAAAGGAATCTGAACACATTCGCGCAAAAATGAAATGACCACAATTTTCTCCAAAACTATAACAGATGCAAACTTGTCCTGTGTGGTGGAGATGAGATTTGATAAAGTAAGTGGAAATCCAGTAAAAGTTTCATTTGGCTACTTTGCACTCTCGAGATAATCGTCACCATGTGCCAAATGCAATATTAAAACAGGAATCTGAACACATTCGTGCAAAAATGAAATGACCACAATTTTCTCCAAAACTATAACAGATGCAAACTTGTCCTGTGTGGTGGAGATGAGATTTGATAAAGTAAGTGGAAATCCAGTAAAAGTTTCATTTGGCTACTTTGCACTCTCGAGATAATCGTCACCATGTGCCAAATGCAATAAAAAAGGAATCTGAACACATTCGCGCAAAAATGAAATGACCACAATTTTCTCCAAAACTATAACAGATGCAAACTTGTCCTGTGTGGTGGAGATGAGATTTGATAAAGTAAGTGGAAATCCAGTAAAAGTTTAATCGTCACCATGTGCCAAATGCAATATTAAAACAGTAATCTGAACACATTCGCGCAAAAATGAAATGACCACAATTTTCTCCAAAACTATAACAGATGCAAACTTGTCCTGTGTGGTGGAGATGAGATTTGATAAAGTAAGTGGAAATCCAGTAAAAGTTTAATCGTCACCATGTGCCAAATGCAATATTAAAACAGTAATCTGAACACATTCGCGCAAAAATGAAATGACCACAATTTTCTCCAAAACTATAACAGATGCAAACTTGTCCTGTGTGGTGGAGATGAGATTTGATAAAGTAAGTGGAAATCCAGTAAAAGTTTCATTTGGCTACTTTGCACTCTCGAGATAATCGTCACCATGTGCCAAATGCAATAAAAAAGGAATCTGAACACATTCGCGCAAAAATGAAATGACCACAATTTTCTCCAAAACTATAACAGATGCAAACTTGTCCTGTGTGGTGGAGATGAGATTTGATAAAGTAAGTGGAAATCCAGTAAAAGCTTCATTTGGCTACTTTGCACTCTCGAGATAATCGTCACCATGTGCCAAATGCAATAAAAAAGGAATCTGAACACATTCGCGCAAAAATGAAATGACCACAATTTTCTCCAAAACTATAACAGATGCAAACTTGTCCTGTGTGGTGGAGATGAGATTTGATAAAGTAAGTGGAAATTCAGTAAAAGTTTCATTTGGCTACTTTGCACTCTCGAGATAATCGTCACCATGTGCCAAATGCAAAAAAAAAGGAATCTGAACACATTCGCGCAAAAATGAAATGACCACAATTTTATCCAAAACTATAACAGATGCAAACTTGTCCTGTGTGGTGGAGATGAGATTTGATAAAGTAAGTGGAAATCCAGTAAAAGTTTCATTTGGCTACTTTGCACTCTCGAGATAATCGTCACCATGTGCCAAATGCAATAAAAAAGGAATCTGAACACATTCGCGCAAAAATGAAATTACCACAATTTTCTCCAAAACTATAACAGATGCAAACTTGTCCTGTGTGGTGAAGATGAGATTTGATAAAGTAAGTGGAAATCCAGTAAAAGTTTCATTTGGCTACTTTGCACTCTCGAGATAATCGTCACCATGTGCCAAATGCAATATTAAAACAGGAATCTGAACACATTCGTGCAAAAATGAAATGACCACAATTTTCTCCAAAACTATAACAGATGCAAACTTGTCCTGTGTGGTGGAGATGAGATTTGATAAAGTAAGTGGAAATCCAGTAAAAGTTTCATTTGGCTACTTTGCACTCTCGAGATAATCGTCACCATGTGCCAAATGCAATAAAAAAGGAATCTGAACACATTCGCGCAAAAATGAAATGACCACAATTTTCTCCAAAACTATAACAGATGCAAACTTGTCCTGTGTGGTGGAGATGAGATTTGATAAAGTAAGTGGAAATCCAGTAAAAGTTTCATTTGGCTACTTTGCACTCTCGAGATAATCGTCACCATGTGCCAAATGCAATATTAAAACAGGAATCTGAACACATTCGCGCAAAAATGAAATGACCACAATTTTCTCCAAAACTATAACAGATGCAAACTTGTCCTGTGTGGTGGAGATGAGATTTGATAAAGTAAGTGGAAATCCAGTAAAAGTTTCATTTGGCTACTTTGCACTCTCGAGATAATCGTCACCATGTGCCAAATGCAATAAAAAAGGAATCTGAACACATTCGCGCAAAAATGAAATGACCACAATTTTCTCCAAAACTATAACAGATGCAAACTTGTCCTGTGTGGTGGAGATGAGATTTGATAAAGTAAGTGGAAATCCAGTAAAAGTTTCATTTGGCTACTTTGCACTCTCGAGATAATCGTCACCATGTGCCAAATGCAAAAAAAAAAGGAATCTGAACACATTCGCGCAAAAATGAAATGACCACAATTTTATCCAAAACTATAACAGATGCAAACTTGTCCTGTGTGGTGGAGATGAGATTTGATAAAGTAAGTGGAAATCCAGTAAAAGTTTCATTTGGCTACTTTGCACTCTCGAGATAATCGTCACCATGTGCCAAATGCAATAAAAAAGGAATCTGAACACATTCGCGCAAAAATGAAATTACCACAATTTTCTCCAAAACTATAACAGATGCAAACTTGTCCTGTGTGGTGGAGATGAGATTTGATAAAGTAAGTGGAAATCCAGTAAAAGTTTCATTTGGCTACTTTGCACTCTCGAGATAATCGTCACCATGTGCCAAATGCAACAAAAAAGGAATCTGAACACATTCGCGCAAAAATGAAATGACCACAATTTTCTCCAAAACTATAACAGATGCAAACTTGTCCTGTGTGGTGGAGATGAGATTTGATAAAGTAAGTGGAAATCCAGTAAAAGTTTCATTTGGCTACTTTGCACTCTCGAGATAATCGTCACCATGTGCCAAATGCAATAAAAAAGGAATCTGAACACATTCGCGCAAAAATGAAATGACCACAATTTTCTCCAAAACTATAACAGATGCAAACTTGTCCTGTGTGGTGGAGATGAGATTTGATAAAGTAAGTGGAAATCCAGTAAAAGTTTCATTTGGCTACTTTGCACTCTCGAGATAATCGTCACCATGTGCCAAATGCAATATTAAAACAGGAATCTGAACACATTCGCGCAAAAATGAAATGACCACAATTTTCTCCAAAACTATAACAGATGCAAACTTGTCCTGTGTGGTGGAGATGAGATTTGATAAAGTAAGTGGAAATCCAGTAAAAGTTTCATTTGGCTACTTTGCACTCTCGAGATAATCGTCACCATGTGCCAAATGCAATAAAAAAGGAATCTGAACACATTCGCGCAAAAATGAAATGACCACAATTTTCTCCAAAACTATAACAGATGCAAACTTGTCCTGTGTGGTGGAGATGAGATTTGATAAAGTAAGTGGAAATCCAGTAAAAGTTTCATTTGGCTACTTTGCACTCTCGAGATAATCGTCACCATGTGCCAAATGCAATATTAAAACAGGAATCTGAACACATTCGTGCAAAAATGAAATGACCACAATTTTCTCCAAAACTATAACAGATGCAAACTTGTCCTGTGTGGTGGAGATGAGATTTGATAAAGTAAGTGGAAATCCAGTAAAAGTTTCATTTGGCTACTTTGCACTCTCGAGATAATCGTCACCATGTGCCAAATGCAATAAAAAAGGAATCTGAACACATTCGCGCAAAAATGAAATGACCACAATTTTCTCCAAAACTATAACAGATGCAAACTTGTCCTGTGTGGTGGAGATGAGATTTGATAAAGTAAGTGGAAATCCAGTAAAAGTTTCATTTGGCTACTTTGCACTCTCGAGATAATCGTCACCATGTGCCAAATGCAATAAAAAAGGAATCTGAACACATTCGCGCAAAAATGAAATGACCACAATTTTCTCCAAAACTATAACAGATGCAAACTTGTCCTGTGTGGTGGAGATGAGATTTGATAAAGTAAGTGGAAATCCAGTAAAAGTTTCATTTGGCTACTTTGCACTCTCGAGATAATCGTCACCATGTGCCAAATGCAATATTAAAACAGTAATCTGAACACATTCGCGCAAAAATGAAATGACCACAATTTTCTCCAAAACTATAACAGATGCAAACTTGTCCTGTGTGGTGGAGATGAGATTTGATAAAGTAAGTGGAAATCCAGTAAAAGTTTCATTTGGCTACTTTGCACTCTCGAGATAATCGTCACCATGTGCCAAATGCAATATTAAAACAGTAATCTGAACACATTCGCGCAAAAATGAAATGACCACAATTTTCTCCAAAACTATAACAGATGCAAACTTGTCCTGTGTGGTGGAGATGAGATTTGATAAAGTAAGTGGAAATCCAGTAAAAGTTTCATTTGGCTACTTTGCACTCTCGAGATAATCGTCACCATGTGCCAAATGCAAAAAAAAAAAGGAATCTGAACACATTCGCGCAAAAATGAAATGACCACAATTTTTTCCAAAACTATAACAGATGCAAACTTGTCCTGTGTGGTGGAGATGAGATTTGATAAAGTAAGTGGAAATCCAGTAAAAGTTTCATTTGGCTACTTTGCACTCTCGAGATAATCGTCACCATGTGCCAAATGCAATATTAAAACAGTAATCTGAACACATTCGCGCAAAAATGAAATGACCACAATTTTCTCCAAAACTATAACAGATGCAAACTTGTCCTGTGTGGTGGAGATGAGATTTGATAAAGTAAGTGGAAATCCAGTAAAAGTTTCATTTGGCTACTTTGCACTCTCGAGATAATCGTCACCATGTGCCAAATGCAATAAAAAAGGAATCTGAACACATTCGCGCAAAAATGAAATGACCACAATTTTCTCCAAAACTATAACAGATGCAAACTTGTCCTGTGTGGTGGAGATGAGATTTGATAAAGTAAGTGGAAATCCAGTAAAAGTTTCATTTGGCTACTTTGCACTCTCGAGATAATCGTCACCATGTGCCAAATGCAATAAAAAAGGAATCTGAACACATTCGCGCAAAAATGAAATGACCACAATTTTCTCCAAAACTATAACAGATGCAAACTTGTCCTGTGTGGTGGAGATGAGATTTGATAAAGTAAGTGGAAATCCAGTAAAAGTTTCATTTGGCTACTTTGCACTCTCGAGATAATCGTCACCATGTGCCAAATGCAATATTAAAACAGTAATCTGAACACATTCGCGCAAAAATGAAATGACCACAATTTTCTCCAAAACTATAACAGATGCAAACTTGTCCTGTGTGGTGGAGATGAGATTTGATAAAGTAAGTGGAAATCCAGTAAAAGTTTCATTTGGCTACTTTGCACTCTCGAGATAATCGTCACCATGTGCCAAATGCAATATTAAAACAGTGATCTGAAGACATTCGCGCAAAAATGAAATGACCACAATTTTCTCCAAACTATAACAGATGCAAACTTGTCCTGTGTGGTGGAGATGAGATTTTATAAAGTAAGTGGAAATCCAGTAAAAGTTTCAATTGGCTACTTTGCACTCTCGAGATAATCGTCACCATGTGCCAAATGCAATAAAAAAGGAATCTGAACACATTCGCGCAAAAATGAAATGACCACAATTTTCTCCAAAACTATAACAGATGCAAACTTGTCCTGTGTGGTGGAGATGAGATTTGATAAAGTAAGTGGAAATCCAGTAAAAGTTTCATTTGGCTACTTTGCACTCTCGAGATAATCGTCACCATGTGCCAAATGCAATATTAAAACAGTAATCTGAACACATTCGCGCAAAAATGAAATGACCACAATTTTCTCCAAAACTATAACAGATGCAAACTTGTCCTGTGTGGTGGAGATGAGATTTGATAAAGTAAGTGGAAATCCAGTAAAAGTTTCATTTGGCTACTTTGCACTCTCGAGATAATCGTCACCATGTGCCAAATGCAATAAAAAAGGAATCTGAACACATTCGCGCAAAAATGAAATGACCACAATTTTCTCCAAAACTATAACAGATGCAAACTTGTCCTGTGTGGTGGAGATGAGATTTGATAAAGTAAGTGGAAATCCAGTAAAAGTTTCATTTGGCTACTTTGCACTCTCGAGATAATCGTCACCATGTGCCAAATGCAATAAAAAAGGAATCTGAACACATTCGCGCAAAAATGAAATGACCACAATTTTCTCCAAAACTATAACAGATGCAAACTTGTCCTGTGTGGTGGAGATGAGATTTGATAAAGTAAGTGGAAATCCAGTAAAAGTTTAATCGTCACCATGAGCCAAATGCAATATTAAAACAGTAATCTGAACACATTCGCGCAAAAATGAAATGACCACAATTTTCTCCAAAACTATAACAGATGCAAACTTGTCCTGTGTGGTGGAGATGAGATTTGATATAGTAAGTGGAAATCCAGTAAAAGTTTCATTTGACTACTTTGCACTCTCGAGATAATCGTCACCATGTGCCAAATGCAATAAAAAAGGAATCTGAACACATTCGCGCAAAAATGAAATGACCACAATTTTCTCCAAAACTATAACAGATGCAAACTTGTCCTGTGTGGTGGAGATGAGATTTGATAAAGTAAGTGGAAATCCAGTAAAAGTTTCATTTGGCTACTTTGCACTCTCGAGATAATCGTCACCATGTGCCAAATGCAATAAAAAAGGAATCTGAACACATTCGCGCAAAAATGAAATGACCACAATTTTCTCCAAAACTATAACAGATGCAAACTTGTCCTGTGTGGTGGAGATGAGATTTGATAAAGTAAGTGGAAATCCAGTAAAAGTTTCATTTGGCTACTTTGCACTCTCGAGATAATCGTCACCATGTGCCAAATGCAATATTAAAACAGGAATCTGAACACATTCGCGCAAAAATGAAATGACCACAATTTTCTCCAAAACTGTAACAGATGCAAACTTGTCCTGTGTGGTGGAGATGAGATTTGATAAAGTAAGTGGAAATCCAGTAAAAGTTTCATTTGGCTACTTTGCACTCTCGAGATAATCGTCACCATGTGCCAAATGCAATAAAAAAGGAATCTGAACACATTCGCGCAAAAATGAAATGACCACAATTTTCTCCAAAACTATAACAGATGCAAACTTGTCCTGTGTGGTGGAGATGAGATTTGATAAAGTAAGTGGAAATCCAGTAAAAGTTTCATTTGGCTACTTTGCACTCTCGAGATAATCGTCACCATGTGCCAAATGCAATAAAAAAGGAATCTGAACACATTCGCGCAAAAATGAAATGACCACAATTTTCTCCAAAACTATAACAGATGCAAACTTGTCCTGTGTGGTGGAGATGAGATTTGATAAAGTAAGTGGAAATCCAGTAAAAGTTTCATTTGGCTACTTTGCACTCTCGAGATAATCGTCACCATGTGCCAAATGCAATATTAAAACAGGAATCTGAACACATTCGCGCAAAAATGAAATGACCACAATTTTCTCCAAAACTATAACAGATGCAAACTTGTCCTGTGTGGTGGAGATGAGATTTGATAAAGTAAGTGGAAATCCAGTAAAAGTTTCATTTGGCTACTTTGCACTCTCGAGATAATCGTCACCATGTGCCAAATGCAATAAAAAAGGAATCTGAACACATTCGCGCAAAAATGAAATGACCACAATTTTCTCCAAAACTATAACAGATGCAAACTTGTCCTGTGTGGTGGAGATGAGATTTGATAAAGTAAGTGGAAATCCAGTAAAAGTTTCATTTGGCTACTTTGCACTCTCGAGATAATCGTCACCATGTGCCAAATGCAATAAAAAAGGAATCTGAACACATTCGCGCAAAAATGAAATGACCACAATTTTCTCCAAAACTATAACAGATGCAAACTTGTCCTGTGTGGTGGAGATGAGATTTGATAAAGTAAGTGGAAATCCAGTAAAAGTTTCATTTGGCTACTTTGCACTCTCGAGATAATCGTCACCATGTGCCAAATGCAATATTAAAACAGGAATCTGAAAACATTCGCGCAAAAATGAAATGACCACAATTTTCTCCAAAACTATAACAGATGCAAACTTGTCCTGTGTGGTGGAGATGAGATTTGATAAAGTAAGTGGAAATCCAGTAAAAGTTTCATTTGGCTACTTTGCACTCTCGAGATAATCGTCACCATGTGCCAAATGCAATAAAAAAGGAATCTGAACACATTCGCGCAAAAATGAAATGACCACAATTTTCTCCAAAACTATAACAGATGCAAACTTGTCCTGTGTGGTGGAGATGAGATTTGATAAAGTAAGTGGAAATCCAGTAAAAGTTTCATTTGGCTACTTTGCACTCTCGAGATAATCGTCACCATGTGCCAAATGCAATAAAAAAGGAATCTGAACACATTCGCGCAAAAATGAAATGACCACAATTTTCTCCAAAACTATAACAGATGCAAACTTGTCCTGTGTGGTGGAGATGAGATTTGATAAAGTAAGTGGAAATCCAGTAAAAGTTTCATTTGGCTACTTTGCACTCTCGAGATAATCGTCACCATGTGCCAAATGCAATATTAAAACAGTAATCTGAACACATTCGCGCAAAAATGAAATGACCACAATTTTCTCCAAAACTATAACAGATGCAAACTTGTCCTGTGTGGTGGAGATGAGATTTGATAAAGTAAGTGGAAATCCAGTAAAAGTTTCATTTGGCTACTTTGCACTCTCGAGATAATCGTCACCATGTGCCAAATGCAATATTAAAACAGTAATCTGAACAAATTCGCGCAAAAATGAAATGACCACAGTTTTCTCCAAACTATAACAGATGCAAACTTGTCCTGTGTGGTGGAGATGAGATTTGATAAAGTAAGTGGAAATCCAGTAAAAGTTTCATTTGGCTACTTTGCACTCTCGAGATAATCGTCACCATGTGCCAAATGCAATATTAAAACAGTAATCTGAACACATTCGCGCAAAAATGAAATGACCACAATTTTCTCCAAAACTATAACAGATGCAAACTTGTCCTGTGTGGTGGAGATGAGATTTGATAAAGTAAGTGGAAATCCAGTAAAAGTTTCATTTGGCTACTTTGCACTCTCGAGATAATCGTCACCATGTGCCAAATGCAATAAAAAAGGAATCTGAACACATTCGCGCAAAAATGAAATGACCACAATTTTCTCCAAAACTATAACAGATGCAAACTTGTCCTGTGTGGTGGAGATGAGATTTGATAAAGTAAGTGGAAATCCAGTAAAAGTTTCATTTGGCTACTTTGCACTCTCGAGATAATCGTCACCATGTGCCAAATGCAATAAAAAAGGAATCTGAACACATTCGCGCAAAAATGAAATGACCACAATTTTCTCCAAAACTATAACAGATGCAAACTTGTCCTGTGTGGTGGAGATGAGATTTGATAAAGTAAGTGGAAATCCAGTAAAAGTTTAATCGTCACCATGTGCCAAATGCAATATTAAAACAGTAATCTGAACACATTCGCGCAAAAATGAAATGACCACAATTTTCTCCAAAACTATAACAGATGCAAACTTGTCCTGTGTGGTGGAGATGAGATTTGATATAGTAAGTGGAAATCCAGTAAAAGTTTCATTTGGCTACTTTGCACTCTCGAGATAATCGTCACCATGTGCCAAATGCAATAAAAAAGGAATCTGAACACATTCGCGCAAAAATGAAATGACCACAATTTTCTCCAAAACTATAACAGATGCAAACTTGTCCTGTGTGGTGGAGATGAGATTTGATAAAGTAAGTGGAAATTTAGTAAAAGTTTCATTTGGCTACTTTGCACTCTCGAGATAATCGTCACCATGTGCCAAATGCAATAAAAAAGGAATCTGAACACATTCGCGCAAAAATGAAATGACCACAATTTTCTCCAAAACTATAACAGATGCAAACTTGTCCTGTGTGGTGGAGATGAGATTTGATAAAGTAAGTGGAAATCCAGTAAAAGTTTCATTTGGCTACTTTGCACTCTCGAGATAATCGTCACCATGTGCCAAATGCAATATTAAAACAGGAATCTGAACACATTCGCGCAAAAATGAAATGACCACAATTTTCTCCAAAACTATAACAGATGCAAACTTGTCCTGTGTGGTGGAGATGAGATTTGATAAAGTAAGTGTAAATCCAGTAAAAGTTTCATTTGGCTACTTTGCACTCTCGAGATAATCGTCACCATGTGCCAAATGCAATAAAAAAGGAATCTGAACACATTCGCGCAAAAATGAAATGACCACAATTTTCTCCAAAACTATAACAGATGCAAACTTGTCCTGTGTGGTGGAGATGAGATTTGATAAAGTAAGTGGAAATCCAGTAAAAGTTTCATTTGGCTACTTTGCACTCTCGAGATAATCGTCACCATGTGCCAAATGCAATAAAAAAGGAATCTGAACACATTCGCGCAATAATGAAATGACCACAATTTTCTCCAAAACTATAACAGATGCAAACTTGTCCTGTGTGGTGGAGATGAGATTTGATAAAGTAAGTGGAAATCCAGTAAAAGTTTCATTTGGCTACTTTGCACTCTCGAGATAATCGTCACCATGTGCCAAATGCAATATTAAAACAGGAATCTGAACACATTCGCGCAAAAATGAAATGACCACAATTTTCTCCAAAACTATAACAGATGCAAACTTGTCCTGTGTGGTGGAGATGAGATTTGATAAATAAGTGGAAATCCAGTAAAAGTTTCATTTGGCTACTTTGCACTCTCGAGATAATCGTCACCATGTGCCAAATGCAATAAAAAAGGAATCTGAACACATTCGCGCAAAAATGAAATGACCACAATTTTCTCCAAAACTATAACAGATGCAAACTTGTCCTGTGTGGTGGAGATGAGATTTGATAAAGTAAGTGGAAATCCAGTAAAAGTTTCATTTGGCTACTTTGCACTCTCGAGATAATCGTCACCATGTGCCAAATGCAATAAAAAAGGAATCTGAACACATTCGCGCAAAAATGAAATGACCACAATTTTCTCCAAAACTATAACAGATGCAAACTTGTCCTGTGTGGTGGAGATGAGATTTGATAAAGTAAGTGGAAATCCAGTAAAAGTTTCGTTTGGCTACTTTGCACTCTCGAGATAATCGTCACCATGTGCCAAATGCAATATTAAAACAGGAATCTGAAAACATTCGCGCAAAAATGAAATGACCACAATTTTCTCCAAAACTATAACAGATGCAAACTTGTCCTGTGTGGTGGAGATGAGATTTGATAAAGTAAGTGGAAATCCAGTAAAAATTTCATTTGGCTACTTTGCACTCTCGAGATAATCGTCACCATGTGCCAAATGCAATAAAAAAGGAATCTGAACACATTCGCGCAAAAATGAAATGACCACAATTTTCTCCAAAACTATAACAGATGCAAACTTGTCCTGTGTGGTGGAGATGAGATTTGATAAAGTAAGTGGAAATCCAGTAAAAGTTTCATTTGGCTACTTTGCACTCTCGAGATAATCGTCACCATGTGCCAAATGCAATAAAAAAGGAATCTGAACACATTCGCGCAAAAATGAAATGACCACAATTTTCTCCAAAACTATAACAGATGCAAACTTGTCCTGTGTGGTGGAGATGAGATTTGATAAAGTAAGTGGAAATCCAGTAAAAGTTTCATTTGGCTACTTTGCACTCTCGAGATAATCGTCACCATGTGCCAAATGCAATATTAAAACAGTAATCTGAACACATTCGCGCAAAAATGAAATGACCACAATTTTCTCCAAAACTATAACAGATGCAAACTTGTCCTGTGTGGTGGAGATGAGATTTGATAAAGTAAGTGGAAATCCAGTAAAAGTTTCATTTGGCTACTTTGCACTCTCGAGATAATCGTCACCATGTGCCAAATGCAATATTAAAACAGTAATCTGAACACATTCGCGCAAAAATGAAATGACCACAGTTTTCTCCAAACTATAACAGATGCAAACTTGTCCTGTGTGGTGGAGATGAGATTTGATAAAGTAAGTGGAAATCCAGTAAAAGTTTCATTTGGCTACTTTGCACTCTCGAGATAATCGTCACCATGTGCCAAATGCAATAAAAAAGGAATCTGAACACATTCGCGCAAAAATGAAATGACCACAATTTTCTCCAAAACTATAACAGATGCAAACTTGTCCTGTGTGGTGGAGATGAGATTTGATAAAGTAAGTGGAAATCCAGTAAAAGTTTCATTTGGCTACTTTGCACTCTCGAGATAATCGTCACCATGTGCCAAATGCAATATTAAAACAGTAATCTGAACACATTCGCGCAAAAATGAAATGACCACAATTTTCTCCAAAACTATAACAGATGCAAACTTGTCCTGTGTGGTGGAGATGAGATTTGATAAAGTAAGTGGAAATCCAGTAAAAGTTTCATTTGGCTACTTTGCACTCTCGAGATAATCGTCACCATGTGCCAAATGCAATATTAAAACAGGAATCTGAACACATTCGCGCAAAAATGAAATGACCACAATTTTCTCCAAAACTATAACAGATGCAAACTTGTCCTGTGTGGTGGAGATGAGATTTGATAAAGTAAGTGGAAATCCAGTAAAAGTTTCATTTGGCTACTTTGCACTCTCGAGATAATCGTCACCATGTGCCAAATGCAATAAAAAAGGAATCTGAACACATTCGCGCAAAAATGAAATGACCACAATTTTCTCCAAAACTATAACAGATGCAAACTTGTCCTGTGTGGTGGAGATGAGATTTGATAAAGTAAGTGGAAATCCAGTAAAAGTTTAATCGTCACCATGTGCCAAATGCAATATTAAAACAGTAATCTGAACACATTCGCGCAAAAATGAAATGACCACAATTTTCTCCAAAACTATAACAGATGCAAACTTGTCCTGTGTGGTGGAGATGAGATTTGATATAGTAAGTGGAAATCCAGTAAAAGTTTCATTTGGCTACTTTGCACTCTCGAGATAATCGTCACCATGTGCCAAATGCAATAAAAAAGGAATCTGAACACATTCGCGCAAAAATGAAATGACCACAATTTTCTCGAAAACTATAACAGATGCAAACTTGTCCTGTGTGGTGGAGATGAGATTTGATAAAGTAAGTGGAAATCCAGTAAAAGTTTCATTTGGCTACTTTGCACTCTCGAGATAATCGTCACCATGTGCCAAGTGCAATAAAAAAGGAATCTGAACACATTCGCGCAAAAATGAAATGACCACAATTTTCTCCAAAACTATAACAGATGCAAACTTGTCCTGTGTGGTGGAGATGAGATTTGATAAAGTAAGTGGAAATCCAGTAAAAGTTTCATTTGGCTACTTTGCACTCTCGAGATAATCGTCACCATGTGCCAAATGCAAAAAAAAAAGGAATCTGAACACATTCGCGCAAAAATGAAATGACCACAATTTTATCCAAAACTATAACAGATGCAAACTTGTCCTGTGTGGTGGAGATGAGATTTGATAAAGTAAGTGGAAATCCAGTAAAAGTTTCATTTGGCTACTTTGCACTCTCGAGATAATCGTCACCATGTGCCAAATGCAATAAAAAAGGAATCTGAACACATTCGCGCAAAAATGAAATGACCACAATTTTCTCCAAAACTATAACAGATGCAAACTTGTCCTGTGTGGTGGAGATGAGATTTGATAAAGTAAGTGGAAATCCAGTAAAAGTTTCATTTGGCTACTTTGCACTCTCGAGATAATCGTCACCATGTGCCAAATGCAATATTAAAACAGGAATCTGAACACATTCGCGCAAAAATGAAATGACCACAATTTTCTCCAAAACTATAACAGATGCAAACTTGTCCTGTGTGGTGGAGATGAGATTTGATAAAGTAAGTGGAAATCCAGTAAAAGTTTGATTTGGCTACTTTGCACTCTCGAGATAATCGTCACCATGTGCCAAATACAATAAAAAAGGAATCTGAACACATTCGCGCAAAAATGAAATGACCACAATTTTCTCCAAAACTATAACAGATGCAAACTTGTCCTGTGTGGTGGAGATGAGATTTGATAAAGTAAGTGGAAATCCAGTAAAAGTTTCATTTGGCTACTTTGCACTCTCGAGATAATCGTCACCATGTGCCAAATGCAAAAAAAAAAGGAATCTGAACACATTCGCGCAAAAATGAAATGACCACAATTTTATCCAAAACTATAACAGATGCAAACTTGTCCTGTGTGGTGGAGATGAGATTTGATAAAGTAAGTGGAAATCCAGTAAAAGTTTCATTTGGCTACTTTGCACTCTCGAGATAATCGTCACCATGTGCCAAATGCAATAAAAAAGGAATCTGAACACATTCGCGCAAAAATGAAATGACCACAATTTTCTCCAAAACTATAACAGATGCAAACTTGTCCTGTGTGGTGGAGATGAGATTTGATAAAGTAAGTGGAAATCCAGTAAAAGTTTCATTTGGCTACTTTGCACTCTCGAGATAATCGTCACCATGTGCCAAATGCAATATTAAAACAGGAATCTGAACACATTCGCGCAAAAATGAAATGACCACAATTTTCTCCAAAACTATAACAGATGCAAACTTGTCCTGTGTGGTGGAGATGAGATTTGATAAAGTAAGTGGAAATCCAGTAAAAGTTTGATTTGGCTACTTTGCACTCTCGAGATAATCGTCACCATGTGCCAAATGCAATAAAAAAGGAATCTGAACACATTCGCGCAAAAATGAAATGACCACAATTTTCTCCAAAACTATAACAGATGCAAACTTGTCCTGTGTGGTGGAGATGAGATTTGATAAAGTAAGTGGAAATCCAGTAAAAGTTTCATTTGGCTACTTTGCACTCTCGAGTTAATCGTCACCATGTGCCAAATGCAATAAAAAAGGAATCTGAACACATTCGCACAAAAATGAAATGACCACAATTTTCTCCAAAACTATAACAGATGCAAACTTGTCCTGTGTGGTGGAGATGAGATTTGATAAAGTAAGTGGAAATCCAGTAAAAGTTTCATTTGGCTACTTTGCACTCTCGAGATAATCGTCACCATGTGCCAAATGCAATATTAAAACAGGAATCTGAACACATTCGCGCAAAAATGAAATGACCACAATTTTCTCCAAAACTATAACAGATGCAAACTTGTCCTGTGTGGTGGAGATGAGATTTGATAAAGTAAGTGGAAATCCAGTAAAAGTTTCATTTGGCTACTTTGCACTCTCGAGATAATCGTCACCATGTGCCAAATGCAATAAAAAAGGAATCTGAACACATTCGCGGAAAAATGAAATGACCACAATTTTCTCCAAAACTATAACAGATGCAAACTTGTCCTGTGTGGTGGAGATGAGATTTGATAAAGTAAGTGGAAATCCAGTAAAAGTTTCATTTGGCTACTTTGCACTCTCGAGATAATCGTCACCATGTGCCAAATGCAATATTAAAACAGTAATCTGAACACATTCGCGCAAAAATGAAATGACCACAATTTTCTCCAAAACTATAACAGATGCAAACTTGTCCTATGTGGTGGAGATGAGATTTGATAAAGTAAGTGGAAATCCAGTAAAAGTTTCATTTGGCTACTTTGCACTCTCGAGATAATCGTCACCATGTGCCAAATGCAATATTAAAACAGTAATCTGAACACATTCGCGCAAAAATGAAATGACCACAATTTTCTCCAAAACTATAACAGATGCAAACTTGTCCTGTGTGGTGGAGATGAGATTTGATAAAGTAAGTGGAAATCCAGTAAAAGTTTCATTTGGCTACTTTGCACTCTCGAGATAATCGTCACCATGTGCCAAATGCAATAAAAAAGGAATCTGAACACATTCGCGCAAAAATGAAATGACCACAATTTTCTCCAAAACTATAACAGATGCAAACTTGTCCTGTGTGGTGGAGATGAGATTTGATAAAGTAAGTGGAAATCCAGTAAAAGTTTCATTTGGCTACTTTGCACTCTCGAGATAATCGTCACCATGTGCCAAATGCAATAAAAAAGGAATCTGAACACATTCGCGCAAAAATGAAATGACCACAATTTTCTCCAAAACTATAACAGATGCAAACTTGTCCTGTGTGGTGGAGATGAGATTTGATAAAGTAAGTGGAAATCCAGTAAATGTTTCATTTGGCTACTTTGCACTCTCGAGATAATCGTCACCATGTGCCTAATGCAATATTAAAACAGGAATCTGAACACATTCGCGCAAAAATGAAATGACCACAATTTTCTCCAAAACTATAACAGATGCAAACTTGTCCTGTGTGGTGGAGATGAGATTTGATAAAGTAAGTGGAAATCCAGTAAAAGTTTCATTTGGCTACTTTGCACTCTCGAGATAATCGTCACCATGTGCCAAATGCAATAAAAAAGGAATCTGAACACATTCGCGCAAAAATGAAATGACCACAATTTTCTCCAAAACTATAACAGATGCAAACTTGTCCTGTGTGGTGGAGATGAGATTTGATAAAGTAAGTGGAAATCCAGTAAAAGTTTCATTTGGCTACTTTGCACTCTCGAGATAATCGTCACCATGTGCCAAATGCAATAAAAAAGGAATCTGAACACATTCGCGCAAAAATGAAATGACCACAATTTTCTCCAAAACTATAACAGATGCAAACTTGTCCTGTGTGGTGGAGATGAGATTTGATAAAGTAAGTGGAAATCCAGTAAAAGTTTCATTTGGCTACTTTGCACTCTCGAGATAATCGTCACCATGTGCCAAATGCAATAAA
Organism: Anomaloglossus baeobatrachus; assembly: GCF_048569485.1. Taxonomy (NCBI): domain Eukaryota; kingdom Metazoa; phylum Chordata; class Amphibia; order Anura; family Aromobatidae; genus Anomaloglossus; species Anomaloglossus baeobatrachus. The sequence continues at coordinate 203,283 of NW_027442622.1, read as the reverse complement.
AAAGGAATCTGAACACATTCGCGCAAAAATGAAATGACCACAATTTTCTCCAAAACTATAACAGATGCAAACTTGTCCTGTGTGGTGGAGATGAGATTTGATAAAGTAAGTGGAAATCCAGTAAAAGTTTCATTTGGCTACTTTGCACTCTCGAGATAATCGTCACCATGTGCCAAATGCAATATTAAAACAGGAATCTGAAAACATTCGCGCAAAAATGAAATGACCACAATTTTCTCCAAAACTATAACAGATGCAAACTTGTCCTGTGTGGTGGAGATGAGATTTGATAAAGTAAGTGGAAATCCAGTAAAAGTTTCATTTGGCTACTTTGCACTCTCGAGATAACCGTCACCATGTGCCAAATGCAATAAAAAAGGAATCTGAACACATTCGCGCAAAAATGAAATGACCACAATTTTCTCCAAAACTATAACAGATGCAAACTTGTCCTGTGTGGTGGAGATGAGATTTGATAAAGTAAGTGGAAATCCAGTAAAAGTTTCATTTGGCTACTTTGCACTCTCGAGATAATCGTCACCATGTGCCAAATGCAATATTAAAACAGGAATCTGAACACATTCGCGCAAAAATGAAATGACCACAATTTTCTCCAAAACTATAACAGATGCAAACTTGTCCTGTGTGGTGGAGATGAGATTTGATAAAGTAAGTGGAAATCCAGTAAAAGTTTCATTTGGCTACTTTGCACTCTCGAGATAATCGTCACCATGTGCCAAATGCAATATTAAAACAGGAATCTGAACACATTCGCGCAAAAATGAAATGACCACAATTTTCTCCAAAACTATAACAGATGCAAACTTGTCCTGTGTGGTGGAGATGAGATTTGATAAAGTAAGTGGAAATCCAGTAAAAGTTTCATTTGGCTACTTTGCACTCTCGAGATAATCGTCACCATGTGCCAAATGCAATAAAAAAGGAATCTGAACACATTCGCGCAAAAATGAAATGACCACAATTTTCTCCAAAACTATAACAGATGCAAACTTGTCCTGGGTGGTGGAGATGAGATTTGATAAAGTAAGTGGAAATCCAGTAAAAGTTTCATTTGGCTACTTTGCACTCTCGAGATAATCGTCACCATGTGCCAAATGCAATAAAAAAGGAATCTGAACACATTCGCGCAAAAATGAAATGACCACAATTTTTTCAAAACTATAACAGATGCAAACTTGTCCTGTGTGGTGGAGATGAGATTTGATAAAGTAAGTGGAAATCCAGTAAAAGTTTCGTTTGGCTACTTTGCACTCTCGAGATAATCGTCACCATGTGCCAAATGCAATATTAAAACAGGAATCTGAAAACATTCGCGCAAAAATGAAATGACCACAATTTTCTCCAAAACTATAACAGATGCAAACTTGTCCTGTGTGGTGGAGATGAGATTTGATAAAGTAAGTGGAAATCCAGTAAAAATTTCATTTGGCTACTTTGCACTCTCGAGATAATCGTCACCATGTGCCAAATGCAATAAAAAAGGAATCTGAACACATTCGCGCAAAAATGAAATGACCACAATTTTCTCCAAAACTATAACAGATGCAAACTTGTCCTGTGTGGTGGAGATGAGATTTGATAAAGTAAGTGGAAATCCAGTAAAAGTTTCATTTGGCTACTTTGCACTCTCGAGATAATCGTCACCATGTGCCAAATGCAATAAAAAAGGAATCTGAACACATTCGCGCAAAAATGAAATGACCACAATTTTCTCCAAAACTATAACAGATGCAAACTTGTCCTGTGTGGTGGAGATGAGATTTGATAAAGTAAGTGGAAATCCAGTAAAAGTTTCATTTGGCTACTTTGCACTCTCGAGATAATCGTCACCATGTGCCAAATGCAATATTAAAACAGGAATCTGAACACATTCGCGCAAAAATGAAATGACCACAAGTTTCTCCAAAACTATAACAGATGCAAACTTGTCCTGTGTGGTGGAGATGAGATTTGATAAAGTAAGTGGAAATCCAGTAAAAGTTTCATTTGGCTACTTTGCACTCTCGAGATAATCGTCACCATGTGCCAAATGCAATAAAAAAGGAATCTGAACACATCCGCGCAAAAATGAAATGACCACAATTTTCTCCAAAACTATAACAGATGCAAACTTGTCCTGTGTGGTGGAGATGAGATTTGATAAAGTAAGTGGAAATCCAGTAAAAGTTTCATTTGGCTACTTTGCACTCTCGAGATAATCGTCACCATGTGCCAAATGCAATATTAAAACAGTAATCTGAACACATTCGCGCAAAAATGAAATGACCACAATTTTCTCCAAAACTATAACAGATGCAAACTTGTCCTGTGTGGTGGAGATGAGATTTGATAAAGTAAGTGGAAATCCAGTAAAAGTTTCATTTGGCTACTTTGCACTCTCGAGATAATCGTCACCATGTGCCAAATGCAATAAAAAAGGAATCTGAACACATTCGCGCAAAAATGAAATGACCACAATTTTCTCCAAAACTATAACAGATGCAAACTTGTCCTGTGTGGTGGAGATGAGATTTGATAAAGTAAGTGGAAATCCAGTAAAAGTTTCATTTGGCTACTTTGCACTCTCGAGATAATCGTCACCATGTGCCAAATGCAATATTAAAACAGGAATCTGAAAACATTCGCGCAAAAATGAAATGACCACAATTTTCTCCAAAACTATAACAGATGCAAACTTGTCCTGTGTGGTGGAGATGAGATTTGATAAAGTAAGTGGAAATCCAGTAAAAGTTTCATTTGGCTACTTTGCACTCTCGAGATAACCGTCACCATGTGCCAAATGCAATAAAAAAGGAATCTGAACACATTCGCGCAAAAATGAAATGACCACAATTTTCTCCAAAACTATAACAGATGCAAACTTGTCCTGTGTGGTGGAGATGAGATTTGATAAAGTAAGTGGAAATCCAGTAAAAGTTTCATTTGGCTACTTTGCACTCTCGAGATAATCGTCACCATGTGCCAAATGCAATATTAAAACAGGAATCTGAACACATTCGCGCAAAAATGAAATGACCACAATTTTCTCCAAAACTATAACAGATGCAAACTTGTCCTGTGTGGTGGAGATGAGATTTGATAAAGTAAGTGGAAATCCAGTAAAAGTTTCATTTGGCTACTTTGCACTCTCGAGATAATCGTCACCATGTGCCAAATGCAATATTAAAACAGGAATCTGAACACATTCGCGCAAAAATGAAATGACCACAATTTTCTCCAAAACTATAACAGATGCAAACTTGTCCTGTGTGGTGGAGATGAGATTTGATAAAGTAAGTGGAAATCCAGTAAAAGTTTCATTTGGCTACTTTGCACTCTCGAGATAATCGTCACCATGTGCCAAATGCAATAAAAAAGGAATCTGAACACATTCGCGCAAAAATGAAATGACCACAATTTTCTCCAAAACTATAACAGATGCAAACTTGTCCTGGGTGGTGGAGATGAGATTTGATAAAGTAAGTGGAAATCCAGTAAAAGTTTCATTTGGCTACTTTGCACTCTCGAGATAATCGTCACCATGTGCCAAATGCAATAAAAAAGGAATCTGAACACATTCGCGCAAAAATGAAATGACCACAATTTTCTCCAAAACTATAACAGATGCAAACTTGTCCTGTGTGGTGGAGATGAGATTTGATAAAGTAAGTGGAAATCCAGTAAAAGTTTCATTTGGCTACTTTGCACTCTCGAGATAATCGTCACCATGTGCCAAATGCAATAAAAAAGGAATCTGAACACATTCGCGCAAAAATGAAATGACCACAATTTTCTCCAAAACTATAACAGATGCAAACTTGTCCTGTGTGGTGGAGATGAGATTTGATAAAGTAAGTGGAAATCCAGTAAAAGTTTCGTTTGGCTACTTTGCACTCTCGAGATAATCGTCACCATGTGCCAAATGCAATATTAAAACAGGAATCTGAAAACATTCGCGCAAAAATGAAATGACCACAATTTTCTCCAAAACTATAACAGATGCAAACTTGTCCTGTGTGGTGGAGATGAGATTTGATAAAGTAAGTGGAAATCCAGTAAAAATTTCATTTGGCTACTTTGCACTCTCGAGATAATCGTCACCATGTGCCAAATGCAATAAAAAAGGAATCTGAACACATTCGCGCAAAAATGAAATGACCACAATTTTCTCCAAAACTATAACAGATGCAAACTTGTCCTGTGTGGTGGAGATGAGATTTGATAAAGTAAGTGGAAATCCAGTAAAAGTTTCATTTGGCTACTTTGCACTCTCGAGATAATCGTCACCATGTGCCAAATGCAATAAAAAAGGAATCTGAACACATTCGCGCAAAAATGAAATGACCACAATTTTCTCCAAAACTATAACAGATGCAAACTTGTCCTGTGTGGTGGAGATGAGATTTGATAAAGTAAGTGGAAATCCAGTAAAAGTTTCATTTGGCTACTTTGCACTCTCGAGATAATCGTCACCATGTGCCAAATGCAATATTAAAACAGGAATCTGAACACATTCGCGCAAAAATGAAATGACCACAATTTTCTCCAAAACTATAACAGATGCAAACTTGTCCTGTGTGGTGGAGATGAGATTTGATAAAGTAAGTGGAAATCCAGTAAAAGTTTCATTTGGCTACTTTGCACTCTCGAGATAATCGTCACCATGTGCCAAATGCAATAAAAAAGGAATCTGAACACATCCGCGCAAAAATGAAATGACCACAATTTTCTCCAAAACTATAACAGATGCAAACTTGTCCTGTGTGGTGGAGATGAGATTTGATAAAGTAAGTGGAAATCCAGTAAAAGTTTCATTTGGCTACTTTGCACTCTCGAGATAATCGTCACCATGTGCCAAATGCAATATTAAAACAGTAATCTGAACACATTCGCGCAAAAATGAAATGACCACAATTTTCTCCAAAACTATAACAGATGCAAACTTGTCCTATGTGGTGGAGATGAGATTTGATAAAGTAAGTGGAAATCCAGTAAAAGTTTCATTTGGCTACTTTGCACTCTCGAGATAATCGTCACCATGTGCCAAATGCAATATTAAAACAGTAATCTGAACACATTCGCGCAAAAATGAAATGACCACAATTTTCTCCAAAATTATAACAGATGCAAACTTGTCCTGTGTGGTGGAGATGAGATTTGATAAAGTAAGTGGAAATCCAGTAAAAGTTTCATTTGGCTACTTTGCACTCTCGAGATAATCGTCACCATGTGCCAAATGCAATAAAAAAGGAATCTGAAAACATTCGCGCAAAAATGAAATGACCACAATTTTCTCCAAAACTATAACAGATGCAAACTTGTCCTGTGTGGTGGAGATGAGATTTGATAAAGTAAGTGGAAATCCAGTAAAAGTTTCATTTGGCTACTTTGCACTCTCGAGATAATCGTCACCATGTGCCAAATGCAATATTAAAACAGGAATCTGAACACATTCGCGCAAAAATGAAATGACCACAATTTTCTCCAAAACTATAACAGATGCAAACTTGTCCTGTGTGGTGGAGATGAGATTTGATAAAGTAAGTGGAAATCCAGTAAAAGTTTCATTTGGCTACTTTGCACTCTCGAGATAATCGTCACCATGTGCCAAATGCAATAAAAAAGGAATCTGAACACATTCGCGCAAAAATGAAATGACCACAATTTTCTCCAAAACTATAACAGATGCAAACTTGTCCTGTGTGGTGGAGATGAGATTTGATAAAGTAAGTGGAAATCCAGTAAATGTTTCATTTGGCTACTTTGCACTCTCGAGATAATCGTCACCATGTGCCTAATGCAATATTAAAACAGGAATCTGAACACATTCGCGCAAAAATGAAATGACCACAATTTTCTCCAAAACTATAACAGATGCAAACTTGTCCTGTGTGGTGGAGATGAGATTTGATAAAGTAAGTGGAAATCCAGTAAAAGTTTCATTTGGCTACTTTGCACTCTCGAGATAATCGTCACCATGTGCCAAATGCAATAAAAAAGGAATCTGAACACATTCGCGCAAAAATGAAATGACCACAATTTTCTCCAAAACTATAACAGATGCAAACTTGTCCTGTGTGGTGGAGATGAGATTTGATAAAGTAAGTGGAAATCCAGTAAAAGTTTCATTTGGCTACTTTGCACTCTCGAGATAATCGTCACCATGTGCCAAATGCAATAAAAAAGGAATCTGAACACATTCGCGCAAAAATGAAATGACCACAATTTTCTCCAAAACTATAACAGATGCAAACTTGTCCTGTGTGGTGGAGATGAGATTTGATAAAGTAAGTGGAAATCCAGTAAAAGTTTCATTTGGCTACTTTGCACTCTCGAGATAATCGTCACCATGTGTCAAATGCAATAAAAAAGGAATCTGAACACATTCGCGCAAAAATGAAATGACCACAATTTTCTCCAAAACTATAACAGATGCAAACTTGTCCTGTGTGGTGGAGATGAGATTTGATAAAGTAAGTGGAAATCCAGTAAAAGTTTCATTTGGCTACTTTGCACTCTCGAGATAATCGTCACCATGTGCCAAATGCAATATTAAAACAGGAATCTGAAAACATTCGCGCAAAAATGAAATGACCACAATTTTCTCCAAAACTATAACAGATGCAAACTTGTCCTGTGTGGTGGAGATGAGATTTGATAAAGTAAGTGGAAATCCAGTAAAAGTTTCATTTGGCTACTTTGCACTCTCGAGATAACCGTCACCATGTGCCAAATGCAATAAAAAAGGAATCTGAACACATTCGCGCAAAAATGAAATGACCACAATTTTCTCCAAAACTATAACAGATGCAAACTTGTCCTGTGTGGTGGAGATGAGATTTGATAAAGTAAGTGGAAATCCAGTAAAAGTTTCATTTGGCTACTTTGCACTCTCGAGATAATCGTCACCATGTGCCAAATGCAATATTAAAACAGGAATCTGAACACATTCGCGCAAAAATGAAATGACCACAATTTTCTCCAAAACTATAACAGATGCAAACTTGTCCTGTGTGGTGGAGATGAGATTTGATAAAGTAAGTGGAAATCCAGTAAAAGTTTCATTTGGCTACTTTGCACTCTCGAGATAATCGTCACCATGTGCCAAATGCAATATTAAAACAGGAATCTGAACACATTCGCGCAAAAATGAAATGACCACAATTTTCTCCAAAACTATAACAGATGCAAACTTGTCCTGTGTGGTGGAGATGAGATTTGATAAAGTAAGTGGAAATCCAGTAAAAGTTTCATTTGGCTACTTTGCACTCTCGAGATAATCGTCACCATGTGCCAAATGCAATAAAAAAGGAATCTGAACACATTCGCGCAAAAATGAAATGACCACAATTTTCTCCAAAACTATAACAGATGCAAACTTGTCCTGGGTGGTGGAGATGAGATTTGATAAAGTAAGTGGAAATCCAGTAAAAGTTTCATTTGGCTACTTTGCACTCTCGAGATAATCGTCACCATGTGCCAAATGCAATAAAAAAGGAATCTGAACACATTCGCGCAAAAATGAAATGACCACAATTTTCTCCAAAACTATAACAGATGCAAACTTGTCCTGTGTGGTGGAGATGAGATTTGATAAAGTAAGTGGAAATCCAGTAAAAGTTTCATTTGGCTACTTTGCACTCTCGAGATAATCGTCACCATGTGCCAAATGCAATAAAAAAGGAATCTGAACACATTCGCGCAAAAATGAAATGACCACAATTTTCTCCAAAACTATAACAGATGCAAACTTGTCCTGTGTGGTGGAGATGAGATTTGATAAAGTAAGTGGAAATCCAGTAAAAGTTTCGTTTGGCTACTTTGCACTCTCGAGATAATCGTCACCATGTGCCAAATGCAATATTAAAACAGGAATCTGAAAACATTCGCGCAAAAATGAAATGACCACAATTTTCTCCAAAACTATAACAGATGCAAACTTGTCCTGTGTGGTGGAGATGAGATTTGATAAAGTAAGTGGAAATCCAGTAAAAATTTCATTTGGCTACTTTGCACTCTCGAGATAATCGTCACCATGTGCCAAATGCAATAAAAAAGGAATCTGAACACATTCGCGCAAAAATGAAATGACCACAATTTTCTCCAAAACTATAACAGATGCAAACTTGTCCTGTGTGGTGGAGATGAGATTTGATAAAGTAAGTGGAAATCCAGTAAAAGTTTCATTTGGCTACTTTGCACTCTCGAGATAATCGTCACCATGTGCCAAATGCAATAAAAAAGGAATCTGAACACATTCGCGCAAAAATGAAATGACCACAATTTTCTCCAAAACTATAACAGATGCAAACTTGTCCTGTGTGGTGGAGATGAGATTTGATAAAGTAAGTGGAAATCCAGTAAAAGTTTCATTTGGCTACTTTGCACTCTCGAGATAATCGTCACCATGTGCCAAATGCAATATTAAAACAGTAATCTGAACACATTCGCGCAAAAATGAAATGACCACAATTTTCTCCAAAACTATAACAGATGCAAACTTGTCCTGTGTGGTGGAGATGAGATTTGATAAAGTAAGTGGAAATCCAGTAAAAGTTTCATTTGGCTACTTTGCACTCTCGAGATAATCGTCACCATGTGCCAAATGCAATATTAAAACAGTAATCTGAACACATTCGCGCAAAAATGAAATGACCACAGTTTTCTCCAAACTATAACAGATGCAAACTTGTCCTGTGTGGTGGAGATGAGATTTGATAAAGTAAGTGGAAATCCAGTAAAAGTTTCATTTGGCTACTTTGCACTCTCGAGATAATCGTCACCATGTGCCAAATGCAATAAAAAAGGAATCTGAACACATTCGCGCAAAAATGAAATGACCACAATTTTCTCCAAAACTATAACAGATGCAAACTTGTCCTGTGTGGTGGAGATGAGATTTGATAAAGTAAGTGGAAATCCAGTAAAAGTTTCATTTGGCTACTTTGCACTCTCGAGATAATCGTCACCATGTGCCAAATGCAATATTAAAACAGTAATCTGAACACATTCGCGCAAAAATGAAATGACCACAATTTTCTCCAAAACTATAACAGATGCAAACTTGTCCTGTGTGGTGGAGATGAGATTTGATAAAGTAAGTGGAAATCCAGTAAAAGTTTCATTTGGCTACTTTGCACTCTCGAGATAATCGTCACCATGTGCCAAATGCAATATTAAAACAGGAATCTGAACACATTCGCGCAAAAATGAAATGACCACAATTTTCTCCAAAACTATAACAGATGCAAACTTGTCCTGTGTGGTGGAGATGAGATTTGATAAAGTAAGTGGAAATCCAGTAAAAGTTTCATTTGGCTACTTTGCACTCTCGAGATAATCGTCACCATGTGCCAAATGCAATAGAAAAGGAATCTGAACACATTCGCGCAAAAATGAAATGACCACAATTTTCTCCAAAACTATAACAGATGCAAACTTGTCCTGTGTGGTGGAGATGAGATTTGATAAAGTAAGTGGAAATCCAGTAAAAGATTAATCGTCACCATGTGCCAAATGCAATATTAAAACAGTAATCTGAACACATTCGCGCAAAAATGAAATGACCACAATTTTCTCCAAAACTATAACAGATGCAAACTTGTCCTGTGTGGTGGAGATGAGATTTGATATAGTAAGTGGAAATCCAGTAAAAGTTTCATTTGGCTACTTTGCACTCTCGAGATAATCGTCACCATGTGCCAAATGCAAGAAAAAAGGAATCTGAACACATTCGCGCAAAAATGAAATGACCACAATTTTCTCCAAAACTATAACAGATGCAAACTTGTCCTGTGTGGTGGAGATGAGATTTGATAAAGTAAGTGGAAATCCAGTAAAAGTTTCATTTGGCTACTTTGCACTCTCGAGATAATCGTCACCATGTGCCAAGTGCAATAAAAAAGGAATCTGAACACATTCGCGCAAAAATGAAATGACCACAATTTTCTCCAAAACTATAACAGATGCAAACTTGTCCTGTGTGGTGGAGATGAGATTTGATAAAGTAAGTGGAAATCCAGTAAAAGTTTCATTTGGCTACTTTGCACTCTCGAGATAATCGTCACCATGTGCCAAATGCAAAAAAAAAAGGAATCTGAACACATTCGCGCAAAAATGAAATGACCACAATTTTATCCAAAACTATAACAGATGCAAACTTGTCCTGTGTGGTGGAGATGAGATTTGATAAAGTAAGTGGAAATCCAGTAAAAGTTTCATTTGGCTACTTTGCACTCTCGAGATAATCGTCACCATGTGCCAAATGCAATAAAAAAGGAATCTGAACACATTCGCGCAAAAATGAAATGACCACAATTTTCTCCAAAACTATAACAGATGCAAACTTGTCCTGTGTGGTGGAGATGAGATTTGATAAAGTAAGTGGAAATCCAGTAAAAGTTTCATTTGGCTACTTTGCACTCTCGAGATAATCGTCACCATGTGCCAAATGCAATATTAAAACAGGAATCTGAACACATTCGCGCAAAAATGAAATGACCACAATTTTCTCCAAAACTATAACAGATGCAAACTTGTCCTGTGTGGTGGAGATGAGATTTGATAAAGTAAGTGGAAATCCAGTAAAAGTTTGATTTGGCTACTTTGCACTCTCGAGATAATCGTCACCATGTGCCAAATGCAATAAAAAAGGAATCTGAACACATTCGCGCAAAAATGAAATGACCACAATTTTCTCCAAAACTATAACAGATGCAAACTTGTCCTGTGTGGTGGAGATGAGATTTGATAAAGTAAGTGGAAATCCAGTAAAAGTTTCATTTGGCTACTTTGCACTCTCGAGATAATCGTCACCATGTGCCAAATGCAAAAAAAAAAGGAATCTGAACACATTCGCGCAAAAATGAAATGACCACAATTTTATCCAAAACTATAACAGATGCAAACTTGTCCTGTGTGGTGGAGATGAGATTTGATAAAGTAAGTGGAAATCCAGTAAAAGTTTCATTTGGCTACTTTGCACTCTCGAGATAATCGTCACCATGTGCCAAATGCAATAAAAAAGGAATCTGAACACATTCGCGCAAAAATGAAATGACCACAATTTTCTCCAAAACTATAACAGATGCAAACTTGTCCTGTGTGGTGGAGATGAGATTTGATAAAGTAAGTGGAAATCCAGTAAAAGTTTCATTTGGCTACTTTGCACTCTCGAGATAATCGTCACCATGTGCCAAATGCAATATTAAAACAGGAATCTGAACACATTCGCGCAAAAATGAAATGACCACAATTTTCTCCAAAACTATAACAGATGCAAACTTGTCCTGTGTGGTGGAGATGAGATTTGATAAAGTAAGTGGAAATCCAGTAAAAGTTTGATTTGGCTACTTTGCACTCTCGAGATAATCGTCACCATGTGCCAAATGCAATAAAAAAGGAATCTGAACACATTCGCGCAAAAATGAAATGACCACAATTTTCTCCAAAACTATAACAGATGCAAACTTGTCCTGTGTGGTGGAGATGAGATTTGATAAAGTAAGTGGAAATCCAGTAAAAGTTTCATTTGGCTACTTTGCACTCTCGAGTTAATCGTCACCATGTGCCAAATGCAATAAAAAAGGAATCTGAACACATTCGCACAAAAATGAAATGACCACAATTTTCTCCAAAACTATAACAGATGCAAACTTGTCCTGTGTGGTGGAGATGAGATTTGATAAAGTAAGTGGAAATCCAGTAAAAGTTTCATTTGGCTACTTTGCACTCTCGAGATAATCGTCACCATGTGCCAAATGCAATATTAAAACAGGAATCTGAACACATTCGCGCAAAAATGAAATGACCACAATTTTCTCCAAAACTATAACAGATGCAAACTTGTCCTGTGTGGTGGAGATGAGATTTGATAAAGTAAGTGGAAATCCAGTAAAAGTTTCATTTGGCTACTTTGCACTCTCGAGATAATCGTCACCATGTGCCAAATGCAATAAAAAAGGAATCTGAACACATTCGCGCAAAAATGAAATGACCACAATTTTCTCCAAAACTATAACAGATGCAAACTTGTCCTGTGTGGTGGAGATGAGATTTGATAAAGTAAGTGGAAATCCAGTAAAAGTTTCATTTGGCTACTTTGCACTCTCGAGATAATCGTCACCATGTGCCAAATGCAATATTAAAACAGTAATCTGAACACATTCGCGCAAAAATGAAATGACCACAATTTTCTCCAAAACTATAACAGATGCAAACTTGTCCTATGTGGTGGAGATGAGATTTGATAAAGTAAGTGGAAATCCAGTAAAAGTTTCATTTGGCTACTTTGCACTCTCGAGATAATCGTCACCATGTGCCAAATGCAATATTAAAACAGTAATCTGAACACATTCGCGCAAAAATGAAATGACCACAATTTTCTCCAAAACTATAACAGATGCAAACTTGTCCTGTGTGGTGGAGATGAGATTTGATAAAGTAAGTGGAAATCCAGTAAAAGTTTCATTTGGCTACTTTGCACTCTCGAGATAATCGTCACCATGTGCCAAATGCAATAAAAAAGGAATCTGAACACATTCGCGCAAAAATGAAATGACCACAATTTTCTCCAAAACTATAACAGATGCAAACTTGTCCTGTGTGGTGGAGATGAGATTTGATAAAGTAAGTGGAAATCCAGTAAAAGTTTCATTTGGCTACTTTGCACTCTCGAGATAATCGTCACCATGTGCCAAATGCAATATTAAAACAGGAATCTGAACACATTCGCGCAAAAATGAAATGACCACAATTTTCTCCAAAACTATAACAGATGCAAACTTGTCCTGTGTGGTGGAGATGAGATTTGATAAAGTAAGTGGAAATCCAGTAAAAGTTTCATTTGGCTACTTTGCACTCTCGAGATAATCGTCACCATGTGCCAAATGCAATAAAAAAGGAATCTGAACACATTCGCGCAAAAATGAAATGACCACAATTTTCTCCAAAACTATAACAGATGCAAACTTGTCCTGTGTGGTGGAGATGAGATTTGATAAAGTAAGTGGAAATCCAGTAAATGTTTCATTTGGCTACTTTGCACTCTCGAGATAATCGTCACCATGTGCCTAATGCAATATTAAAACAGGAATCTGAACACATTCGCGCAAAAATGAAATGACCACAATTTTCTCCAAAACTATAACAGATGCAAACTTGTCCTGTGTGGTGGAGATGAGATTTGATAAAGTAAGTGGAAATCCAGTAAAAGTTTCATTTGGCTACTTTGCACTCTCGAGATAATCGTCACCATGTGCCAAATGCAATAAAAAAGGAATCTGAACACATTCGCGCAAAAATGAAATGACCACAATTTTCTCCAAAACTATAACAGATGCAAACTTGTCCTGTGTGGTGGAGATGAGATTTGATAAAGTAAGTGGAAATCCAGTAAAAGTTTCATTTGGCTACTTTGCACTCTCGAGATAATCGTCACCATGTGCCAAATGCAATAAAAAAGGAATCTGAACACATTCGCGCAAAAATGAAATGACCACAATTTTCTCCAAAACTATAACAGATGCAAACTTGTCCTGTGTGGTGGAGATGAGATTTGATAAAGTAAGTGGAAATCCAGTAAAAGTTTCATTTGGCTACTTTGCACTCTCGAGATAATCGTCACCATGTGCCAAATGCAATAAAAAAGGAATCTGAACACATTCGCGCAAAAATGAAATGACCACAATTTTCTCCAAAACTATAACAGATGCAAACTTGTCCTGTGTGGTGGAGATGAGATTTGATAAAGTAAGTGGAAATCCAGTAAAAGTTTCATTTGGCTACTTTGCACTCTCGAGATAATCGTCACCATGTGCCAAATGCAATATTAAAACAGGAATCTGAAAACATTCGCGCAAAAATGAAATGACCACAATTTTCTCCAAAACTATAACAGATGCAAACTTGTCCTGTGTGGTGGAGATGAGATTTGATAAAGTAAGTGGAAATCCAGTAAAAGTTTCATTTGGCTACTTTGCACTCTCGAGATAACCGTCACCATGTGCCAAATGCAATAAAAAAGGAATCTGAACACATTCGCGCAAAAATGAAATGACCACAATTTTCTCCAAAACTATAACAGATGCAAACTTGTCCTGTGTGGTGGAGATGAGATTTGATAAAGTAAGTGGAAATCCAGTAAAAGTTTCATTTGGCTACTTTGCACTCTCGAGATAATCGTCACCATGTGCCAAATGCAATATTAAAACAGGAATCTGAACACATTCGCGCAAAAATGAAATGACCACAATTTTCTCCAAAACTATAACAGATGCAAACTTGTCCTGTGTGGTGGAGATGAGATTTGATAAAGTAAGTGGAAATCCAGTAAAAGTTTCATTTGGCTACTTTGCACTCTCGAGATAATCGTCACCATGTGCCAAATGCAATATTAAAACAGGAATCTGAACACATTCGCGCAAAAATGAAATGACCACAATTTTCTCCAAAACTATAACAGATGCAAACTTGTCCTGTGTGGTGGAGATGAGATTTGATAAAGTAAGTGGAAATCCAGTAAAAGTTTCATTTGGCTACTTTGCACTCTCGAGATAATCGTCACCATGTGCCAAATGCAATAAAAAAGGAATCTGAACACATTCGCGCAAAAATGAAATGACCACAATTTTCTCCAAAACTATAACAGATGCAAACTTGTCCTGGGTGGTGGAGATGAGATTTGATAAAGTAAGTGGAAATCCAGTAAAAGTTTCATTTGGCTACTTTGCACTCTCGAGATAATCGTCACCATGTGCCAAATGCAATAAAAAAGGAATCTGAACACATTCGCGCAAAAATGAAATGACCACAATTTTCTCCAAAACTATAACAGATGCAAACTTGTCCTGTGTGGTGGAGATGAGATTTGATAAAGTAAGTGGAAATCCAGTAAAAGTTTCATTTGGCTACTTTGCACTCTCGAGATAATCGTCACCATGTGCCAAATGCAATAAAAAAGGAATCTGAACACATTCGCGCAAAAATGAAATGACCACAATTTTCTCCAAAACTATAACAGATGCAAACTTGTCCTGTGTGGTGGAGATGAGATTTGATAAAGTAAGTGGAAATCCAGTAAAAGTTTCATTTGGCTACTTTGCACTCTCGAGATAATCGTCACCATGTGCCAAATGCAATATTAAAACAGTAATCTGAACACATTCGCGCAAAAATGAAATGACCACAATTTTCTCCAAAACTATAACAGATGCAAACTTGTCCTGTGTGGTGGAGATGAGATTTGATAAAGTAAGTGGAAATCCAGTAAAAGTTTCATTTGGCTACTTTGCACTCTCGAGATAATCGTCACCATGTGCCAAATGCAATAAAAAAGGAATCTGAACACATTCGCGTAAAAATGAAATGACCACAATTTTCTCCAAAACTATAACAGATGCAAACTTGTCCTGTGTGGTGGAGATGAGATTTGATAAAGTAAGTGGAAATCCAGTAAAAGTTTCATTTGGCTACTTTGCACTCTCGAGATAATCGTCACCATGTGCCAAATGCAATATTAAAACAGTAATCTGAACACATTCGCGCAAAAATGATATGACCACAATTTTCTCCAAAACTATAACAGATGCAAACTTGTCCTGTGTGGTGGAGATGAGATTTGATAAAGTAAGTGGAAATCCAGTAAAAGTTTCATTTGGCTACTTTGCACTCTCGAGATAATCGTCACCATGTGCCAAATGCAATAAAAAAAGGAATCTGAACACATTCGCGCAAAAATGAAATGACCACAATTTTCTCCAAAACTATAACAGATGCAAACTTGTCCTGTGTGGTGGAGATGAGATTTGATAAAGTAAGTGGAAATCCAGTAAAAGTTTCATTTGGCTACTTTGCACTCTCGAGATAATCGTCACCATGTGCCAAATGCAATAAAAAAGGAATCTGAACACATTCGCGCAAAAATGAAATGACCACAATTTTGTCCAAAACTATAACAGATGCAAACTTGTCCTGTGTGGTGGAGATGAGATTTGATAAAGTAAGTGGAAATCCAGTAAAAGTTTCATTTGGCTACTTTGCACTCTCGAGATAATCGTCACCATGTGCCAAATGCAATAAAAAAGGAATCTGAACACATTCGCGCAAAAATGAAATGACCACAATTTTCTCCAAAACTATAACAGATGCAAACTTGTCCTGTGTGGTGGAGATGAGATTTGATAAAGTAAGTGGAAATCCAGTAAAAGTTTCATTTGGCTACTTTGCACTCTCGAGATAATCGTCACCATGTGCCAAATGCAATAAAAAAGGAATCTGAACACATTCGCGCAAAAATGAAATGACCACAATTTTCTCCAAAACTATAACAGATGCAAACTTGTCCTGTGTGGTGGAGATGAGATTTGATAAAGTAAGTGGAAATCCAGTAAAAGTTTCATTTGGCTACTTTGCACTCTCGAGATAATCGTCACCATGTGCCAAATGCAATAAAAAAGGAATCTGAACACATTCGCGCAAAAATGAAATGACCACAATTTTCTCCAAAACTATAACAGATGCAAACTTGTCCTGTGTGGTGGAGATGAGATTTGATAAAGTAAGTGGAAATCCAGTAAAAGTTTCATTTGGCTACTTTGCACTCTCGAGATAATCGTCACCATGTGCCAAATGCAATAAAAAAGGAATCTGAACACATTCGCGCAAAAATGAAATGACCACAATTTTCTCCAAAACTATAACAGATGCAAACTTGTCCTGTGTGGTGGAGATGAGATTTGATAAAGTAAGTGGAAATCCAGTAAAAGTTTCATTTGGCTACTTTGCACTCTCGAGATAATCGTCACCATGTGCCAAATGCAATATTAAAACAGGAATCTGAAAACATTCGCGCAAAAATGAAATGACCACAATTTTCTCCAAAACTATAACAGATGCAAACTTGTCCTGTGTGGTGGAGATGAGATTTGATAAAGTAAGTGGAAATCCAGTAAAAGTTTCATTTGGCTACTTTGCACTCTCGAGATAATCGTCACCATGTGCCAAATGCAATAAAAAAGGAATCTGAACACATTCGCGCAAAAATGAAATGACCACAATTTTCTCCAAAACTATAACAGATGCAAACTTGTCCTGTGTGGTGGAGATGAGATTTGATAAAGTAAGTGGAAATCCAGTAAAAGTTTCATTTGGCTACTTTGCACTCTCGAGATAATCGTCACCATGTGCCAAATGCAATATTAAAACAGGAATCTGAACACATTCGCGCAAAAATGAAATGACCACAATTTTCTCCAAAACTATAACAGATGCAAACTTGTCCTGTGTGGTGGAGATGAGATTTGATAAAGTAAGTGGAAATCCAGTAAAAGTTTCATTTGGCTACTTTGCACTCTCTAGATAATCGTCACCATGTGCCAAATGCAATATTAAAACAGGAATCTGAACACATTCGCGCAAAAATGAAATGACCACAATTTTCTCCAAAACTATAACAGATGCAAACTTGTCCTGTGTGGTGGAGATGAGATTTGATAAAGTAAGTGGAAATCCAGTAAAAGTTTCATTTGGCTACTTTGCACTCTCGAGATAATCGTCACCATGTGCCAAATGCAATAAAAAAGGAATCTGAACACATTCGCGCAAAAATGAAATGACCACAATTTTCTCCAAAACTATAACAGATGCAAACTTGTCCTGGGTGGTGGAGATGAGATTTGATAAAGTAAGTGGAAATCCAGTAAAAGTTTCATTTGGCTACTTTGCACTCTCGAGATAATCGTCACCATGTGCCAAATGCAATAAAAAAGGAATCTGAACACATTCGCGCAAAAATGAAATGACCACAATTTTCTCCAAAACTATAACAGATGCAAACTTGTCCTGTGTGGTGGAGATGAGATTTGATAAAGTAAGTGGAAATCCAGTAAAAGTTTCATTTGGCTACTTTGCACTCTCGAGATAATCGTCACCATGTGCCAAATGCAATAAAAAAGGAATCTGAACACATTCGCGCAAAAATGAAATGACCACAATTTTCTCCAAAACTATAACAGATGCAAACTTGTCCTGTGTGGTGGAGATGAGATTTGATAAAGTAAGTGGAAATCCAGTAAAAGTTTCATTTGGCTACTTTGCACTCTCGAGATAATCGTCACCATGTGCCAAATGCAATATTAAAACAGTAATCTGAACACATTCGCGCAAAAATGAAATGACCACAATTTTCTCCAAAACTATAACAGATGCAAACTTGTCCTGTGTGGTGGAGATGAGATTTGATAAAGTAAGTGGAAATCCAGTAAAAGTTTCATTTGGCTACTTTGCACTCTCGAGATAATCGTCACCATGTGCCAAATGCAATAAAAAAGGAATCTGAACACATTCGCGCAAAAATGAAATGACCACAATTTTCTCCAAAACTATAACAGATGCAAACTTGTCCTGTGTGGTGGAGATGAGATTTGATAAAGTAAGTGGAAATCCAGTAAAAGTTTCATTTGGCTACTTTGCACTCTCGAGATAATCGTCACCATGTGCCAAATGCAATAAAAAAGGAATCTGAACACATTCGCGTAAAAATGAAATGACCACAATTTTCTCCAAAACTATAACAGATGCAAACTTGTCCTGTGTGGTGGAGATGAGATTTGATAAAGTAAGTGGAAATCCAGTAAAAGTTTCATTTGGCTACTTTGCACTCTCGAGATAATCGTCACCATGTGCCAAATGCAATATTAAAACAGTAATCTGAACACATTCGCGCAAAAATGATATGACCACAATTTTCTCCAAAACTATAACAGATGCAAACTTGTCCTGTGTGGTGGAGATGAGATTTGATAAAGTAAGTGGAAATCCAGTAAAAGTTTCATTTGGCTACTTTGCACTCTCGAGATAATCGTCACCATGTGCCAAATGCAATAAAAAAAGGAATCTGAACACATTCGCGCAAAAATGAAATGACCACAATTTTGTCCAAAACTATAACAGATGCAAACTTGTCCTGTGTGGTGGAGATGAGATTTGATAAAGTAAGTGGAAATCCAGTAAAAGTTTCATTTGGCTACTTTGCACTCTCGAGATAATCGTCACCATGTGCCAAATGCAATAAAAAAGGAATCTGAACACATTCGCGCAAAAATGAAATGACCACAATTTTCTCCAAAACTATAACAGATGCAAACTTGTCCTGTGTGGTGGAGATGAGATTTGATAAAGTAAGTGGAAATCCAGTAAAAGTTTCATTTGGCTACTTTGCACTCTCGAGATAATCGTCACCATGTGCCAAATGCAATAAAAAAGGAATCTGAACACATTCGCGCAAAAATGAAATGACCACAATTTTCTCCAAAACTATAACAGATGCAAACTTGTCCTGTGTGGTGGAGATGAGATTTGATAAAGTAAGTGGAAATCCAGTAAAAGTTTCATTTGGCTACTTTGCACTCTCGAGATAATCGTCACCATGTGCCAAATGCAATAAAAAAGGAATCTGAACACATTCGCGCAAAAATGAAATGACCACAATTTTCTCCAAAACTATAACAGATGCAAACTTGTCCTGTGTGGTGGAGATGAGATTTGATAAAGTAAGTGGAAATCCAGTAAAAGTTTCATTTGGCTACTTTGCACTCTCGAGATAATCGTCACCATGTGCCAAATGCAATAAAAAAGGAATCTGAACACATTCGCGCAAAAATGAAATGACCACAATTTTCTCCAAAACTATAACAGATGCAAACTTGTCCTGTGTGGTGGAGATGAGATTTGATAAAGTAAGTGGAAATCCAGTAAAAGTTTCATTTGGCTACTTTGCACTCTCGAGATAATCGTCACCATGTGCCAAATGCAATATTAAAACAGGAATCTGAAAACATTCGCGCAAAAATGAAATGACCACAATTTTCTCCAAAACTATAACAGATGCAAACTTGTCCTGTGTGGTGGAGATGAGATTTGATAAAGTAAGTGGAAATCCAGTAAAAGTTTCATTTGGCTACTTTGCACTCTCGAGATAATCGTCACCATGTGCCAAATGCAATAAAAAAGGAATCTGAACACATTCGCGCAAAAATGAAATGACCACAATTTTCTCCAAAACTATAACAGATGCAAACTTGTCCTGTGTGGTGGAGATGAGATTTGATAAAGTAAGTGGAAATCCAGTAAAAGTTTCATTTGGCTACTTTGCACTCTCGAGATAATCGTCACCATGTGCCAAATGCAATATTAAAACAGGAATCTGAACACATTCGCGCAAAAATGAAATGACCACAATTTTCTCCAAAACTATAACAGATGCAAACTTGTCCTGTGTGGTGGAGATGAGATTTGATAAAGTAAGTGGAAATCCAGTAAAAGTTTCATTTGGCTACTTTGCACTCTCTAGATAATCGTCACCATGTGCCAAATGCAATATTAAAACAGGAATCTGAACACATTCGCGCAAAAATGAAATGACCACAATTTTCTCCAAAACTATAACAGATGCAAACTTGTCCTGTGTGGTGGAGATGAGATTTGATAAAGTAAGTGGAAATCCAGTAAAAGTTTCATTTGGCTACTTTGCACTCTCGAGATAATCGTCACCATGTGCCAAATGCAATAAAAAAGGAATCTGAACACATTCGCGCAAAAATGAAATGACCACAATTTTCTCCAAAACTATAACAGATGCAAACTTGTCCTGGGTGGTGGAGATGAGATTTGATAAAGTAAGTGGAAATCCAGTAAAAGTTTCATTTGGCTACTTTGCACTCTCGAGATAATCGTCACCATGTGCCAAATGCAATAAAAAAGGAATCTGAACACATTCGCGCAAAAATGAAATGACCACAATTTTCTCCAAAACTATAACAGATGCAAACTTGTCCTGTGTGGTGGAGATGAGATTTGATAAAGTAAGTGGAAATCCAGTAAAAGTTTCATTTGGCTACTTTGCACTCTCGAGATAATCGTCACCATGTGCCAAATGCAATAAAAAAGGAATCTGAACACATTCGCGCAAAAATGAAATGACCACAATTTTCTCCAAAACTATAACAGATGCAAACTTGTCCTGTGTGGTGGAGATGAGATTTGATAAAGTAAGTGGAAATCCAGTAAAAGTTTCATTTGGCTACTTTGCACTCTCGAGATAATCGTCACCATGTGCCAAATGCAATATTAAAACAGTAATCTGAACACATTCGCGCAAAAATGAAATGACCACAATTTTCTCCAAAACTATAACAGATGCAAACTTGTCCTGTGTGGTGGAGATGAGATTTGATAAAGTAAGTGGAAATCCAGTAAAAGTTTCATTTGGCTACTTTGCACTCTCGAGATAATCGTCACCATGTGCCAAATGCAATAAAAAAGGAATCTGAACACATTCGCGCAAAAATGAAATGACCACAATTTTCTCCAAAACTATAACAGATGCAAACTTGTCCTGTGTGGTGGAGATGAGATTTGATAAAGTAAGTGGAAATCCAGTAAAAGTTTCATTTGGCTACTTTGCACTCTCGAGATAATCGTCACCATGTGCCAAATGCAATAAAAAAGGAATCTGAACACATTCGCGTAAAAATGAAATGACCACAATTTTCTCCAAAACTATAACAGATGCAAACTTGTCCTGTGTGGTGGAGATGAGATTTGATAAAGTAAGTGGAAATCCAGTAAAAGTTTCATTTGGCTACTTTGCACTCTCGAGATAATCGTCACCATGTGCCAAATGCAATATTAAAACAGTAATCTGAACACATTCGCGCAAAAATGATATGACCACAATTTTCTCCAAAACTATAACAGATGCAAACTTGTCCTGTGTGGTGGAGATGAGATTTGATAAAGTAAGTGGAAATCCAGTAAAAGTTTCATTTGGCTACTTTGCACTCTCGAGATAATCGTCACCATGTGCCAAATGCAATAAAAAAAGGAATCTGAACACATTCGCGCAAAAATGAAATGACCACAATTTTCTCCAAAACTATAACAGATGCAAACTTGTCCTGTGTGGTGGAGATGAGATTTGATAAAGTAAGTGGAAATCCAGTAAAAGTTTCATTTGGCTACTTTGCACTCTCGAGATAATCGTCACCATGTGCCAAATGCAATAAAAAAGGAATCTGAACACATTCGCGCAAAAATGAAATGACCACAATTTTCTCCAAAACTATAACAGATGCAAACTTGTCCTGTGTGGTGGAGATGAGATTTGATAAAGTAAGTGGAAATCCAGTAAAAGTTTCATTTGGCTACTTTGCACTCTCGAGATAATCGTCACCATGTGCCAAATGCAATAAAAAAGGAATCTGAACACATTCGCGCAAAAATGAAATGACCACAATTTTCTCCAAAACTATAACAGATGCAAACTTGTCCTGTGTGGTGGAGATGAGATTTGATAAAGTAAGTGGAAATCCAGTAAAAGTTTCATTTGGCTACTTTGCACTCTCGAGATAATCGTCACCATGTGCCAAATGCAATATTAAAACAGGAATCTGAAAACATTCGCGCAAAAATGAAATGACCACAATTTTCTCCAAAACTATAACAGATGCAAACTTGTCCTGTGTGGTGGAGATGAGATTTGATAAAGTAAGTGGAAATCCAGTAAAAGTTTCATTTGGCTACTTTGCACTCTCGAGATAATCGTCACCATGTGCCAAATGCAACATTAAAACAGGAATCTGAACACATTCGCGCAAAAATGAAATGACCACAATTTTCTCCAAAACTATAACAGATGTAAACTTGTCCTGTGTGGTGGAGATGAGATTTGATAAAGTAAGTGGAAATCCAGTAAAAGTTTCATTTGGCTACTTTGCACTCTCGAGATAATCGTCACCATGTGCCAAATGCAATAAAAAAGGAATCTGAACACATTCGCGCAAAAATGAAATGACTACAATTTTCTCCAAAACTATAACAGATGCAAACTTGTCCTGTGTGGTGGAGATGAGATTTGATAAAGTAAGTGGAAATCCAGTAAAAGTTTCATTTGGCTACTTTGCACTCTCGAGATAATCGTCACCATGTGCCAAATGCAATATTAAAACAGTAATCTGAACACATTCGCGCAAAAATGAAATGACCACAATTTTATCCAAAACTATAACAGATGCAAACTTGTCCTGTGTGGTGGAGATGAGATTTGATAAAGTAAGTGGAAATCCAGTAAAAGTTTCATTTGGCTACTTTGCACTCTCGAGATAATCGTCACCATGTGCCAAATGCAATAAAAAAGGAATCTGAACACATTCGCGCAAAAATGAAATGACCACAATTTTCTCCAAAACTATAACAGATGCAAACTTGTCCTGTGTGGTGGAGATGAGATTTGATAAAGTAAGTGGAAATCCAGTAAAAGTTTCATTTGGCTACTTTGCACTCTCGAGATAATCGTCACCATGTGCCAAATGCAATAAAAAAGGAATCTGAACACATTCGCGCAAAAATGAAATGACCACAATTTTCTCCAAAACTATAACAGATGCAAACTTGTCCTGTGTGGTGGAGATGAGATTTGATAAAGTAAGTGGAAATCCAGTAAAAGTTTCATTTGGCTACTTTGCACTCTCGAGATAATCGTCACCATGTGCCAAATGCAATATTAAAACTAATCTGAACACATTCGCGCAAAAATGAAATGACCACAATTTTCTCCAAAACTATAACAGATGCAAACTTGTCCTGTGTGGTGGAGATGAGATTTGATAAAGTAAGTGGAAATCCAGTAAAAGTTTCATTTGGCTACTTTGCACTCTCGAGATAATCGTCACCATGTGCCAAATGCAATATTAAAACAGTAATCTGAACACATTCGCGCAAAAATGAAATGACCACAATTTTCTACAAAACTATAACAGATGCAAACTTGTCCTGTGTGGTGGAGATGAGATTTGATAAAGTAAGCGGAAATCCAGTAAAAGTTTCATTTGGCTACTTTGCACTCTCGAGATAATCGTCACCATGTGCCAAATGCAATATTAAAACAGGAATCTGAACACATTCGCGCAAAAATGAAATGACCACAATTTTCTCCAAAACTATAACAGATGCAAACTTGTCCTGTGTGGTGGAGATGAGATTTGATAAAGTAAGTGGAAATCCAGTAAAAGTTTCATTTGGCTACTTTGCACTCTCGAGATAATCGTCACCATGTGCCAAATGCAATAAAAAAGGAATCTGAACACATTCGCGCAAAAATGAAATGACCACAATTTTCTCCAAAACTATAACAGATGCAAACTTGTCCTGTGTGGTGGAGATGAGATTTGATAAAGTAAGTGGAAATCCAGTAAAAGTTTCATTTGGCTACTTTGCACTCTCGAGATAATCGTCACCATGTGCCAAATGCAATATTAAAACAGTAATCTGAACACATTCGCGCAAAAATGAAATGACCACAATTTTCTCCAAAACTATAACAGATGCAAACTTGTCCTGTGTGGTGGAGATGAGATTTGATAAAGTAAGTGGAAATCCAGTAAAAGTTTCATTTGGCTACTTTGCACTCTCGAGATAATCGTCACCATGTGCCAAATGCAATAAAAAAGGAATCTGAACACATTCGCGCAAAAATGAAATGACCACAATTTTCTCCAAAACTATAACAGATGCAAACTTGTCCTGTGTGGTGGAGATGAGATTTGATAAAGTAAGTGGAAATCCAGTAAAAGTTTCATTTGGCTACTTTGCACTCTCGAGATAATCGTCACCATGTGCCAAATGCAATAAAAAAGGAATCTGAACACATTCGCGCAAAAATGAAATGACCACAATTTTCTCCAAAACTATAACAGATGCAAACTTGTCCTGTGTGGTGGAGATGAGATTTGATAAAGTAAGTGGAAATCCAGTAAAAGTTTCATTTGGCTACTTTGCACTCTCGAGATAATCGTCACCATGTGCCAAATGCAATATTAAAACAGTAATCTGAACACATTCGCGCAAAAATGAAATGACCACAATTTTCTCCAAAACTATAACAGATGCAAACTTGTCCTGTGTGGTGGAGATGAGATTTGATAAAGTAAGTGGAAATCCAGTAAAAGTTTCATTTGGCTACTTTGCACTCTCGAGATAATCGTCACCATGTGCCAAATGCAATAAAAAAGGAATCTGAACACATTCGCGCAAAAATGAAATGACCACAATTTTCTCCAAAACTATAACAGATGCAAACTTGTCCTGTGTGGTGGAGATGAGATTTGATAAAGTAAGTGGAAATCCAGTAAAAGTTTCATTTGGCTACTTTGCACTCTCGAGATAATCGTCACCATGTGCCAAATGCAATAAAAAAGGAATCTGAACACATTCGCGCAAAAATGAAATGACCACAATTTTCTCCAAAACTATAACAGATGCAAACTTGTCCTGTGTGGTGGAGATGAGATTTGATAAAGTAAGTGGAAATCCAGTAAAAGTTTCATTTGGCTACTTTGCACTCTCGAGATAATCGTCACCATGTGCCAAATGCAATATTAAAACAGTAATCTGAACACATTCGCGCAAAAATGAAATGACCACAATTTTCTCCAAAACTATAACAGATGCAAACTTGTCCTGTGTAGTGGAGATGAGATTTAATAAAGTAAGTGGAAATCCAGTAAAAGTTTCATTTGGCTACTTTGCACTCTCGAGATAATCGTCACCATGTGCCAAATGCAATAAAAAAGGAATCTGAACACATTCGCGCAAAAATGAAATGACCACAATTTTCTCCAAAACTATAACAGATGCAAACTTGTCCTGTGTGGTGGAGATGAGATTTGATAAAGTAAGTGGAAATCCAGTAAAAGTTTCATTTGGCTACTTTGCACTCTCGAGATAATCGTCACCATGTGCCAAATGCAATAAAAAAGGAATCTGAACACATTCGCGCAAAAATGAAATGACCACAATTTTCTCCAAAACTATAACAGATGCAAACTTGTCCTGTGTGGTGGAGATGAGATTTGATAAAGTAAGTGGAAATCCAGTAAAAGTTTCATTTGGCTACTTTGCACTCTCGAGATAATCGTCACCATGTGAAAATGCAATATTAAAACAGGAATCTGAACACATTCGCGCAAAAATGAAATGACCACAATTTTCTCCAAAACTATAACAGATGCAAACTTGTCCTGTGTGGTGGAGATGAGATTTGATAAAGTAAGTGGAAATCCAGTAAAAGTTTCATTTGGCTACTTTGCACTCTCGAGATAATCGTCACCATGTGCCGAGATAATCGTCTCCATGCTCCAAATCCATTTTAAAGCCATTTTTAAGGCATTTCGCGCATACATGAAATGAACACATTTTTCTCCAAAACTATAACAGATGCAAGCTTGTCCTGTTTGGTGGAGATGATATTTAATAAAATAAGTAGAAATCCACTAAAAGTTTTGTTTGGTTATATTGCAATCCCGAGATAATCGTCTCCATGCTCCAAATCCATTTTAAAGCCATTTTTAAGGCATTTCGCACATACATGAAATGAACACATTTTTCTCCAAAACTATAACAGATGCAAGCTTGTCCTGTTTGGTGGAGATGATATTTAATAAAATAAGTAGAAATCCACTAAAAGTTTTGTTTGGTTATCTTGCAATCCCGAGATAATCGTCTCCATGCTCCAAATCCATTTTAAAGCCATTTTTAAGGCATTTCGCGCATACATGAAATGAACACATTTTTCTCCAAAACTATAACAGATGCAAGCTTGTCCTGTTTGGTGGAGATGATATTTAATAAAATAAGTAGAAATCCACTAAAAGTTTTGTTTGGTTATCTTGCAATCCCGAGATAATCGTCTCCATGCTCCAAATCCATTTTAAAGCCATTTCAAAGGCATTTTGCGCATACATGAAATGAACACATTTTTCTCCAAAACTATAACACATGCAAGCTTGTCCTGTTTGGTGGAGATGATATTTAATAAAATAAGTAGAAATCCACTAAAAGTTTTGTTTGGTTATCTTGCAATCCCGAGATAATCGTCTCCATGCTCCAAATCCATTTTAAAGCCATTTTTAAGGCATTTCGCGCATACATGAAATGAACACATTTTTCTCCAAAACTATAACAGATGCAAGCTTGTCCTGTTTGGTGGAGATGATATTTAATAAAATAAGTAGAAATCCACTAAAAGTTTTGTTTGGTTATCTTGCAATCCCGAGATAATCGTCTCCATGCTCCAAATCCATTTTAAAGCCATTTTTAAGGCATTTCGCGCATACATGAAATGAACACATTTTTCTCCAAAACTATAACAGATGCAAGCTTGTCCTGTTTGGTGGAGATGATATTTAATAAAATAAGTAGAAATCCACTAAAAGTTTTGTTTGGTTATCTTGCAATCCCGAGATAATCGTCTCCATGCTCCAAATCCATTTTAAAGCCATTTTTAAGGCATTTCGCGCATACATGAAATGAACACATTTTTCTCCAAAACTATAACAGATGCAAGCTTGTCCTGTTTGGTGGAGATGATATTTAATAAAATAAGTAGAAATCCACTAAAAGTTTTGTTTGGTTATATTGCAATCCCGAGATAATCGTCTCCATGCTCCAAATCCATTTTAAAGCCATTTTTAAGGCATTTCGCACATACATGAAATGAACACATTTTTCTCCAAAACTATAACAGATGCAAGCTTGTCCTGTTTGGTGGAGATGATATTTAATAAAATAAGTAGAAATCCACTAAAAGTTTTGTTTGGTTATCTTGCAATCCCGAGATAATCGTCTCCATGCTCCAAATCCATTTTAAAGCCATTTTTAAGGCATTTCGCGCATACATGAAATGAACACATTTTTCTCCAAAACTATAACAGATGCAAGCTTGTCCTGTTTGGTGGAGATGATATTTAATAAAATAAGTAGAAATCCACTAAAAGTTTTGTTTGGTTATCTTGCAATCCCGAGATAATCGTCTCCATGCTCCAAATCCATTTTAAAGCCATTTTTAAGGCATTTCGCGCATACATGAAATGAACACATTTTTCTCCAAAACTATAACAGATGCAAGCTTGTCCTGTTTGGTGGAGATGATATTTAATAAAATAAGTAGAAATCCACTAAAAGTTTTGTTTGGTTATCTTGCAATCCCGAGATAATCGTCTCCATGCTTCAAATCCATTTTAAAGCCATTTTTAAGGCATTTCGCGCATACATGAAATGAACACATTTTTCTCCAAAACTATAACAGATGCAAGCTTGTCCTGTTTGGTGGAGATGATATTTAATAAAATAAGTAGAAATCCACTAAAAGTTTTGTTTGGTTATCTTGCAATCCCGAGATAATCGTCTCCATGCTCCAAATCCATTTTAAAGCCATTTTTAAGGCATTTCGCGCATACATGAAATGAACACATTTTTCTCCAAAACTATAACAGATGCAAGCTTGTCCTGTTTGGTGGAGATGATATTTAATAAAATAAGTAGAAATCCACTAAAAGTTTTGTTTGGTTATCTTGCAATCCCGAGATAATCGTCTCCATGCTCCAAATCCATTTTAAAGCCATTTTTAAGGCATTTCGCGCATACATGAAATGAACACATTTTTCTCCAAAACTATAACAGATGCAAGCTTGTCCTGTTTGGTGGAGATAATATTTAATAAAATAAGTAGAAATCTACTAAAAGTTTCGTTTGTTTATATTGCCATCCTGAGATAATCGTCTCCATGCTCCAAATCCATTTTAAAGCCATTTCAAAGGCATTTTGCGCATACATGAAATGAACACATTTTTCTCCAAAACTATAACACATGCAAGCTTGTCCTGTTTGGTGGAGATGATATTTAATAAAATAAGTAGAAATCCACTAAAAGTTTTGTTTGGTTATCTTGCAATCCCGAGATAATCGTCTCCATGCTCCAAATCCATTTTAAAGCCATTTTTAAGGCATTTCGCGCATACATGAAATGAACACATTTTTCTCCAAAACTATAACAGATGCAAGCTTGTCCTGTTTGGTGGAGATGATATTTAATAAAATAAGTAGAAATCCACTAAAAGTTTTGTTTGGTTATCTTGCAATCCCGAGATAATCGTCTCCATGCTCCAAATCCATTTTAAAGCCATTTTTAAGGCATTTCGCGCATACATGAAATGAACACATTTTTCTCCAAAACTATAACAGATGCAAGCTTGTCCTGTTTGGTGGAGATGATATTTAATAAAATAAGTAGAAATCCACTAAAAGTTTTGTTTGGTTATCTTGCAATCCCGAGATAATCGTCTCCATGCTCTAAATCCATTTTAAAGCCATTTTTAAGGCATTTCGCGCATACATGAAATGAACACATTTTTCTCCAAAACTATAACAGATGCAAGCTTGTCCTGTTTGGTGGAGATGATATTTAATAAAATAAGTAGAAATCCACTAAAAGTTTTGTTTGGTTATCTTGCAATCCCGAGATAATCGTCTCCATGCTCCAAATCCATTTTAAAGTCATTTTTAAGGCATTTCACGCATACATGAAATGAACACATTTTTCTCCAAAACTATAACAGATGCAAGCTTGTCCTGTTTGGTGGAGATGATATTTAATAAAATAAGTAGAAATCTACTAAAAGTTTTGTTTGGTTATCTTGCAATCCCGAGATAATCGTCTCCATGCTCCAAATCCATTTTAAAGCCATTTCAAAGGCATTTTGCGCATACATGAAATGAACACATTTTTCTCCAAAACTATAACACATGCAAGCTTGTCCTGTTTGGTGGAGATGATATTTAATAAAATAAGTAGAAATCCACTAAAAGTTTTGTTTGGTTATCTTGCAATCCCGAGATAATCGTCTCCATGCTCCAAATCCATTTTAAAACCATTTTTAAGGCATTTCGCGCATACATGAAATGAACACATTTTTCTCCAAAACTATAACAGATGCAAGCTTGTCCTGTTTGGTGGAGATGATATTTAATAAAATAAGTAGAAATCCACTAAAAGTTTTGTTTGGTTATCTTGCAATCCCGAGATAATCGTCTCCATGCTCCAAATCCATTTTAAAGCCATTTTTAAGGCATTTCGCGCATACATGAAATGAACACATTTTTCTCCAAAACTATAACAGATGCAAGCTTGTCCTGTTTGGTGGAGATGATATTTAATAAAATAAGTAGAAATCCACTAAAAGTTTTGTTTGGTTATCTTGCAATCCCGAGATAATCGTCTCCATGCTCCAAATCCATTTTAAAGCCATTTTTAAGGCATTTCGCGCATACATGAAATGAACACATTTTTCTCCAAAACTATAACAGATGCAAGCTTGTCCTGTTTGGTGGAGATGATATTTAATAAAATAAGTAGAAATCCACTAAAAGTTTTGTTTGGTTATATTGCAATCCCGAGATAATCGTCTCCATGCTCCAAATCCATTTTAAAGCCATTTTTAAGGCATTTCGCACATACATGAAATGAACACATTTTTCTCCAAAACTATAACAGATGCAAGCTTGTCCTGTTTGGTGGAGATGATATTTAATAAAATAAGTAGAAATCCACTAAAAGTTTTGTTTGGTTATCTTGCAATCCCGAGATAATCGTCTCCATGCTCCAAATCCATTTTAAAGCCATTTTTAAGGCATTTCGCGCATACATGAAATGAACACATTTTTCTCCAAAACTATAACAGATGCAAGCTTGTCCTGTTTGGTGGAGATGATATTTAATAAAATAAGTAGAAATCCACTAAAAGTTTTGTTTGGTTATCTTGCAATCCCGAGATAATCGTCTCCATGCTCCAAATCCATTTTAAAGCCATTTTTAAGGCATTTCGCGCATACATGAAATGAACACATTTTTCTCCAAAACTATAACAGATGCAAGCTTGTCCTGTTTGGTGGAGATGATATTTAATAAAATAAGTAGAAATCCACTAAAAGTTTTGTTTGGTTATCTTGCAATCCCGAGATAATCGTCTCCATGCTTCAAATCCATTTTAAAGCCATTTTTAAGGCATTTCGCGCATACATGAAATGAACACATTTTTCTCCAAAACTATAACAGATGCAAGCTTGTCCTGTTTGGTGGAGATGATATTTAATAAAATAAGTAGAAATCCACTAAAAGTTTTGTTTGGTTATCTTGCAATCCCGAGATAATCGTCTCCATGCTCCAAATCCATTTTAAAGCCATTTTTAAGGCATTTCGCGCATACATGAAATGAACACATTTTTCTCCAAAACTATAACAGATGCAAGCTTGTCCTGTTTGGTGGAGATAATATTTAATAAAATAAGTAGAAATCTACTAAAAGTTTCGTTTGTTTATATTGCCATCCTGAGATAATCGTCTCCATGCTCCAAATCCATTTTAAAGCCATTTCAAAGGCATTTTGCGCATACATGAAATGAACACATTTTTCTCCAAAACTATAACACATGCAAGCTTGTCCTGTTTGGTGGAGATGAAATTTAATAAAATAAGTAGAAATCCACTAAAAGTTTTGTTTGGTTATCTTGCAATCCCGAGATAATCGTCTCCATGCTCCAAATCCATTTTAAAGCCATTTTTAAGGCATTTCGCGCATACATGAAATGAACACATTTTTCTCCAAAACTATAACAGATGCAAGCTTGTCCTGTTTGGTGGAGATGATATTTAATAAAATAAGTAGAAATCCACTAAAAGTTTTGTTTGGTTATCTTGCAATCCCGAGATAATCGTCTCCATGCTCCAAATCCATTTTAAAGCCATTTTTAAGGCATTTCGCGCATACATGAAATGAACACATTTTTCTCCAAAACTATAACAGATGCAAGCTTGTCCTGTTTGGTGGAGATAATATTTAATAAAATAAGTAGAAATCTACTAAAAGTTTCGTTTGTTTATATTGCCATCCTGAGATAATCGTCTCCATGCTCCAAATCCATTTTAAAGCCATTTCAAAGGCATTTTGCGCATACATGAAATGAACACATTTTTCTCCAAAACTATAACACATGCAAGCTTGTCCTGTTTGGTGGAGATGATATTTAATAAAATAAGTAGAAATCCACTAAAAGTTTTGTTTGGTTATCTTGCAATCCCGAGATAATCGTCTCCATGCTCCAAATCCATTTTAAAGCCATTTTTAAGGCATTTCGCGCATACATGAAATGAACACATTTTTCTCCAAAACTATAACAGATGCAAGCTTGTCCTGTTTGGTGGAGATGATATTTAATAAAATAAGTAGAAATCCACTAAAAGTTTTGTTTGGTTATCTTGCAATCCCGAGATAATCGTCTCCATGCTCCAAATCCATTTTAAAGCCATTTTTAAGGCATTTCGCGCATACATGAAATGAACACATTTTTCTCCAAAACTATAACAGATGCAAGCTTGTCCTGTTTGGTGGAGATGATATTTAATAAAATAAGTAGAAATCCACTAAAAGTTTTGTTTGGTTATCTTGCAATCCCGAGATAATCGTCTCCATGCTCCAAATCCATTTTAAAGCCATTTTTAAGGCATTTCGCGCATACATGAAATGAACACATTTTTCTCCAAAACTATAACAGATGCAAGCTTGTCCTGTTTGGTGGAGATGATATTTAATAAAATAAGTAGAAATCCACTAAAAGTTTTGTTTGGTTATCTTGCAATCCCGAGATAATCGTCTCCATGCTCCAAATCCATTTTAAAGTCATTTTTAAGGCATTTCACGCATACATGAAATGAACACATTTTTCTCCAAAACTATAACAGATGCAAGCTTGTCCTGTTTGGTGGAGATGATATTTAATAAAATAAGTAGAAATCTACTAAAAGTTTTGTTTGGTTATCTTGCAATCCCGAGATAATCGTCTCCATGCTCCAAATCCATTTTAAAGCCATTTCAAAGGCATTTTGCGCATACATGAAATGAACACATTTTTCTCCAAAACTATAACACATGCAAGCTTGTCCTGTTTGGTGGAGATGATATTTAATAAAATAAGTAGAAATCCACTAAAAGTTTTGTTTGGTTATCTTGCAATCCCGAGATAATCGTCTCCATGCTCCAAATCCATTTTAAAGCCATTTTTAAGGCATTTCGCGCATACATGAAATGAACACATTTTTCTCCAAAACTATAACAGATGCAAGCTTGTCCTGTTTGGTGGAGATGATATTTAATAAAATAAGTAGAAATCCACTAAAAGTTTTGTTTGGTTATCTTGCAATCCCGAGATAATCGTCTCCATGCTCCAAATCCATTTTAAAGCCATTTTTAAGGCATTTCGCGCATACATGAAATGAACACATTTTTCTCCAAAACTATAACAGATGCAAGCTTGTCCTGTTTGGTGGAGATGATATTTAATAAAATAAGTAGAAATCCACTAAAAGTTTTGTTTGGTTATCTTGCAATCCCGAGATAATCGTCTCCATGCTCCAAATCCATTTTAAAGCCATTTTTAAGGCATTTCGCGCATACATGAAATGAACACATTTTTCTCCAAAACTATAACAGATGCAAGCTTGTCCTGTTTGGTGGAGATGATATTTAATAAAATAAGTAGAAATCCACTAAAAGTTTTGTTTGGTTATCTTGCAATCCCGAGATAATCGTCTCCATGCTCCAAATCCATTTTAAAGCCATTTCAAAGGCATTTTGCGCATACATGAAATGAACACATTTTTCTCCAAAACTATAACACATGCAAGCTTGTCCTGTTTGGTGGAGATGATATTTAATAAAATAAGTAGAAATCCACTAAAAGTTTTGTTTGGTTATCTTGCAATCCCGAGATAATCGTCTCCATGCTCCAAATCCATTTTAAAGCCATTTTTAAGGCATTTCGCGCATACATGAAATGAACACATTTTTCTCCAAAACTATAACAGATGCAAGCTTGTCCTGTTTGGTGGAGATGATATTTAATAAAATAAGTAGAAATCCACTAAAAGTTTTGTTTGGTTATCTTGCAATCCCGAGATAATCGTCTCCATGCTCCAAATCCATTTTAAAGCCATTTTTAAGGCATTTCGCGCATACATGAAATGAACACATTTTTCTCCAAAACTATAACAGATGCAAGCTTGTCCTGTTTGGTGGAGATGATATTTAATAAAATAAGTAGAAATCCACTAAACGTTTTGTTTGGTTATCTTGCAATCCCGAGATAATCGTCTCCATGCTCCAAATCCATTTTAAAGCCATTTTTAAGGCATTTCGCGCATACACGAAATGAACACATTTTTCTCCAAAACTATAACAGATGCAAGCTTGTCCTGTTTGGTGGAGATGATATTTAATAAAATAAGTAGAAATCCACTAAAAGTTTTGTTTGGTTATATTGCAATCCCGAGATAATCGTCTCCATGCTCCAAATCCATTTTAAAGCCATTTTTAAGGCATTTCGCGCATACATGAAATGAACACATTTTTCTCCAAAACTATAACAGATGCAAGCTTGTCCTGTTTGGTGGAGATGATATTTAATAAAATAAGTAGAAATCCACTAAAAGTTTTGTTTGGTTATCTTGCAATCCCGAGATAATCGTCTCCATGCTCCAAATCCATTTTAAAGCCATTTTTAAGGCATTTCGCGCATACATGAAATGAACACATTTTTCTCCAAAACTATAACAGATGCAAGCTTGTCCTGTTTGGTGGAGATGATATTTAATAAAATAAGTAGAAATCCACTAAAAGTTTTGTTTGGTTATCTTGCAATCCCGAGATAATCGTCTCCATGCTCCAAATCCATTTTAAAGCCATTTTTAAGGCATTTCGCGCATACATGAAATGAACACATTTTTCTCCAAAACTATAACAGATGCAAGCTTGTCCTGTTTGGTGGAGATGATATTTAATAAAATAAGTAGAAATCCACTAAAAGTTTTGTTTGTTTATCTTGCAATCCCGAGATAATCGTCTCCATGCTCCAAATCCATTTTAAAGCCATTTTTAAGGCATTTCGCGCATACATGAAATGAACACATTTTTCTCCAAAACTATAACAGATGCAAGCTTGTCCTGTTTGGTGGAGATGATATTTAATAAAATAAGTAGAAATTCACTAAAAGTTTTGTTTGGTTATCTTGCAATCCCGAGATAATCGTCTCCATGCTCCAAATCGATTTTAAAGCCATTTTTAAGGCATTTCGCGCATACATGAAATGAACACATTTTTCTCCAAAACTATAACAGATGCAAGCTTGTCCTGTTTGGTGGAGATAATATTTAATAAAATAAGTAGAAATCTACTAAAAGTTTCGTTTGTTTATATTGCCATCCTGAGATAATCGTCTCCATGCTCCAAATCCATTTTAAAGCCATTTCAAAGGCATTTTGCGCATACATGAAATGAACACATTTTTCTCCAAAACTATAACACATGCAAGCTTGTCCTGTTTGGTGGAGATGATATTTAATAAAATAAGTAGAAATCCACTAAAAGTTTTGTTTGGTTATCTTGCAATCCCGAGATAATCGTCTCCATGCTCCAAATCCATTTTAAAGCCATTTTTAAGGCATTTCGCGCATACATGAAATGAACACATTTTTCTCCAAAACTATAACAGATGCAAGCTTGTCCTGTTTGGTGGAGATGATATTTAATAAAATAAGTAGAAATCCACTAAAAGTTTTGTTTGGTTATCTTGCAATCCCGAGATAATCGTCTCCATGCTCCAAATCCATTTTAAAGCCATTTTTAAGGCATTTCGCGCATACATGAAATGAACACATTTTTCTCCAAAACTATAACAGATGCAAGCTTGTCCTGTTTGGTGGAGATGATATTTAATAAAATAAGTAGAAATCCACTAAAAGTTTTGTTTGGTTATCTTGCAATCCCGAGATAATCGTCTCCATGCTCCAAATCCATTTTAAAGCCATTTTTAAGGCATTTCGCGCATACATGAAATGAACACATTTTTCTCCAAAACTATAACAGATGCAAGCTTGTCCTGTTTGGTGGAGATGATATTTAATAAAATAAGTAGAAATCCACTAAAAGTTTTGTTTGGTTATATTGCAATCCCGAGATAATCATCTCCATGCTCCAAATCCATTTTAAAGCCATTTTTAAGGCATTTCGCGCATACATGAAATGAACACATTTTTCTCCAAAACTATAACAGATGCAAGCTTGTCCTGTTTGGTGGAGATGATATTTAATAAAATAAGTAGAAATCCACTAAAAGTTTTGTTTGGTTATCTTGCAATCCCGAGATAATCGTCTCCATGCTCCAAATCCATTTTAAAGCCATTTTTAAGGCATTTCGCGCATACATGAAATGAACACATTTTTCTCCAAAACTATAACACATGCAAGCTTGTCCTGTTTGGTGGAGATGATATTTAATAAAATAAGTAGAAATCCACTAAAAGTTTTGTTTGGTTATCTTGCAATCCCGAGATAATCGTCTCCATGCTCCAAATCCATTTTAAAGCCATTTTTAAGGCATTTCGCGCATACATGAAATGAACACATTTTTCTCCAAAACTATAACAGATGCAAGCTTGTCCTGTTTGGTGGAGATGATATTTAATAAAATAAGTAGAAATCCACTAAAAGTTTTGTTTGGTTATATTGCAATCCCGAGATAATCGTCTCCATGCTCCAAATCCATTTTAAAGCCATTTTTAAGGCATTTCGCGCATACATGAAATGAACACATTTTTCTCCAAAACTATAACAGATGCAAGCTTGTCCTGTTTGGTGGAGATGATATTTAATAAAATAAGTAGAAATCCACTAAAAGTTTTGTTTGGTTATCTTGCAATCCCGAGATAATCGTCTCCATGCTCCAAATCCATTTTAAAGCCATTTTTAAGGCATTTCGCGCATACATGAAATGAACACATTTTTCTCCAAAACTATAACAGATGCAAGCTTGTCCTGTTTGGTGGAGATAATATTTAATAAAATAAGTAGAAATCTACTAAAAGTTTCGTTTGTTTATATTGCCATCCTGAGATAATCGTCTCCATGCTCCAAATCCATTTTAAAGCCATTTCAAAGGCATTTTGCGCATACATGAAATGAACACATTTTTCTCCAAAACTATAACACATGCAAGCTTGTCCTGTTTGGTGGAGATGATATTTAATAAAATAAGTAGAAATCCACTAAAAGTTTTGTTTGGTTATCTTGCAATCCCGAGATAATCGTCTCCATGCTCCAAATCCATTTTAAAGCCATTTTTAAGGCATTTCGCGCATACATGAAATGAACACATTTTTCTCCAAAACTATAACAGATGCAAGCTTGTCCTGTTTGGTGGAGATGATATTTAATAAAATAAGTAGAAATCCACTAAAAGTTTTGTTTGGTTATCTTGCAATCCCGAGATAATCGTCTCCATGCTCCAAATCCATTTTAAAGCCATTTTTAAGGCATTTCGCGCATACATGAAATGAACACATTTTTCTCCAAAACTATAACAGATGCAAGCTTGTCCTGTTTGGTGGAGATAATATTTAATAAAATAAGTAGAAATCTACTAAAAGTTTCGTTTGTTTATATTGCCATCCTGAGATAATCGTCTCCATGCTCCAAATCCATTTTAAAGCCATTTCAAAGGCATTTTGCGCATACATGAAATGAACACATTTTTCTCCAAAACTATAACACATGCAAGCTTGTCCTGTTTGGTGGAGATGATATTTAATAAAATAAGTAGAAATCCACTAAAAGTTTTGTTTGGTTATCTTGCAATCCCGAGATAATCGTCTCCATGCTCCAAATCCATTTTAAAGCCATTTTTAAGGCATTTCGCGCATACATGAAATGAACACATTTTTCTCCAAAACTATAACAGATGCAAGCTTGTCCTGTTTGGTGGAGATGATATTTAATAAAATAAGTAGAAATCCACTAAAAGTTTTGTTTGGTTATCTTGCAATCCCGAGATAATCGTCTCCATGCTCCAAATCCATTTTAAAGCCATTTTTAAGGCATTTCGCGCATACATGAAATGAACACATTTTTCTCCAAAACTATAACAGATGCAAGCTTGTCCTGTTTGGTGGAGATGATATTTAATAAAATAAGTAGAAATCCACTAAAAGTTTTGTTTGGTTATCTTGCAATCCCGAGATAATCGTCTCCATGCTCCAAATCCATTTTAAAGCCATTTTTAAGGCATTTCGCGCATACATGAAATGAACACATTTTTCTCCAAAACTATAACAGATGCAAGCTTGCCCTGTTTGGTGGAGATGATATTTAATAAAATAAGTAGAAATCCACTAAAAGTTTTGTTTGGTTATCTTGCAATCCCGAGATAATCGTCTCCATGCTCCAAATCCATTTTAAAGCCATTTCAAAGGCATTTTGCGCATACATGAAATGAACACATTTTTCTCCAAAACTATAACACATGCAAGCTTGTCCTGTTTGGTGGAGATGATATTTAATAAAATAAGTAGAAATCCACTAAAAGTTTTGTTTGGTTATCTTGCAATCCCGAGATAATCGTCTCCATGCTCCAAATCCATTTTAAAGCCATTTTTAAGGCATTTCGCGCATACATGAAATGAACACATTTTTCTCCAAAACTATAACAGATGCAAGCTTGTCCTGTTTGGTGGAGATGATATTTAATAAAATAAGTAGAAATCCACTAAAAGTTTTGTTTGGTTATCTTGCAATCCCGAGATAATCGTCTCCATGCTCCAAATCCATTTTAAAGCCATTTTTAAGGCATTTCGCGCATACATGAAATGAACACATTTTTCTCCAAAACTATAACAGATGCAAGCTTGTCCTGTTTGGTGGAGATGATATTTAATAAAATAAGTAGAAATCCACTAAACGTTTTGTTTGGTTATCTTGCAATCCCGAGATAATCGTCTCCATGCTCCAAATCCATTTTAAAGCCATTTTTAAGGCATTTCGCGCATACACGAAATGAACACATTTTTCTCCAAAACTATAACAGATGCAAGCTTGTCCTGTTTGGTGGAGATGATATTTAATAAAATAAGTAGAAATCCACTAAAAGTTTTGTTTGGTTATATTGCAATCCCGAGATAATCGTCTCCATGCTCCAAATCCATTTTAAAGCCATTTTTAAGGCATTTCGCGCATACATGAAATGAACACATTTTTCTCCAAAACTATAACAGATGCAAGCTTGTCCTGTTTGGTGGAGATGATATTTAATAAAATAAGTAGAAATCCACTAAAAGTTTTGTTTGGTTATCTTGCAATCCCGAGATAATCGTCTCCATGCTCCAAATCCATTTTAAAGCCATTTTTAAGGCATTTCGCGCATACATGAAATGAACACATTTTTCTCCAAAACTATAACAGATGCAAGCTTGTCCTGTTTGGTGGAGATGATATTTAATAAAATAAGTAGAAATCCACTAAAAGTTTTGTTTGGTTATCTTGCAATCCCGAGATAATCGTCTCCATGCTCCAAATCCATTTTAAAGCCATTTTTAAGGCATTTCGCGCATACATGAAATGAACACATTTTTCTCCAAAACTATAACAGATGCAAGCTTGTCCTGTTTGGTGGAGATGATATTTAATAAAATAAGTAGAAATCCACTAAAAGTTTTGTTTGTTTATCTTGCAATCCCGAGATAATCGTCTCCATGCTCCAAATCCATTTTAAAGCCATTTTTAAGGCATTTCGCGCATACATGAAATGAACACATTTTTCTCCAAAACTATAACAGATGCAAGCTTGTCCTGTTTGGTGGAGATGATATTTAATAAAATAAGTAGAAATTCACTAAAAGTTTTGTTTGGTTATCTTGCAATCCCGAGATAATCGTCTCCATGCTCCAAATCGATTTTAAAGCCATTTTTAAGGCATTTCGCGCATACATGAAATGAACACATTTTTCTCCAAAACTATAACAGATGCAAGCTTGTCCTGTTTGGTGGAGATAATATTTAATAAAATAAGTAGAAATCTACTAAAAGTTTCGTTTGTTTATATTGCCATCCTGAGATAATCGTCTCCATGCTCCAAATCCATTTTAAAGCCATTTCAAAGGCATTTTGCGCATACATGAAATGAACACATTTTTCTCCAAAACTATAACACATGCAAGCTTGTCCTGTTTGGTGGAGATGATATTTAATAAAATAAGTAGAAATCCACTAAAAGTTTTGTTTGGTTATCTTGCAATCCCGAGATAATCGTCTCCATGCTCCAAATCCATTTTAAAGCCATTTTTAAGGCATTTCGCGCATACATGAAATGAACACATTTTTCTCCAAAACTATAACAGATGCAAGCTTGTCCTGTTTGGTGGAGATGATATTTAATAAAATAAGTAGAAATCCACTAAAAGTTTTGTTTGGTTATCTTGCAATCCCGAGATAATCGTCTCCATGCTCCAAATCCATTTTAAAGCCATTTTTAAGGCATTTCGCGCATACATGAAATGAACACATTTTTCTCCAAAACTATAACAGATGCAAGCTTGTCCTGTTTGGTGGAGATGATATTTAATAAAATAAGTAGAAATCCACTAAAAGTTTTGTTTGGTTATCTTGCAATCCCGAGATAATCGTCTCCATGCTCCAAATCCATTTTAAAGCCATTTTTAAGGCATTTCGCGCATACATAAAATGAACACATTTTTCTCCAAAACTATAACAGATGCAAGCTTGTCCTGTTTGGTGGAGATGATATTTAATAAAATAAGTAGAAATCCACTAAAAGTTTTGTTTGGTTATATTGCAATCCCGAGATAATCATCTCCATGCTCCAAATCCATTTTAAAGCCATTTTTAAGGCATTTCGCGCATACATGAAATGAACACATTTTTCTCCAAAACTATAACAGATGCAAGCTTGTCCTGTTTGGTGGAGATGATATTTAATAAAATAAGTAGAAATCCACTAAAAGTTTTGTTTGGTTATCTTGCAATCCCGAGATAATCGTCTCCATGCTCCAAATCCATTTTAAAGCCATTTTTAAGGCATTTCGCGCATACATGAAATGAACACATTTTTCTCCAAAACTATAACACATGCAAGCTTGTCCTGTTTGGTGGAGATGATATTTAATAAAATAAGAAGAAATCCACTAAAAGTTTTGTTTGGTTATCTTGCAATCCCGAGATAATCGTCTCCATGCTCCAAATCCATTTTAAAGCCATTTTTAAGGCATTTCGCGCATACATGAAATGAACACATTTTTCTCCAAAACTATAACAGATGCAAGCTTGTCCTGTTTGGTGGAGATGATATTTATTAAAATAAGTAGAAATCCACTAAAAGTTTTGTTTGGTTATATTGCAATCCCGAGATAATCGTCTCCATGCTCCAAATCCATTTTAAAGCCATTTTTAAGGCATTTCGCGCATACATGAAATGAACACATTTTTCTCCAAAACTATAACAGATGCAAGCTTGTCCTGTTTGGTGGAGATGATATTTAATAAAATAAGTAGAAATCCACTAAAAGTTTTGTTTGGTTATCTTGCAATCCCGAGATAATCGTCTCCATGCTCCAAATCCATTTTAAAGCCATTTTTAAGGCATTTCGCGCATACATGAAATGAACACATTTTTCTCCAAAACTATAACAGATGCAAGCTTGTCCTGTTTGGTGGAGATAATATTTAATAAAATAAGTAGAAATCTACTAAAAGTTTCGTTTGTTTATATTGCCATCCTGAGATAATCGTCTCCATGCTCCAAATCCATTTTAAAGCCATTTCAAAGGCATTTTGCGCATACATGAAATGAACACATTTTTCTCCAAAACTATAACACATGCAAGCTTGTCCTGTTTGGTGGAGATGATATTTAATAAAATAAGTAGAAATCCACTAAAAGTTTTGTTTGGTTATCTTGCAATCCCGAGATAATCGTCTCCATGCTCCAAATCCATTTTAAAGCCATTTTTAAGGCATTTCGCGCATACATGAAATGAACACATTTTTCTCCAAAACTATAACAGATGCAAGCTTGTCCTGTTTGGTGGAGATGATATTTAATAAAATAAGTAGAAATCCACTAAAAGTTTTGTTTGGTTATCTTGCAATCCCGAGATAATCGTCTCCATGCTCCAAATCCATTTTAAAGCCATTTTTAAGGCATTTCGCGCATACATGAAATGAACACATTTTTCTCCAAAACTATAACAGATGCAAGCTTGTCCTGTTTGGTGGAGATGATATTTAATAAAATAAGTAGAAATCCACTAAAAGTTTTGTTTGGTTATCTTGCAATCCCGAGATAATCGTCTCCATGCTCCAAATCCATTTTAAAGCCATTTTTAAGGCATTTCGCGCATACATGAAATGAACACATTTTTCTCCAAAACTATAACAGATGCAAGCTTGTCCTGTTTGGTGGAGATGATATTTAATAAAATAAGTAGAAATCCACTAAAAGTTTTGTTTGGTTATCTTGCAATCCCGAGATAATCGTCTCCATGCTCCAAATCCATTTTAAAGCCATTTCAAAGGCATTTTGCGCATACATGAAATGAACACATTTTTCTCCAAAACTATAACACATGCAAGCTTGTCCTGTTTGGTGGAGATGATATTTAATAAAATAAGTAGAAATCCACTAAAAGTTTTGTTTGGTTATCTTGCAATCCCGAGATAATCGTCTCCATGCTCCAAATCCATTTTAAAGCCATTTTTAAGGCATTTCGCGCATACATGAAATGAACACATTTTTCTCCAAAACTATAACAGATGCAAGCTTGTCCTGTTTGGTGGAGATGATATTTAATAAAATAAGTAGAAATCCACTAAAAGTTTTGTTTGGTTATCTTGCAATCCCGAGATAATCGTCTCCATGCTCCAAATCCATTTTAAAGCCATTTTTAAGGCATTTCGCGCATACATGAAATGAACACATTTTTCTCCAAAACTATAACAGATGCAAGCTTGTCCTGTTTGGTGGAGATGATATTTAATAAAATAAGTAGAAATCCACTAAACGTTTTGTTTGGTTATCTTGCAATCCCGAGATAATCGTCTCCATGCTCCAAATCCATTTTAAAGCCATTTTTAAGGCATTTCGCGCATACATGAAATGAACACATTTTTCTCCAAAACTATAACAGATGCAAGCTTGTCCTGTTTGGTGGAGATGATATTTAATAAAATAAGTAGAAATCCACTAAAAGTTTTGTTTGGTGATATTGCAATCCCGAGATAATCGTCTCCATGCTCCAAATCCATTTTAAAGCCATTTTTAAGGCATTTCGCGCATACATGAAATGAACACATTTTTCTCCAAAACTATAACAGATGCAAGCTTGTCCTGTTTGGTGGAGATGATATTTAATAAAATAAGTAGAAATCCACTAAAAGTTTTGTTTGGTTATCTTGCAATCCCGAGATAATCGTCTCCATGCTCCAAATCCATTTTAAAGCCATTTTTAAGGCATTTCGCGCATACAATTAATGAACACATTTTTCTCCAAAACTATAACAGATGCAAGCTTGTCCTGTTTGGTGGAGATGATATTTAATAAAATAAGTAGAAATCCACTAAAAGTTTTGTTTGGTTATCTTGCAATCCCGAGATAATCGTCTCCATGCTCCAAATCCATTTTAAAGCCATTTTTAAGGCATTTCGCGCATACATGAAATGAACACATTTTTCTCCAAAACTATAACAGATGCAAGCTTGTCCTGTTTGGTGGAGATGATATTTAATAAAATAAGTAGAAATTCACTAAAAGTTTTGTTTGGTTATCTTGCAATCCCGAGATAATCGTCTCCATGCTCCAAATCGATTTTAAAGCCATTTTTAAGGCATTTCGCGCATACATGAAATGAACACATTTTTCTCCAAAACTATAACAGATGCAAGCTTGTCCTGTTTGGTGGAGATAATATTTAATAAAATAAGTAGAAATCTACTAAAAGTTTCGTTTGTTTATATTGCCATCCTGAGATAATCGTCTCCATGCTCCAAATCCATTTTAAAGCCATTTCAAAGGCATTTTGCGCATACATGAAATGAACACATTTTTCTCCAAAACTATAACACATGCAAGCTTGTCCTGTTTGGTGGAGATGATATTTAATAAAATAAGTAGAAATCCACTAAAAGTTTTGTTTGGTTATCTTGCAATCCCGAGATAATCGTCTCCATGCTCCAAATCCATTTTAAAGCCATTTTTAAGGCATTTCGCGCATACATGAAATGAACACATTTTTCTCCAAAACTATAACAGATGCAAGCTTGTCCTGTTTGGTGGAGATGATATTTAATAAAATAAGTAGAAATCCACTAAAAGTTTTGTTTGGTTATCTTGCAATCCCGAGATAATCGTCTCCATGCTCCAAATCCATTTTAAAGCCATTTTTAAGGCATTTCGCGCATACATGAAATGAACACATTTTTCTCCAAAACTATAACAGATGCAAGCTTGTCCTGTTTGGTGGAGATGATATTTAATAAAATAAGTAGAA
The DNA here is from genome assembly GCF_048569485.1 of Anomaloglossus baeobatrachus. NCBI lineage: Eukaryota > Metazoa > Chordata > Amphibia > Anura > Aromobatidae > Anomaloglossus > Anomaloglossus baeobatrachus. The sequence continues at coordinate 159,012 of NW_027442622.1, read as the reverse complement.
ATCCACTAAAAGTTTTGTTTGGTTATCTTGCAATCCCGAGATAATCGTCTCCATGCTCCAAATCCATTTTAAAGCCATTTTTAAGGCATTTCGCGCATACATGAAATGAACACATTTTTCTCCAAAACTATAACAGATGCAAGCTTGTCCTGTTTGGTGGAGATGATATTTAATAAAATAAGTAGAAATCCACTAAAAGTTTTGTTTGGTTATCTTGCAATCCCGAGATAATCGTCTCCATGCTCCAAATCCATTTTAAAGCCATTTTTAAGGCATTTCGCGCATACATGAAATGAACACATTTTTCTCCAAAACTATAACAGATGCAAGCTTGTCCTGTTTGGTGGAGATGATATTTAATAAAATAAGTAGAAATCCACTAAAAGTTTTGTTTGGTTATCTTGCAATCCCGAGATAATCGTCTCCATGCTCCAAATCCATTTTAAAGCCATTTTTAAGGCATTTCGCGCATACATGAAATGAACACATTTTTCTCCAAAACTATAACAGATGCAAGCTTGTCCTGTTTGGTGGAGATGATATTTAATAAAATAAGTAGAAATCCACTAAAAGTTTTGTTTGGTTATATTGCAATCCCGAGATAATCGTCTCCATGCTCCAAATCCATTTTAAAGCCATTTTTAAGGCATTTCGCGCATACATGAAATGAACACATTTTTCTCCAAAACTATAACAGATGCAAGCTTGTCCTGTTTGGTGGAGATGATATTTAATAAAATAAGTAGAAATCCACTAAAAGTTTTGTTTGGTTATCTTGCAATCCCGAGATAATCGTCTCCATGCTCCAAATCCATTTTAAAGCCATTTTTAAGGCATTTCGCGCATACATGAAATGAACACATTTTTCTCCAAAACTATAACAGATGCAAGCTTGTCCTGTTTGGTGGAGATGATATTTAATAAAATAAGTAGAAATCCACTAAAAGTTTTGTTTGGTTATCTTGCAATCCCGAGATAATCGTCTCCATGCTCCAAATCCATTTTAAAGCCATTTTTAAGGCATTTCGCGCATACATGAAATGAACACATTTTTCTCCAAAACTATAACAGATGCAAGCTTGTCCTGTTTGGTGGAGATGATATTTAATAAAATAAGTAGAAATCCACTAAAAGTTTTGTTTGGTTATCTTGCAATCCCGAGATAATCGTCTCCATGCTCCAAATCCATTTTAAAGCCATTTTTAAGGCATTTCGCGCATACATGAAATGAACACATTTTTCTCCAAAACTATAACAGATGCAAGCTTGTCCTGTTTGGTGGAGATGATATTTAATAAAATAAGTAGAAATCCACTAAAAGTTTTGTTTGTTTATCTTGCAATCCCGAGATAATCGTCTCCATGCTCCAAATCCATTTTAAAGCCATTTTTAAGGCATTTCGCGCATACATGAAATGAACACATTTTTCTCCAAAACTATAACAGATGCAAGCTTGTCCTGTTTGGTGGAGATGATATTTAATAAAATAAGTAGAAATTCACTAAAAGTTTTGTTTGGTTATCTTGCAATCCCGAGATAATCGTCTCCATGCTCCAAATCGATTTTAAAGCCATTTTTAAGGCATTTCGCGCATACATGAAATGAACACATTTTTCTCCAAAACTATAACAGATGCAAGCTTGTCCTGTTTGGTGGAGATAATATTTAATAAAATAAGTAGAAATCTACTAAAAGTTTCGTTTGTTTATATTGCCATCCTGAGATAATCGTCTCCATGCTCCAAATCCATTTTAAAGCCATTTCAAAGGCATTTTGCGCATACATGAAATGAACACATTTTTCTCCAAAACTATAACACATGCAAGCTTGTCCTGTTTGGTGGAGATGATATTTAATAAAATAAGTAGAAATCCACTAAAAGTTTTGTTTGGTTATCTTGCAATCCCGAGATAATCGTCTCCATGCTCCAAATCCATTTTAAAGCCATTTTTAAGGCATTTCGCGCATACATGAAATGAACACATTTTTCTCCAAAACTATAACAGATGCAAGCTTGTCCTGTTTGGTGGAGATGATATTTAATAAAATAAGTAGAAATCCACTAAAAGTTTTGTTTGGTTATCTTGCAATCCCGAGATAATCGTCTCCATGCTCCAAATCCATTTTAAAGCCATTTTTAAGGCATTTCGCGCATACATGAAATGAACACATTTTTCTCCAAAACTATAACAGATGCAAGCTTGTCCTGTTTGGTGGAGATGATATTTAATAAAATAAGTAGAAATCCACTAAAAGTTTTGTTTGGTTATCTTGCAATCCCGAGATAATCGTCTCCATGCTCCAAATCCATTTTAAAGCCATTTTTAAGGCATTTCGCGCATACATGAAATGAACACATTTTTCTCCAAAACTATAACAGATGCAAGCTTGTCCTGTTTGGTGGAGATGATATTTAATAAAATAAGTAGAAATCCACTAAAAGTTTTGTTTGGTTATATTGCAATCCCGAGATAATCGTCTCCATGCTCCAAATCCATTTTAAAGCCATTTTTAAGGCATTTCGCGCATATATGAAATGAACACATTTTTCTCCAAAACTATAACAGATGCAAGCTTGTCCTGTTTGGTGGAGATGATATTTAATAAAATAAGTAGAAATCCACTAAAAGTTTTGTTTGGTTATCTTGCAATCCCGAGATAATCGTCTCCATGCTCCAAATCCATTTTAAAGCCATTTTTAAGGCATTTCGCGCATACATGAAATGAACACATTTTTCTCCAAAACTATAACAGATGCAAGCTTGTCCTGTTTGGTGGAGATGATATTTAATAAAATAAGTAGAAATCCACTAAAAGTTTTGTTTGGTTATCTTGCAATCCCGAGATAATCGTCTCCATGCTCCAAATCCATTTTAAAGCCATTTTTAAGGCATTTCGCGCATACATGAAATGAACACATTTTTCTCCAAAACTATAACAGATGCAAGCTTGTCCTGTTTGGTGGAGATAATATTTAATAAAATAAGTAGAAATCTACTAAAAGTTTCGTTTGTTTATATTGCCATCCTGAGATAATCGTCTCCATGCTCCAAATCTATTTTAAAGCCATTTCAAAGGCTTTTTGCGCATACATGAAATGAACACATTTTTCTCCAAAACTATAACACATGCAAGCTTGTCCTGTTTGGTGGAGATGATATTTAATAAAATAAGTAGAAATCCACTAAAAGTTTTGTTTGGTTATCTTGCAATCCCGAGATAATCGTCTCCATGCTCCAAATCCATTTTAAAGCCATTTTTAAGGCATTTCGCGCATACATGAAATGAACACATTTTTCTCCAAAACTATAACAGATGCAAGCTTGTCCTGTTTGGTGGAGATAATATTTAATAAAATAAGTAGAAATCTACTAAAAGTTTCGTTTGTTTATATTGCCATCCTGAGATAATCGTCTCCATGCTCCAAATCCATTTTAAAGCCATTTCAAAGGCATTTTGCGCATACATGAAATGAACACATTTTTCTCCAAAACTATAACACATGCAAGCTTGTCCTGTTTGGTGGAGATGATATTTAATAAAATAAGTAGAAATCCACTAAAAGTTTTGTTTGGTTATCTTGCAATCCCGAGATAATCGTCTCCATGCTCCAAATCCATTTTAAAGCCATTTTTAAGGCATTTCGCGCATACATGAAATGAACACATTTTTCTCCAAAACTATAACATATGCAAGCTTGTCCTGTTTGGTGGAGATGATATTTAATAAAATAAGTAGAAATCCACTAAAAGTTTTGTTTGGTTATCTTGCAATCCCGAGATAATCGTCTCCATGCTCCAAATCCATTTTAAAGCCATTTTTAAGGCATTTCGCGCATACATGAAATGAACACATTTTTCTCCAAAACTATAACAGATGCAAGCTTGTCCTGTTTAGTGGAGATGATATTTAATAAAATAAGTAGAAATCCACTAAACGTTTTATTTGGTTATCTTGCAATCCCGAGATAATCGTCTCCATGCTCCAAATCCATTTTAAAGCCATTTTTAAGGCATTTCGCGCATACATGAAATGAACACATTTTTCTCCAAAACTATAACAGATGCAAGCTTGTCCTGTTTGGTGGAGATGATATTTAATAAAATAAGTAGAAATCCACTAAAAGTTTTGTTTGGTTATATTGCAATCCCGAGATAATCGTCTCCATGCTCCAAATCCATTTTAAAGCCATTTTTAAGGCATTTCGCGCATACATGAAATGAACACATTTTTCTCCAAAACTATAACAGATGCAAGCTTGTCCTGTTTGGTGGAGATGATATTTAATAAAATAAGTAGAAACCCACTAAAAGTTTTGTTTGGTTATCTTGCAATCCCGAGATAATCGTCTCCATGCTCCAAATCCATTTTAAAGCCATTTTTAAGGCATTTCGCGCATACATGAAATGAACACATTTTTCTCCAAAACTATAACAGATGCAAGCTTGTCCTGTTTGGTGGAGATGATATTTAATAAAATAAGTAGAAATCCACTAAAAGTTTTGTTTGGTTATCTTGCAATCCCGAGATAATCGTCTCCATGCTCCAAATCCATTTTAAAGCCATTTTTAAGGCATTTCGCGCATACATGAAATGAACACATTTTTCTCCAAAACTATAACAGATGCAAGCTTGTCCTGTTTGGTGGAGATAATATTTAATAAAATAAGTAGAAATCCACTAAAAGTTTTGTTTGGTTATCTTGCAATCCCGAGATAATCGTCTCCATGCTCCAAATCCATTTTAAAGCCATTTTTAAGGCATTTCGCGCATACATGAAATGAACACATTTTTCTCCAAAACTATAACAGATGCAAGCTTGTCCTGTTTGGTGGAGATGATATTTAATAAAATAAGTAGAAATCCACTAAACGTTTTATTTGGTTATCTTGCAATCCCGAGATAATCGTCTCCATGCTCCAAATCCATTTTAAAGCCATTTTTAAGGCATTTCGCGCATACATGAAATGAACACATTTTTCTCCAAAACTATAACAGATGCAAGCTTGTCCTGTTTGGTGGAGATGATATTTAATAAAATAAGTAGAAATCCACTAAAAGTTTTGTTTGGTTATATTGCAATCCCGAGATAATCGTCTCCATGCTCCAAATCCATTTTAAAGCCATTTTTAAGGCATTTCGCGCATACATGAAATGAACACATTTTTCTCCAAAACTATAACAGATGCAAGCTTGTCCTGTTTGGTGGAGATGATATTTAATAAAATAAGTAGAAATCCACTAAAAGTTTTGTTTGGTTATCTTGCAATCCCGAGATAATCGTCTCCATGCTCCAAATCCGTTTTAAAGCCATTTTTAAGGCATTTCGCGCATACATGAAATGAACACATTTTTCTCCAAAACTATAACAGATGCAAGCTTGTCCTGTTTGGTGGAGATGATATTTAATAAAATAAGTAGAAATCCACTAAAAGTTTTGTTTGGTTATCTTGCAATCCCGAGATAATCGTCTCCATGCTCCAAATCCATTCTAAAGCCATTTTTAAGGCATTTCGCGCATACATGAAATGAACACATTTTTCTCCAAAACTATAACAGATGCAAGCTTGTCCTGTTTGGTGGAGATAATATTTAATAAAATAAGTAGAAATCCACTAAAAGTTTTGTTTGGTTATCTTGCAATCCCGAGATAATCGTCTCCATGCTCCAAATCCATTTTAAAGCCATTTTTAAGGCATTTCGCGCATACATGAAATGAACACATTTTTCTCCAAAACTATAACAGATGCAAGCTTGTCCTGTTTGGTGGAGATGATATTTAATAAAATAAGTAGAAATCCACTAAAAGTTTTGTTTGGTTATCTTGCAATCCCGAGATAATCGTCTCCATGCTCCAAATCCATTTTAAAGCCATTTCTAAGGCATTTCGCGCATACATGAAATGAACACATTTTTCTCCAAAACTATAACAGATGCAAGCTTGTCCTGTTTGGTGGAGATAATATTTAATAAAATAAGTAGAAATCTACTAAAAGTTTCGTTTGTTTATATTGCCATCCTGAGATAATCGTCTCCATGCTCCAAATCCATTTTAAAGCCATTTCAAAGGCATTTTCCGCATACATGAAATGAACAAATTTTTCTCCAAAACTATAACACATGCAAGCTTGTCCTGTTTGGTGGAGATGATATTTAATAAAATAAGTAGAAATCCACTAAAAGTTTTGTTTGGTTATCTTGCAATCCCGAGATAATCGTCTCCATGCTCCAAATCCATTTTAAAGCCATTTTTAAGGCATTTCGCGCATACATGAAATGAACACATTTTTCTCCAAAACTATAACAGATGCAAGCTTGTCCTGTTTGGTGGAGATGATATTTAATAAAATAAGTAGAAATCCACTAAAAGTTTTGTTTGGTTATCTTGCAATCCCGAGATAATCGTCTCCATGCTCCAAATCCATTTTAAAGCCATTTTTAAGGCATTTCGCGCATACATGAAATGAACACATTTTTCTCCAAAACTATAACAGATGCAAGCTTGTCCTGTTTGGTGGAGATGATATTTAATAAAATAAGTAGAAATCCACTAAAAGTTTTGTTTGGTTATCTTGCAATCCCGAGATAATCGTCTCCATGCTCCAAATCCATTTTAAAGCCATTTTTAAGGCATTTCGCGCATACATGAAATGAACACATTTTTCTCCAAAACTATAACACATGCAAGCTTGTCCTGTTTGGTGGAGATGATATTTAATAAAATAAGTAGAAATCTACTAAAAGTTTCGTTTGTTTATATTGCCATCCTGAGATAATCGTCTCCATGCTCCAAATCCATTTTAAAGCCATTTCAAAGGCATTTTGCGCATACATGAAATGAACACATTTTTCTCCAAAACTATAACACATGCAAGCTTGTCCTGTTTGGTGGAGATGATATTTAATAAAATAAGTAGAAATCCACTAAAAGTTTTGTTTGGTTATCTTGCAATCCCGAGATAATCGTCTCCATGCTCCAAATAAATTTTAAAGCCATTTTTAAGGCATTTGGCGCATACATGAAATGAACACATTTTTCTCCAAAACTATAACAGATGCAAGCTTGTCCTGTTTGGTGGAGATAATATTTAATAAAATAAGTAGAAATCTACTAAAAGTTTCGTTTGTTTATATTGCCATCCTGAGATAATCGTCTCCATGCTCCAAATCCATTTTAAAGCCATTTCAAAGGCATTTTGCGCATACATGAAATGAACACATTTTTCTCCAAAACTATAACACATACAAGCTTGTCCTGTTTGGTGGAGATGATATTTAATAAAATAAGTAGAAATCCACTAAAAGTTTTGTTTGGTTATCTTGCAATCCCGAGATAATCGTCTCCATGCTCCAAATCCATTTTAAAGCCATTTTTAAGGCATTTCGCGCATACATGAAATGAACACATTTTTCTCCAAAACTATAACAGATGCAAGCTTGTCCTGTTTGGTGGAGATGATATTTAATAAAATAAGTAGAAATCCACTAAAAGTTTTGTTTGGTTATCTTGCAATCCCGAGATAATCGTCTCCATGCTCCAAATCCATTTTAAAGCCATTTTTAAGGCATTTCGTGCATACATGAAATGAACACATTTTTCTCCAAAACTATAACAGATGCAAGCTTGTCCTGTTTGGTGGAGATGATATTTAATAAAATAAGTAGAAATCCACTAAAAGTTTTGTTTGGTTATCTTGCAATCCCGAGATAATCGTCTCCATGCTCCAAATCCATTTTAAAGCCATTTCAAAGGCATTTTGCGCATACATGAAATGAACACATTTTTCTCCAAAACTATAACACATGCAAGCTTGTCCTGTTTGGTGGAGATGATATTTAATAAAATAAGTAGAAATCCACTAAAAGTTTTGTTTGGTTATCTTGCAATCCCGAGATAATCGTCTCCATGCTCCAAATCCATTTTAAAGCCATTTTTAAGGCATTTCGCGCATACATGAAATGAACACATTTTTCTCCAAAACTATAACAGATGCAAGCTTGTCCTGTTTGGTGGAGATGATATTTAATAAAATAAGTAGAAATCCACTAAAAGTTTTGTTTGGTTATCTTGCAATCCCGAGATAATCGTCTCCATGCTCCAAATCCATTTTAAAGCCATTTTTAAGGCATTTCGTGCATACATGAAATGAACACATTTTTCTCCAAAACTATAACAGATGCAAGCTTGTCCTGTTTGGTGGAGATGATATTTAATAAAATAAGTAGAAATCCACTAAAAGTTTTGTTTGGTTATCTTGCAATCCCGAGATAATCGTCTCCATGCTCCAAATCCATTTTAAAGCCATTTCAAAGGCATTTTGCGCATACATGAAATGAACACATTTTTCTCCAAAACTATAACACATGCAAGCTTGTCCTGTTTGGTGGAGATGATATTTAATAAAATAAGTAGAAATCCACTAAAAGTTTTGTTTGGTTATCTTGCAATCCCGAGATAATCGTCTCCATGCTCCAAATCCATTTTAAAGCCATTTTTAAGGCATTTCGCGCATACATGAAATGAACACATTTTTCTCCAAAACTATAACAGATGCAAGCTTGTCCTGTTTGGTGGAGATGATATTTAATAAAATAAGTAGAAATCCACTAAAAGTTTTGTTTGGTTATATTGCAATCCCGAGATAATCGTCTCCATGCTCCAAATCCATTTTAAAGCCATTTTTAAGGCATTTCGCGCATACATGAAATGAACACATTTTTCTCCAAAACTATAACAGATGCAAGCTTGTCCTGTTTGGTGGAGATGATATTTAATAAAATAAGTAGAAATCCACTAAAAGTTTTGTTTGGTTATCTTGCAATCCCGAGATAATCGTCTCCATGCTCCAAATCCATTTTAAAGCCATTTTTAAGGCATTTCGCGCATACATGAAATGAAAACATTTTTCTCCAAAACTATAACAGATGCAAGCTTGTCCTGTTTGGTGGAGATGATATTTAATAAAATAAGTAGAAATCCACTAAAAGTTTTGTTTGGTTATCTTGCAATCCCGAGATAATCGTCTCCATGCTCCAAATCCATTTTAAAGCCATTTTTAAGGCATTTCGCGCATACATGAAATGAACACATTTTTCTCCAAAACTATAACAGATGCAAGCTTGTCCTGTTTGGTGGAGATGATATTTAATAAAATAAGTAGAAATCCACTAAACGTTTTGTTTGGTTATCTTGCAATCCCGAGATAATCGTCTCCATGCTCCAAATCCATTTTAAAGCCATTTTTAAGGCATTTCGCGCATACATGAAATTAACACATTTTTCTCCAAAACTATAACAGATGCAAGCTTGTCCTGTTTGGTGGAGATGATATTTAATAAAATAAGTAGAAATCCACTAAAAGTTTTGTTTGGTTATCTTGCAATCCCGAGATAATCGTCTCCATGCTCCAAATCCATTTTAAAGCCATTTTTAAGGCATTTCGCGCATACATGAAATGAACACATTTTTCTCCAAAACTATAACAGATGCAAGCTTGTCCTGTTTGGTGGAGATGATATTTAATAAAATAAGTAGAAATCCACTAAAAGTTTTGTTTGGTTATATTGCAATCCCGAGATAATCGTCTCCATGCTCCAAATCCATTTTAAAGCCATTTTTAAGGCATTTCGCGCATACATGAAATGAACACATTTTTCTCCAAAACTATAACAGATGCAAGCTTGTCCTGTTTGGTGGAGATGATATTTAATAAAATAAGTAGAAATCCACTAAAAGTTTTGTTTGGTTATCTTGCAATCCCGAGATAATCGTCTCCATGCTCCAAATCCATTTTAAAGCCATTTTTAAGGCATTTCGCGCATACATGAAATGAACACATTTTTCTCCAAAACTATAACAGATGCAAGCTTGTCCTGTTTGGTGGAGATAATATTTAATAAAATAAGTAGAAATCTACTAAAAGTTTCGTTTGTTTATATTGCCATCCTGAGATAATCGTCTCCATGCTCCAAATCCATTTTAAAGCCATTTCAAAGGCATTTTGCGCATACATGAAATGAACACATTTTTCTCCAAAACTATAACACATGCAAGCTTGTCCTGTTTGGTGGAGATGATATTTAATAAAATAAGTAGAAATCCACTAAAAGTTTTGTTTGGTTATCTTGCAATCCCGAGATAATCGTCTCCATGCTCCAAATCTATTTTAAAGCCATTTTTAAGGCATTTCGCGCATACATGAAATGAACACATTTTTCTCCAAAACTATAACAGATGCAAGCTTGTCCTGTTTGGTGGAGATGATATTTAATAAAATAAGTAGAAATCCACTAAAAGTTTTGTTTGGTTATCTTGCAATCCCGAGATAATCGTCTCCATGCTCCAAATCCATTTTAAAGCCATTTTTAAGGCATTTCGCGCATACATGAAATGAACACATTTTTCTCCAAAACTATAACAGATGCAAGCTTGTCCTGTTTGGTGGAGATAATATTTAATAAAATAAGTAGAAATCTACTAAAAGTTTCGTTTGTTTATATTGCCATCCTGAGATAATCGTCTCCATGCTCCAAATCCATTTTAAAGCCATTTCAAAGGCATTTTGCGCATACATGAAATGAACACCTTTTTCTCCAAAACTATAACACATGCAAGCTTGTCCTGTTTGGTGGAGATGATATTTAATAAAATAAGTAGAAATCCACTAAAAGTTTTGTTTGGTTATCTTGCAATCCCGAGATAATCGTCTCCATGCTCCAAATCCATTTTAAAGCCATTTTTAAGGCATTTCGCGCATACATGAAATGAACACATTTTTCTCCAAAACTATAACAGATGCAAGCTTGTCCTGTTTGGTGGAGATGATATTTAATAAAATAAGTAGAAATCCACTAAAAGTTTTGTTTGGTTATCTTGCAATCCCGAGATAATCGTCTCCATGCTCCAAATCCATTTTAAAGCCATTTTTAAGGCATTTCGCGCATACATGAAATGAACACATTTTTCTCCAAAACTATAACAGATGCAAGCTTGTCCTGTTTGGTGGAGATAATATTTAATAAAATAAGTAGAAATCTACTAAAAGTTTCGTTTGTTTATATTGCCATCCTGAGATAATCGTCTCCATGCTCCAAATCCATTTTAAAGCCATTTCAAAGGCATTTTGCGCATACATGAAATGAACACATTTTTCTCCAAAACTATAACACATGCAAGCTTGTCCTGTTTGGTGGAGATGATATTTAATAAAATAAGTAGAAATCCACTAAAAGTTTTGTTTGGTTATCTTGCAATCCCGAGATAATCGTCTCCATGCTCCAAATCCATTTTAAAGCCATTTTTAAGGCATTTCGCGCATACATGAAATGAACACATTTTTCTCCAAAACTATAACAGATGCAAGCTTGTCCTGTTTGGTGGAGATGATATTTAATAAAATAAGTAGAAATCCACTAAAAGTTTTGTTTGGTTATCTTGCAATCCTGAGATAATCGTCTCCATGCTCCAAATCCATTTTAAAGCCATTTTTAAGGCATTTGGCGCATACATGAAATGAACACATTTTTCTCCAAAACTATAACAGATGCAAGCTTGTCCTGTTTGGTGGAGATAATATTTAATAAAATAAGTAGAAATCTACTAAAAGTTTCGTTTGTTTATATTGCCATCCTGAGATAATCGTCTCCATGCTCCAAATCCATTTTAAAGCCATTTCAAAGGCATTTTGCGCATACATGAAATGAACACATTTTTCTCCAAAACTATAACACATGCAAGCTTGTCCTGTTTGGTGGAGATGATATTTAATAAAATAAGTAGAAATCCACTAAAAGTTTTGTTTGGTTATCTTGCAATCCCGAGATAATCGTCTCCATGCTCCAAATCCATTTTAAAGCCATTTTTAAGGCATTTCGCGCATACATGAAATGAACACATTTTTCTCCAAAACTATAACAGATGCAAGCTTGTCCTGTTTGGTGGAGATGATATTTAATAAAATAAGTAGAAATCCACTAAAAGTTTTGTTTGGTTATCTTGCAATCCCGAGATAATCGTCTCCATGCTCCAAATCCATTTTAAAGCCATTTTTAAGGCATTTCGCGCATACATGAAATGAACACATTTTTCTCCAAAACTATAACAGATGCAAGCTTGTCCTGTTTGGTGGAGATAATATTTAATAAAATAAGTAGAAATCTACTAAAAGTTTCGTTTGTTTATATTGCCATCCTGAGATAATCGTCTCCATGCTCCAAATCCATTTTAAAGCCATTTCAAAGGCATTTTGCGCATACATGAAATGAACACATTTTTCTCCAAAACTATAACACATGCAAGCTTGTCCTGTTTGGTGGAGATGATATTTAATAAAATAAGTAGAAATCCACTAAAAGTTTTGTTTGGTTATCTTGCAATCCCGAGATAATCGTCTCCATGCTCCAAATCCATTTTAAAGCCATTTTTAAGGCATTTCGCGCATACATGAAATGAACACATTTTTCTCCAAAACTATAACAGATGCAAGCTTGTCCTGTTTGGTGGAGATGATATTTAATAAAATAAGTAGAAATCCACTAAAAGTTTTGTTTGGTTATCTTGCAATCCCGAGATAATCGTCTCCATGCTCCAAATCCATTTTAAAGCCATTTTTAAGGCATTTCGCGCATACATGAAATGAACACATTTTTCTCCAAAACTATAACAGATGCAAGCTTGTCCTGTTTGGTGGAGATAATATTTAATAAAATAAGTAGAAATCTACTAAAAGTTTCGTTTGTTTATATTGCCATCCTGAGATAATCGTCTCCATGCTCCAAATCCATTTTAAAGCCATTTCAAAGGCATTTTGCGCATACATGAAATGAACACATTTTTCTCCAAAACTATAACACATGCAAGCTTGTCCTGTTTGGTGGAGATGATATTTAATAAAATAAGTAGAAATCCACTAAAAGTTTTGTTTGGTTATCTTGCAATCCCGAGATAATCGTCTCCATGCTCCAAATCCATTTTAAAGCCATTTTTAAGGCATTTCGCGCATACATGAAATGAACACATTTTTCTCCAAAACTATAACAGATGCAAGCTTGTCCTGTTTGGTGGAGATGATATTTAATAAAATAAGTAGAAATCCACTAAAAGTTTTGTTTGGTTATCTTGCAATCCCGAGATAATCGTCTCCATGCTCCAAATCCATTTTAAAGCCATTTTTAAGGCATTTGGCGCATACATGAAATGAACACATTTTTCTCCAAAACTATAACAGATGCAAGCTTGTCCTGTTTGGTGGAGATAATATTTAATAAAATAAGTAGAAATCCACTAAAAGTTTTGTTTGGTTATCTTGCAATCCCGAGATAATCGTCTCCATGCTCCAAATCCATTTTAAAGCCATTTTTAAGGCATTTCGCGCATACATGAAATGAACACATTTTTCTCCAAAACTATAACAGATGCAAGCTTGTCCTGTTTGGTGGAGATGATATTTAATAAAATAAGTAGAAATCCACTAAAAGTTTTGTTTGGTTATCTTGCAATCCCGAGATAATCGTCTCCATGCTCCAAATCCATTTTAAAGCCATTTTTAAGGCATTTCGCGCATACATGAAATGAACACATTTTTCTCCAAAACTATAACAGATGCAAGCTTGTCCTGTTTGGTGGAGATGATATTTAATAAAATAAGTAGAAATCCACTAAAAGTTTTGTTTGGTTATCTTGCAATCCCGAGATAATCGTCTCCATGCTCCAAATCCATTTTAAAGCCATTTTTAAGGCATTTCGCGCATACATGAAATGAACACATTTTTCTCCAAAACTATAACAGATGCAAGCTTGTCCTGTTTGGTGGAGATGTTATTTAATAAAATAAGTAGAAATCCACTAAAAGTTTTGTTTGGTTATCTTGCAATCCCGAGATAATCGTCTCCATGCTCCAAATCCATTTTAAAGCCATTTTTAAGGCATTTCGCGCATACATGAAATGAACACATTTTTCTCCAAAACTATAACAGATGCAAGCTTGTCCTGTTTGGTGGAGATGATATTTAATAAAATAAGTAGAAATCCACTAAAAGTTTTGTTTGGTTATATTGCAATCCCGAGATAATCGTCTCCATGCTCCAAATCCATTTTAAAGCCATTTTTAAGGCATTTCGCGCATACATGAAATGAACACATTTTTCTCCAAAACTATAACAGATGCAAGCTTGTCCTGTTTGGTGGAGATGTTATTTAATAAAATAAGTAGAAATCCACTAAAAGTTTTGTTTGGTTATCTTGCAATCCCGAGATAATCGTCTCCATGCTCCAAATCCATTTTAAAGCCATTTTTAAGGCATTTCGCGCATACATGAAATGAACACATTTTTCTCCAAAACTATAACAGATGCAAGCTTGTCCTGTTTGGTGGAGATGATATTTAATAAAATAAGTAGAAATCCACTAAAAGTTTTGTTTGGTTATATTGCAATCCCGAGATAATCGTCTCCATGCTCCAAATCCATTTTAAAGCCATTTTTAAGGCATTTCGCGCATACATGAAATGAACACATTTTTCTCCAAAACTATAACAGATGCAAGCTTGTCCTGTTTGGTGGAGATAATATTTAATAAAATAAGTAGAAATCTACTAAAAGTTTCGTTTGTTTATATTGCCATCCTGAGATAATCGTCTCCATGCTCCAAATCCATTTTAAAGCCATTTCAAAGGCATTTTGCGCATACATGAAATGAACACATTTTTCTCCAAAACTATAACAGATGCAAGCTTGTCCTGTTTGGTGGAGATGATATTTAATAAAATAAGTAGAAATCCACTAAAAGTTTTGTTTGGTTATCTTGCAATCCCGAGATAATCGTCTCCATGCTCCAAATCCATTTTAAAGCCATTTTTAAGGCATTTCGCGCATACATGAAATGAACACATTTTTCTAAAAAACTATAACAGATGCAAGCTTGTCCTGTTTGGTGGAGATGATATTTAATAAAATAAGTAGAAATCCACTAAAAGTTTTGTTTGGTTATCTTGCAATCCCGAGATAATCGTCTCCATGCTCCAAATCCATTTTAAAGCCATTTTTAAGGCATTTCGCGCATACATGAAATGAACACATTTTTCTCCAAAACTATAACAGATGCAAGCTTGTCCTGTTTGGTGGAGATGATATTTAATAAAATAAGTAGAAATCCACTAAAAGTTTTGTTTGGTTATCTTGCAATCCCGAGATAATCGTCTCCATTCTCCAAATCCATTTTAAAGCCATTTTTAAGGCATTTCGCGCATACATGAAATGAACACATTTTTCTCCAAAACTATAACAGATGCAAGCTTGTCCTGTTTGGTGGAGATGATATTTAATAAAATAAGTAGAAATCCACTAAAAGTTTTGTTTGGTTATTTTGCAATCCCGAGATAATCGTCTCCATGCTCCAAATCCATTTTAAAGCCATTTTAAGGCATTTCGCGCATACATGAAATGAACACATTTTTCTCCAAAACTATAACAGATGCAAGCTTGTCCTGTTTGGTGGAGATAATATTTAATAAAATAAGTAGAAATCTACTAAAAGTTTCGTTTGTTTATATTGCCATCCTGAGATAATCGTCTCCATGCTCCAAATCCATTTTAAAGCCATTTCAAAGGCATTTTGCGCATACATGAAATGAACACATTTTTCTCCAAAACTATAACACATGCAAGCTTGTCCTGTTTGGTGGAGATGATATTTAATAAAATAAGTAGAAATCCACTAAAAGTTTTGTTTGGTTATATTGCAATCCCGAGATAATCGTCTCCATGCTCCAAATCCATTTTAAAGCCATTTTTAAGGCATTTCGCGCATACATGAAATGAACACATTTTTCTCCAAAACTATAACAGATGCAAGCTTGTCCTGTTTGGTGGAGATGATATTTAATAAAATAAGTAGAAATCCACTAAAAGTTTTGTTTGGTTATCTTGCAATCCCGAGATAATCGTCTCCATGCTCCAAATCCATTTTAAAGCCATTTTTAAGGCATTTCGCGCATACATGAAATGAACACATTTTTCTCCAAAACTATAACAGATGCAAGCTTGTCCTGTTTGGTGGAGATAATATTTAATAAAATAAGTAGAAATCTACTAAAAGTTTCGTTTGTTTATATTGCCATCCTGAGATAATCGTCTCAATGCTCCAAATCCATTTTAAAGCCATTTCAAAGGCATTTTGCGCATACATGAAATGAACACATTTTTCTCCAAAACTATAACAGATGCAAGCTTGTCCTGTTTGGTGGAGATGATATTTAATAAAATAAGTAGAAATCCACTAAAAGTTTTGTTTGGTTATCTTGCAATCCCGAGATAATCGTCTACATGCTCCAAATCCATTTTAAAGCCATTTTTAAGGCATTTCGCGCATACATGAAATGAACACATTTTTCTCCAAAACTATAACAGATGCAAGCTTGTCCTGTTTGGTGGAGATGATATTTAATAAAACAAGTAGAAATCCACTAAAAGTTTTGTTTGGTTATCTTGCAATCCCGAGATAATCGTCTCCATGCTCCAAATCCATTTTAAAGCCATTTTTAAGGCATTTCGCGCATACATGAAATGAACACATTTTTCTCCAAAACTATAACAGATGCAAGCTTGTCCTGTTTGGTGGAGATGATATTTAATAAAATAAGTAGAAATCCACTAAAAGTTTTGTTTGGTTATCTTGCAATCCCGAGATAATCGTCTCCATGCTCCAAATCCATTTTAAAGCCATTTTTAAGGCATTTCGCGCATACATGAAATGAACACATTTTTCTCCAAAACTATAACAGATGCAAGCTTGTCCTGTTTGATGGAGATGTTATTTAATAAAATAAGTAGAAATCCACTAAAAGTTTTGTTTGGTTATCTTGCAATCCCGAGATAATCGTCTCCATGCTCCAAATCCATTTTAAAGCCATTTTTAAGGCATTTCGCGCATACATGAAATGAACACATTTTTCTCCAAAACTATAACAGATGCAAGCTTGTCCTGTTTGGTGGAGATAATATTTAATAAAATAAGTAGAAATCTACTAAAAGTTTCGTTTGTTTATATTGCCATCCTGAGATAATCGTCTCCATGCTCCAAATCCATTTTAAAGCCATTTCAAAGGCATTTTGCGCATACATGAAATGAACACATTTTTCTCCAAAACTATAACAGATGCAAGCTTGTCCTGTTTGGTGGAGATGATATTTAATAAAATAAGTAGAAATCCACTAAAAGTTTTGTTTGGTTATCTTGCAATCCCGAGATAATCGTCTCCATGCTCCAAATCCATTTTAAAGCCATTTTTCAGGCATTTCGCGCATACATGAAATGAACACATTTTTCTCCAAAACTATAACAGATGCAAGCTTGTCCTGTTTGGTGGAGATGATATTTAATAAAATAAGTAGAAATCCACTAAAAGTTTTGTTTGGTTATCTTGCAATCCCGAGATAATCGTCTCCATGCTCCAAATCCATTTTAAAGCCATTTTTAAGGCATTTCGCGCATACATGAAATGAACACATTTTTCTCCAAAACTATAACAGATGCAAGCTTGTCCTGTTTGGTGGAGATGTTATTTAATAAAATAAGTAGAAATCCACTAAAAGTTTTGTTTGGTTATCTTGCAATCCCGAGATAATCGTCTCCATGCTCCAAATCCATTTTAAAGCCATTTTTAAGGCATTTCGCGCATACATGAAATGAACACATTTTTCTCCAAAACTATAACAGATGCAAGCTTGTCCTGTTTGGTGGAGATGATATTTAATAAAATAAGTAGAAATCCACTAAAAGTTTTGTTTGATTATATTGCAATCCCGAGATAATCGTCTCCATGCTCCAAATCCATTTTAAAGCCATTTTTAAGGCATTTCGCGCATACATGAAATGAACACATTTTTCTCCAAAACTATAACAGATGCAAGCTTGTCCTGTTTGGTGGAGATGATATTTAATAAAATAAGTAGAAATCCACTAAAAGTTTTGTTTGGTTATCTTGCAATCCCGAGATAATCGTCTCCATGCTCCAAATCCATTTTAAAGCCATTTTTAAGGCATTTCGCGCATACATGAAATGAACACATTTTTCTCCAAAACTATAACAGATGCAAGCTTGTCCTGTTTGGTGGAGATAATATTTAATAAAATAAGTAGAAATCTACTAAAAGTTTCGTTTGTTTATATTGCCATCCTGAGATAATCGTCTCCATGCTCCAAATCCATTTTAAAGCCATTTCAAAGGCATTTTGCGCATACATGAAATGAACACATTTTTCTCCAAAACTATAACACATGCAAGCTTGTCCTGTTTGGTGGAGATGATATTTAATAAAATAAGTAGAAATCCACTAAAAGTTTTGTTTGGTTATCCTGCAATCCCGAGATAATCGTCTCCATGCTCCAAATCCATTTTAAAGCCATTTTTAAGGCATTTCGCGCATACATGAAATGAACACATTTTTCTCCAAAACTATAACAGATGCAAGCTTGTCCTGTTTGGTGGAGATGATATTTAATAAAATAAGTAGAAATCCACTAAAAGTTTTGTTTGGTTATCTTGCAATCCCGAGATAATCGTCTCCATGCTCCAAATCCATTTTAAAGCCATTTTTAAGGCATTTCGCGCATACATGAAATGAACACATTTTTCTCCAAAACTATAACAGATGCAAGCTTGTCCTGTTTGGTGGAGATGATATTTAATAAAATAAGTAGAAATCCACTAAACGTTTTATTTGGTTATCTTGCAATCCCGAGATAATCGTCTCCATGCTCCAAATCCATTTTAAAGCCATTTTTAAGGCATTTCGCGCATACATGAAATGAACACATTTTTCTCCAAAACTATAACAGATGCAAGCTTGTCCTGTTTGGTGGAGATGATATTTAATAAAATAAGTAGAAATCCACTAAAAGTTTTGTTTGGTTATATTGCAATCCCGAGATAATCGTCTCCATGCTCCAAATCCATTTTAAAGCCATTTTTAAGGCATTTCGCGCATACATGAAATGAACACATTTTTCTCCAAAACTATAACAGATGCAAGCTTGTCCTGTTTGGTGGAGATGATATTTAATAAAATAAGTAGAAACCCACTAAAAGTTTTGTTTGGTTATCTTGCAATCCCGAGATAATCGTCTCCATGCTCCAAATCCATTTTAAAGCCATTTTTAAGGCATTTCGCGCATACATGAAATGAACACATTTTTCTCCAAAACTATAACAGATGCAAGCTTGTCCTGTTTGGTGGAGATGATATTTAATAAAATAAGTAGAAATCCACTAAAAGTTTTGTTTGGTTATCTTGCAATCCCGAGATAATCGTCTCCATGCTCCAAATCCATTTTAAAGCCATTTTTAAGGCATTTTGCGCATACATGAAATGAACACATTTTTCTCCAAAACTATAACAGATGCAAGCTTGTCCTGTTTGGTGGAGATAATATTTAATAAAATAAGTAGAAATCCACTAAAAGTTTTGTTTGGTTATCTTGCAATCCCGAGATAATCGTCTCCATGCTCCAAATCCATTTTAAAGCCATTTTTAAGGCATTTCGCGCATACATGAAATGAACACATTTTTCTCCAAAACTATAACAGATGCAAGCTTGTCCTGTTTGGTGGAGATGATATTTAATAAAATAAGTAGAAATCCACTAAAAGTTTTGTTTGGTTATCTTGCAATCCCGAGATAATCGTCTCCATGCTCCAAATCCATTTTAAAGCCATTTTAAGGCATTTCGCGCATACATGAAATGAACACATTTTTCTCCAAAACTATAACAGATGCAAGCTTGTCCTGTTTGGTGGAGATGATATTTAATAAAATAAGTAGAAATCCACTAAAAGTTTTGTTTGGTTATCTTGCAATCCCGAGATAATCGTCTCCATGCTCCAAATCCATTTTAAAGCCATTTTTAAGGCATTTCGCGCATACATGAAATGAACACATTTTTCTCCAAAACTATAACAGATGCAAGCTTGTCCTGTTTGGTGGAGATAATATTTAATAAAATAAGTAGAAATCTACTAAAAGTTTCGTTTGTTTATATTGCCATCCTGAGATAATCGTCTCCATGCTCCAAATCCATTTTAAAGCCATTTCAAAGGCATTTTGCGCATACATGAAATGAACACATTTTTCTCCAAAACTATAACAGATGCAAGCTTGTCCTGTTTGGTGGAGATGATATTTAATAAAATAAGTAGAAATCCACTAAAAGTTTTGTTTGGTTATCTTGCAATCCCGAGATAATCGTCTCCATGCTCCAAATCCATTTTAAAGCCATTTTTAAGGCATTTCGCGCATACATGAAATGAACACATTTTTCTAAAAAACTATAACAGATGCAAGCTTGTCCTGTTTGGTGGAGATGATATTTAATAAAATAAGTAGAAATCCACTAAAAGTTTTGTTTGGTTATCTTGCAATCCCGAGATAATCGTCTCCATGCTCCAAATCCATTTTAAAGCCATTTTTAAGGCATTTCGCGCATACATGAAATGAACACATTTTTCTCCAAAACTATAACAGATGCAAGCTTGTCCTGTTTGGTGGAGATGATATTTAATAAAATAAGTAGAAATCCACTAAAAGTTTTGTTTGGTTATCTTGCAATCCCGAGATAATCGTCTCCATTCTCCAAATCCATTTTAAAGCCATTTTTAAGGCATTTCGCGCATACATGAAATGAACACATTTTTCTCCAAAACTATAACAGATGCAAGCTTGTCCTGTTTGGTGGAGATGATATTTAATAAAATAAGTAGAAATCCACTAAAAGTTTTGTTTGGTTATTTTGCAATCCCGAGATAATCGTCTCCATGCTCCAAATCCATTTTAAAGCCATTTTAAGGCATTTCGCGCATACATGAAATGAACACATTTTTCTCCAAAACTATAACAGATGCAAGCTTGTCCTGTTTGGTGGAGATAATATTTAATAAAATAAGTAGAAATCTACTAAAAGTTTCGTTTGTTTATATTGCCATCCTGAGATAATCGTCTCCATGCTCCAAATCCATTTTAAAGCCATTTCAAAGGCATTTTGCGCATACATGAAATGAACACATTTTTCTCCAAAACTATAACACATGCAAGCTTGTCCTGTTTGGTGGAGATGATATTTAATAAAATAAGTAGAAATCCACTAAAAGTTTTGTTTGGTTATATTGCAATCCCGAGATAATCGTCTCCATGCTCCAAATCCATTTTAAAGCCATTTTTAAGGCATTTCGCGCATACATGAAATGAACACATTTTTCTCCAAAACTATAACAGATGCAAGCTTGTCCTGTTTGGTGGAGATGATATTTAATAAAATAAGTAGAAATCCACTAAAAGTTTTGTTTGGTTATCTTGCAATCCCGAGATAATCGTCTCCATGCTCCAAATCCATTTTAAAGCCATTTTTAGGGCATTTCGCGCATACATGAAATGAACACATTTTTCTCCAAAACTATAACAGATGCAAGCTTGTCCTGTTTGGTGGAGATAATATTTAATAAAATAAGTAGAAATCTACTAAAAGTTTCGTTTGTTTATATTGCCATCCTGAGATAATCGTCTCAATGCTCCAAATCCATTTTAAAGCCATTTCAAAGGCATTTTGCGCATACATGAAATGAACACATTTTTCTCCAAAACTATAACAGATGCAAGCTTGTCCTGTTTGGTGGAGATGATATTTAATAAAATAAGTAGAAATCCACTAAAAGTTTTGTTTGGTTATCTTGCAATCCCGAGATAATCGTCTACATGCTCCAAATCCATTTTAAAGCCATTTTTAAGGCATTTCGCGCATACATGAAATGAACACATTTTTCTCCAAAACTATAACAGATGCAAGCTTGTCCTGTTTGGTGGAGATGATATTTAATAAAACAAGTAGAAATCCACTAAAAGTTTTGTTTGGTTATCTTGCAATCCCGAGATAATCGTCTCCATGCTCCAAATCCATTTTAAAGCCATTTTTAAGGCATTTCGCGCATACATGAAATGAACACATTTTTCTCCAAAACTATAACAGATGCAAGCTTGTCCTGTTTGGTGGAGATGATATTTAATAAAATAAGTAGAAATCCACTAAAAGTTTTGTTTGGTTATCTTGCAATCCCGAGATAATCGTCTCCATGCTCCAAATCCATTTTAAAGCCATTTTTAAGGCATTTCGCGCATACATGAAATGAACACATTTTTCTCCAAAACTATAACAGATGCAAGCTTGTCCTGTTTGATGGAGATGTTATTTAATAAAATAAGTAGAAATCCACTAAAAGTTTTGTTTGGTTATCTTGCAATCCCGAGATAATCGTCTCCATGCTCCAAATCCATTTTAAAGCCATTTTTAAGGCATTTCGCGCATACATGAAATGAACACATTTTTCTCCAAAACTATAACAGATGCAAGCTTGTCCTGTTTGGTGGAGATAATATTTAATAAAATAAGTAGAAATCTACTAAAAGTTTCGTTTGTTTATATTGCCATCCTGAGATAATCGTCTCCATGCTCCAAATCCATTTTAAAGCCATTTCAAAGGCATTTTGCGCATACATGAAATGAACACATTTTTCTCCAAAACTATAACAGATGCAAGCTTGTCCTGTTTGGTGGAGATGATATTTAATAAAATAAGTAGAAATCCACTAAAAGTTTTGTTTGGTTATCTTGCAATCCCGAGATAATCGTCTCCATGCTCCAAATCCATTTTAAAGCCATTTTTCAGGCATTTCGCGCATACATGAAATGAACACATTTTTCTCCAAAACTATAACAGATGCAAGCTTGTCCTGTTTGGTGGAGATGATATTTAATAAAATAAGTAGAAATCCACTAAAAGTTTTGTTTGGTTATCTTGCAATCCCGAGATAATCGTCTCCATGCTCCAAATCCATTTTAAAGCCATTTTTAAGGCATTTCGCGCATACATGAAATGAACACATTTTTCTCCAAAACTATAACAGATGCAAGCTTGTCCTGTTTGGTGGAGATGTTATTTAATAAAATAAGTAGAAATCCACTAAAAGTTTTGTTTGGTTATCTTGCAATCCCGAGATAATCGTCTCCATGCTCCAAATCCATTTTAAAGCCATTTTTAAGGCATTTCGCGCATACATGAAATGAACACATTTTTCTCCAAAACTATAACAGATGCAAGCTTGTCCTGTTTGGTGGAGATGATATTTAATAAAATAAGTAGAAATCCACTAAAAGTTTTGTTTGATTATATTGCAATCCCGAGACAATCGTCTCCATGCTCCAAATCCATTTTAAAGCCATTTTTAAGGCATTTCGCGCATACATGAAATGAACACATTTTTCTCCAAAACTATAACAGATGCAAGCTTGTCCTGTTTGGTGGAGATGATATTTAATAAAATAAGTAGAAATCCACTAAAAGTTTTGTTTGGTTATCTTGCAATCCCGAGATAATCGTCTCCATGCTCCAAATCCATTTTAAAGCCATTTTTAAGGCATTTCGCGCATACATGAAATGAACACATTTTTCTCCAAAACTATAACAGATGCAAGCTTGTCCTGTTTGGTGGAGATAATATTTAATAAAATAAGTAGAAATCTACTAAAAGTTTCGTTTGTTTATATTGCCATCCTGAGATAATCGTCTCCATGCTCCAAATCCATTTTAAAGCCATTTCAAAGGCATTTTGCGCATACATGAAATGAACACATTTTTCTCCAAAACTATAACACATGCAAGCTTGTCCTGTTTGGTGGAGATGATATTTAATAAAATAAGTAGAAATCCACTAAAAGTTTTGTTTGGTTATCCTGCAATCCCGAGATAATCGTCTCCATGCTCCAAATCCATTTTAAAGCCATTTTTAAGGCATTTCGCGCATACATGAAATGAACACATTTTTCTCCAAAACTATAACAGATGCAAGCTTGTCCTGTTTGGTGGAGATGATATTTAATAAAATAAGTAGAAATCCACTAAAAGTTTTGTTTGGTTATCTTGCAATCCCGAGATAATCGTCTCCATGCTCCAAATCCATTTTAAAGCCATTTTTAAGGCATTTCGCGCATACATGAAATGAACACATTTTTCTCCAAAACTATAACAGATGCAAGCTTGTCCTGTTTGGTGGAGATGATATTTAATAAAATAAGTAGAAATCCACTAAACGTTTTATTTGGTTATCTTGCAATCCCGAGATAATCGTCTCCATGCTCCAAATCCATTTTAAAGCCATTTTTAAGGCATTTCGCGCATACATGAAATGAACACATTTTTCTCCAAAACTATAACAGATGCAAGCTTGTCCTGTTTGGTGGAGATGATATTTAATAAAATAAGTAGAAATCCACTAAAAGTTTTGTTTGGTTATATTGCAATCCCGAGATAATCGTCTCCATGCTCCAAATCCATTTTAAAGCCATTTTTAAGGCATTTCGCGCATACATGAAATGAACACATTTTTCTCCAAAACTATAACAGATGCAAGCTTGTCCTGTTTGGTGGAGATGATATTTAATAAAATAAGTAGAAACCCACTAAAAGTTTTGTTTGGTTATCTTGCAATCCCGAGATAATCGTCTCCATGCTCCAAATCCATTTTAAAGCCATTTTTAAGGCATTTCGCGCATACATGAAATGAACACATTTTTCTCCAAAACTATAACAGATGCAAGCTTGTCCTGTTTGGTGGAGATGATATTTAATAAAATAAGTAGAAATCCACTAAAAGTTTTGTTTGGTTATCTTGCAATCCCGAGATAATCGTCTCCATGCTCCAAATCCATTTTAAAGCCATTTTTAAGGCATTTTGCGCATACATGAAATGAACACATTTTTCTCCAAAACTATAACAGATGCAAGCTTGTCCTGTTTGGTGGAGATAATATTTAATAAAATAAGTAGAAATCCACTAAAAGTTTTGTTTGGTTATCTTGCAATCCCGAGATAATCGTCTCCATGCTCCAAATCCATTTTAAAGCCATTTTTAAGGCATTTCGCGCATACATGAAATGAACACATTTTTCTCCAAAACTATAACAGATGCAAGCTTGTCCTGTTTGGTGGAGATGATATTTAATAAAATAAGTAGAAATCCACTAAAAGTTTTGTTTGGTTATCTTGCAATCCCGAGATAATCGTCTCCATGCTCCAAATCCATTTTAAAGCCATTTTAAGGCATTTCGCGCATACATGAAATGAACACATTTTTCTCCAAAACTATAACAGATGCAAGCTTGTCCTGTTTGGTGGAGATGATATTTAATAAAATAAGTAGAAATCCACTAAAAGTTTTGTTTGGTTATCTTGCAATCCCGAGATAATCGTCTCCATGCTCCAAATCCATTTTAAAGCCATTTTTAAGGCATTTCGCGCATACATGAAATGAACACATTTTTCTCCAAAACTATAACAGATGCAAGCTTGTCCTGTTTGGTGGAGATAATATTTAATAAAATAAGTAGAAATCTACTAAAAGTTTCGTTTGTTTACATTGCCATCCTGAGATAATCGTCTCCATGCTCCAAATCCATTTTAAAGCCATTTCAAAGGCATTTTGCGCATACATGAAATGAACACATTTTTCTCCAAAACTATAACACATGCAAGCTTGTCCTGTTTGGTGGAGATGATATTTAATAAAATAAGTAGAAATCCACTAAAAGTTTTGTTTGGTTATCCTGCAATCCCGAGATAATCGTCTCCATGCTCCAAATCCATTTTAAAGCCATTTTTAAGGCATTTCGCGCATACATGAAATGAACACATTTTTCTCCAAAACTATAACAGATGCAAGCTTGTCCTGTTTGGTGGAGATGATATTTAATAAAATAAGTAGAAATCCACTAAAAGTTTTGTTTGGTTATATTGCAATCCCGAGATAATCGTCTCCATGCTCCAAATCCATTTTAAAGCCATTTTTAAGGCATTTCGCGCATACATGAAATGAACACATTTTTCTCCAAAACTATAACAGATGCAAGCTTGTCCTGTTTGGTGGAGATGATATTTAATAAAATAAGTAGAAACCCACTAAAAGTTTTGTTTGGTTATCTTGCAATCCCGAGATAATCGTCTCCATGCTCCAAATCCATTTTAAAGCCATTTTTAAGGCATTTCGCGCATACATGAAATGAACACATTTTTCTCCAAAACTATAACAGATGCAAGCTTGTCCTGTTTGGTGGAGATGATATTTAATAAAATAAGTAGAAATCCACTAAAAGTTTTGTTTGGTTATCTTGCAATCCCGAGATAATCGTCTCCATGCTCCAAATCCATTTTAAAGCCATTTTTAAGGCATTTCGCGCATACATGAAATGAACACATTTTTCTCCAAAACTATAACAGATGCAAGCTTGTCCTGTTTGGTGGAGATGATATTTAATAAAATAAGTAGAAATCCACTAAAAGTTTTGTTTGGTTATCTTGCAATCCCGAGATAATCGTCTCCATGCTCCAAATCCATTTTAAAGCCATTTTTAAGGCATTTCGCGCATACATGAAATGAACACATTTTTCTCCAAAACTATAACAGATGCAAGCTTGTCCTGTTTGGTGGAGATGATATTTAATAAAATAAGTAGAAATCCACTAAACGTTTTATTTGGTTATCTTGCAATCCCGAGATAATCGTCTCCATGCTCCAAATCCATTTTAAAGCCATTTTTAAGGCATTTCGCGCATACATGAAATGAACACATTTTTCTCCAAAACTATAACAGATGCAAGCTTGTCCTGTTTGGTGGAGATGATATTTAATAAAATAAGTAGAAATCCACTAAAAGTTTTGTTTGGTTATATTGCAATCCCGAGATAATCGTCTCCATGCTCCAAATCCATTTTAAAGCCATTTTTAAGGCATTTCGCGCATACATGAAATGAACACATTTTTCTCCAAAACTATAACAGATGCAAGCTTGTCCTGTTTGGTGGAGATGATATTTAATAAAATAAGTAGAAACCCACTAAAAGTTTTGTTTGGTTATCTTGCAATCCCGAGATAATCGTCTCCATGCTCCAAATCCATTTTAAAGCCATTTTTAAGGCATTTCGCGCATACATGAAATGAACACATTTTTCTCCAAAACTATAACAGATGCAAGCTTGTCCTGTTTGGTGGAGATGATATTTAATAAAATAAGTAGAAATCAACTAAAAGTTTTGTTTGGTTATCTTGCAATCCCGAGATAATCGTCTCCATGCTCCAAATCCATTTTAAAGCCATTTTTAAGGCATTTCGCGCATACATGAAATGAACACATTTTTCTCCAAAACTATAACAGATGCAAGCTTGTCCTGTTTGGTGGAGATAATATTTAATAAAATAAGTAGAAATCCACTAAAAGTTTTGTTTGGTTATCTTGCAATCCCGAGATAATCGTCTCCATGCTCCAAATCCATTTTAAAGCCATTTTTAAGGCATTTCGCGCATACATGAAATGAACACATTTTTCTCCAAAACTATAACAGATGCAAGCTTGTCCTGTTTGGTGGAGATGATATTTAATAAAATAAGTAGAAATCCACTAAAAGTTTTGTTTGGTTATCTTGCAATCCCGAGATAATCGTCTCCATGCTCCAAATCCATTTTAAAGCCATTTTTAAGGCATTTCGCGCATACATGAAATGAACACATTTTTCTCCAAAACTATAACAGATGCAAGCTTGTCCTGTTTGGTGGAGATGATATTTAATAAAATAAGTAGAAATCCACTAAACGTTTTATTTGGTTATCTTGCAATCCCGAGATAATCGTCTCCATGCTCCAAATCCATTTTAAAGCCATTTTTAAGGCATTTCGCGCATACATGAAATGAACACATTTTTCTCCAAAACTATAACAGATGCAAGCTTGTCCTGTTTGGTGGAGATGATATTTAATAAAATAAGTAGAAATCCACTAAAAGTTTTGTTTGGTTATATTGCAATCCCGAGATAATCGTCTCCATGCTCCAAATCCATTTTAAAGCCATTTTTAAGGCATTTCGCGCATACATGAAATGAACACATTTTTCTCCAAAACTATAACAGATGCAAGCTTGTCCTGTTTGGTGGAGATGATATTTAATAAAATAAGTAGAAATCCACTAAAAGTTTTGTTTGGTTATCTTGCAATCCCGAGATAATCGTCTCCATGCTCCAAATCCATTTTAAAGCCATTTTTAAGGCATTTCGCGCATACATGAAATGAACACATTTTTCTCCAAAACTATAACAGATGCAAGCTTGTCCTGTTTGGTGGAGATGATATTTAATAAAATAAGTAGAAATCCACTAAAAGTTTTGTTTGGTTATCTTGCAATCCCGAGATAATCGTCTCCATGCTCCAAATCCATTTTAAAGCCATTTTTAAGGCATTTCGCGCATACATGAAATGAACACATTTTTCTCCAAAACTATAACAGATGCAAGCTTGTCCTGTTTGGTGGAGATAATATTTAATAAAATAAGTAGAAATCCACTAAAAGTTTTGTTTGGTTATCTTACAATCCCGAGATAATCGTCTCCATGCTCCAAATCCATTTTAAAGCCATTTTTAAGGCATTTCGCGCATACATGAAATGAACACATTTTTCTCCAAAACTATAACAGATGCAAGCTTGTCCTGTTTGGTGGAGATGATATTTAATAAAATAAGTAGAAATCCACTAAAAGTTTTGTTTGGTTATCTTGCAATCCCGAGATAATCGTCTCCATGCTCCAAATCCATTTTAAAGCCATTTCTAAGGCATTTCGCGCATACATGAAATGAACACATTTTTCTCCAAAACTATAACAGATGCAAGCTTGTCCTGTTTGGTGGAGATAATATTTAATAAAATAAGTAGAAATCTACTAAAAGTTTCGTTTGTTTATATTGCCATCCTGAGATAATCGTCTCCATGCTCCAAATCCATTTTAAAGCCATTTCAAAGGCATTTTGCGCATACATGAAATGAACACATTTTTCTCCAAAACTATAACACATGCAAGCTTGTCCTGTTTGGTGGAGATGATATTTAATAAAATAAGTAGAAATCCACTAAAAGTTTTGTTTGGTTATCTTGCAATCCCGAGATAATCGTCTCCATGCTCCAAATCCATTTTAAAGCCATTTTTAAGGCATTTCGCGCATACATGAAATGAACACATTTTTCTCCAAAACTATAACAGATGCAAGCTTGTCCTGTTTGGTGGAGATGATATTTAATAAAATAAGTAGAAATCCACTAAAAGTTTTGTTTGGTTATCTTGCAATCCCGAGATAATCGTCTCCATGC
The DNA here is from genome assembly GCF_048569485.1 of Anomaloglossus baeobatrachus. Lineage (NCBI taxonomy): Eukaryota > Metazoa > Chordata > Amphibia > Anura > Aromobatidae > Anomaloglossus > Anomaloglossus baeobatrachus. The sequence continues at coordinate 129,788 of NW_027442622.1, read as the reverse complement.
TCCAAATCCATTTTAAAGCCATTTTTAAGGCATTTCGCGCATACATGAAATGAACACATTTTTCTCCAAAACTATAACAGATGCAAGCTTGTCCTGTTTGGTGGAGATAATATTTAATAAAATAAGTAGAAATCTACTAAAAGTTTCGTTTGTTTATATTGCCATCCTGAGATAATCGTCTCCATGCTCCAAATCCATTTTAAAGCCATTTCAAAGGCATTTTCCGCATACATGAAATGAACAAATTTTTCTCCAAAACTATAACACATGCAAGCTTGTCCTGTTTGGTGGAGATGATATTTAATAAAATAAGTAGAAATCCACTAAAAGTTTTGTTTGGTTATCTTGCAATCCCGAGATAATCGTCTCCATGCTCCAAATCCATTTTAAAGCCATTTTTAAGGCATTTCGCGCATACATGAAATGAACACATTTTTCTCCAAAACTATAACAGATGCAAGCTTGTCCTGTTTGGTGGAGATGATATTTAATAAAATAAGTAGAAATCCACTAAAAGTTTTGTTTGGTTATCTTGCAATCCCGAGATAATCGTCTCCATGCTCCAAATCCATTTTAAAGCCATTTTTAAGGCATTTCGCGCATACATGAAATGAACACATTTTTCTCCAAAACTATAACAGATGCAAGCTTGTCCTGTTTGGTGGAGATGATATTTAATAAAATAAGTAGAAATCCACTAAAAGTTTTGTTTGGTTATCTTGCAATCCCGAGATAATCGTCTCCATGCTCCAAATCCATTTTAAAGCCATTTTTAAGGCATTTCGCGCATACATGAAATGAACACATTTTTCTCCAAAACTATAACACATGCAAGCTTGTCCTGTTTGGTGGAGATGATATTTAATAAAATAAGTAGAAATCTACTAAAAGTTTCGTTTGTTTATATTGCCATCCTGAGATAATCGTCTCCATGCTCCAAATCCATTTTAAAGCCATTTCAAAGGCATTTTGCGCATACATGAAATGAACACATTTTTCTCCAAAACTATAACACATGCAAGCTTGTCCTGTTTGGTGGAGATGATATTTAATAAAATAAGTAGAAATCCACTAAAAGTTTTGTTTGGTTATCTTGCAATCCCGAGATAATCGTCTCCATGCTCCAAATCCATTTTAAAGCCATTTTTAAGGCATTTGGCGCATACATGAAATGAACACATTTTTCTCCAAAACTATAACAGATGCAAGCTTGTCCTGTTTGGTGGAGATAATATTTAATAAAATAAGTAGAAATCTACTAAAAGTTTCGTTTGTTTATATTGCCATCCTGAGATAATCGTCTCCATGCTCCAAATCCATTTTAAAGCCATTTCAAAGGCATTTTGCGCATACATGAAATGAACACATTTTTCTCCAAAACTATAACACATGCAAGCTTGTCCTGTTTGGTGGAGATGATATTTAATAAAATAAGTAGAAATCCACTAAAAGTTTTGTTTGGTTATCTTGCAATCCCGAGATAATCGTCTCCATGCTCCAAATCCATTTTAAAGCCATTTTTAAGGCATTTCGCGCATACATGAAATGAACACATTTTTCTCCAAAACTATAACAGATGCAAGCTTGTCCTGTTTGGTGGAGATGATATTTAATAAAATAAGTAGAAATCCACTAAAAGTTTTGTTTGGTTATATTGCAATCCCGAGATAATCGTCTCCATGCTCCAAATCCATTTTAAAGCCATTTTTAAGGCATTTCGCGCATACATGAAATGAACACATTTTTCTCCAAAACTATAACAGATGCAAGCTTGTCCTGTTTGGTGGAGATAATATTTAATAAAATAAGTAGAAATCTACTAAAAGTTTCGTTTGTTTATATTGCCATCCTGAGATAATCGTCTCCATGCTCCAAATCCATTTTAAAGCCATTTCAAAGGCATTTTCCGCATACATGAAATGAACAAATTTTTCTCCAAAACTATAACACATGCAAGCTTGTCCTGTTTGGTGGAGATGATATTTAATAAAATAAGTAGAAATCCACTAAAAGTTTTGTTTGGTTATCTTGCAATCCCGAGATAATCGTCTCCATGCTCCAAATCCATTTTAAAGCCATTTTTAAGGCATTTCGCGCATACATGAAATGAACACATTTTTCTCCAAAACTATAACAGATGCAAGCTTGTCCTGTTTGGTGGAGATGATATTTAATAAAATAAGTAGAAATCCACTAAAAGTTTTGTTTGGTTATCTTGCAATCCCGAGATAATCGTCTCCATGCTCCAAATCCATTTTAAAGCCATTTTTAAGGCATTTCGCGCATACATGAAATGAACACATTTTTCTCCAAAACTATAACAGATGCAAGCTTGTCCTGTTTGGTGGAGATGATATTTAATAAAATAAGTAGAAATCCACTAAAAGTTTTGTTTGGTTATCTTGCAATCCCGAGATAATCGTCTCCATGCTCCAAATCCATTTTAAAGCCATTTTTAAGGCATTTCGCGCATACATGAAATGAACACATTTTTCTCCAAAACTATAACACATGCAAGCTTGTACTGTTTGGTGGAGATGATATTTAATAAAATAAGTAGAAATCTACTAAAAGTTTCGTTTGTTTATATTGCCATCCTGAGATAATCGTCTCCATGCTCCAAATCCATTTTAAAGCCATTTCAAAGGCATTTTGCGCATACATGAAATGAACACATTTTTCTCCAAAACTATAACACATGCAAGCTTGTCCTGTTTGGTGGAGATGATATTTAATAAAATAAGTAGAAATCCACTAAAAGTTTTGTTTGGTTATCTTGCAATCCCGAGATAATCGTCTCCATGCTCCAAATCCATTTTAAAGCCATTTTTAAGGCATTTGGCGCATACATGAAATGAACACATTTTTCTCCAAAACTATAACAGATGCAAGCTTGTCCTGTTTGGTGGAGATAATATTTAATAAAATAAGTAGAAATCTACTAAAAGTTTCGTTTGTTTATATTGCCATCCTGAGATAATCGTCTCCATGCTCCAAATCCATTTTAAAGCCATTTCAAAGGCATTTTGCGCATACATGAAATGAACACATTTTTCTCCAAAACTATAACACATGCAAGCTTGTCCTGTTTGGTGGAGATGATATTTAATAAAATAAGTAGAAATCCACTAAAAGTTTTGTTTGGTTATCTTGCAATCCCGAGATAATCGTCTCCATGCTCCAAATCCATTTTAAAGCCATTTTTAAGGCATTTCGCGCATACATGAAATGAACACATTTTTCTCCAAAACTATAACAGATGCAAGCTTGTCCTGTTTGGTGGAGATGATATTTAATAAAATAAGTAGAAATCCACTAAAAGTTTTGTTTGGTTATCTTGCAATCCCGAGATAATCGTCTCCATGCTCCAAATCCATTTTAAAGCCATTTTTAAGGCATTTCGTGCATACATGAAATGAACACATTTTTCTCCAAAACTATAACAGATGCAAGCTTGTCCTGTTTGGTGGAGATGATATTTAATAAAATAAGTAGAAATCCACTAAAAGTTTTGTTTGGTTATCTTGCAATCCCGAGATAATCGTCTCCATGCTCCAAATCCATTTTAAAGCCATTTTTAAGGCATTTCGCGCATACATGAAATGAACACATTTTTCTCCAAAACTATAACAGATGCAAGCTTGTCCTGTTTGGTGGAGATGATATTTAATAAAATAAGTAGAAATCCACTAAAAGTTTTGTTTGGTTATCTTGCAATCCCGAGATAATCGTCTCCATGCTCCAAATCCATTTTAAAGCCATTTCAAAGGCATTTTGCGCATACATGAAATGAACACATTTTTCTCCAAAACTATAACACATGCAAGCTTGTCCTGTTTGGTGGAGATGATATTTAATAAAATAAGTAGAAATCCACTAAAAGTTTTGTTTGGTTATCTTGCAATCCCGAGATAATCGTCTCCATGCTCCAAATCCATTTTAAAGCCATTTTTAAGGCATTTCGCGCATACATGAAATGAACACATTTTTCTCCAAAACTATAACAGATGCAAGCTTGTCCTGTTTGGTGGAGATGATATTTAATAAAATAAGTAGAAATCCACTAAAAGTTTTGTTTGGTTATCTTGCAATCCTGAGATAATCGTCTCCATGCTCCAAATCCATTTTAAAGCCATTTTTAAGGCATTTCGCGCATACATGAAATGAACACATTTTTCTCCAAAACTATAACAGATGCAAGCTTGTCCTGTTTGGTGGAGATGATATTTAATAAAATAAGTAGAAATCCACTAAAAGTTTTGTTTGGTTATCTTGCAATCCCGAGATAATCGTCTCCATGCTCCAAATCCATTTTAAAGCCATTTTTAAGGCATTTCGCGCATACATGAAATGAACACATTTTTCTCCAAAACTATAACAGATGCAAGCTTGTCCTGTTTGGTGGAGATGATATTTAATAAAATAAGTAGAAATCCACTAAAAGTTTTGTTTGGTTATCTTGCAATCCCGAGATAATCGTCTCCATGCTCCAAATCCATTTTAAAGCCATTTTTAAGGCATTTCGCGCATACATGAAATGAACACATTTTTCTCCAAAACTATAACACATGCAAGCTTGTCCTGTTTGGTGGAGATGATATTTAATAAAATAAGTAGAAATCTACTAAAAGTTTCGTTTGTTTATATTGCCATCCTGAGATAATCGTCTCCATGCTCCAAATCCATTTTAAAGCCATTTCAAAGGCATTTTGCGCATACATGAAATGAACACATTTTTCTCCAAAACTATAACACATGCAAGCTTGTCCTGTTTGGTGGAGATGATATTTAATAAAATAAGTAGAAATCCACTAAAAGTTTTGTTTGGTTATCTTGCAATCCCGAGATAATCGTCTCCATGCTCCAAATCCATTTTAAAGCCATTTTTAAGGCATTTGGCGCATACATGAAATGAACACATTTTTCTCCAAAACTATAACAGATGCAAGCTTGTCCTGTTTGGTGGAGATAATATTTAATAAAATAAGTAGAAATCTACTAAAAGTTTCGTTTGTTTATATTGCCATCCTGAGATAATCGTCTCCATGCTCCAAATCCATTTTAAAGCCATTTCAAAGGCATTTTGCGCATACATGAAATGAACACATTTTTCTCCAAAACTATAACACATGCAAGCTTGTCCTGTTTGGTGGAGATGATATTTAATAAAATAAGTAGAAATCCACTAAAAGTTTTGTTTGGTTATCTTGCAATCCCGAGATAATCGTCTCCATGCTCCAAATCCATTTTAAAGCCATTTTTAAGGCATTTCGCGCATACATGAAATGAACACATTTTTCTCCAAAACTATAACAGATGCAAGCTTGTCCTGTTTGGTGGAGATGATATTTAATAAAATAAGTAGAAATCCACTAAAAGTTTTGTTTGGTTATCTTGCAATCCCGAGATAATCGTCTCCATGCTCCAAATCCATTTTAAAGCCATTTTTAAGGCATTTCGTGCATACATGAAATGAACACATTTTTCTCCAAAACTATAACAGATGCAAGCTTGTCCTGTTTGGTGGAGATGATATTTAATAAAATAAGTAGAAATCCACTAAAAGTTTTGTTTGGTTATCTTGCAATCCCGAGATAATCGTCTCCATGCTCCAAATCCATTTTAAAGCCATTTTTAAGGCATTTCGCGCATACATGAAATGAACACATTTTTCTCCAAAACTATAACAGATGCAAGCTTGTCCTGTTTGGTGGAGATGATATTTAATAAAATAAGTAGAAATCCACTAAAAGTTTTGTTTGGTTATCTTGCAATCCCGAGATAATCGTCTCCATGCTCCAAATCCATTTTAAAGCCATTTCAAAGGCATTTTGCGCATACATGAAATGAACACATTTTTCTCCAAAACTATAACACATGCAAGCTTGTCCTGTTTGGTGGAGATGATATTTAATAAAATAAGTAGAAATCCACTAAAAGTTTTGTTTGGTTATCTTGCAATCCCGAGATAATCGTCTCCATGCTCCAAATCCATTTTAAAGCCATTTTTAAGGCATTTCGCGCATACATGAAATGAACACATTTTTCTCCAAAACTATAACAGATGCAAGCTTGTCCTGTTTGGTGGAGATGATATTTAATAAAATAAGTAGAAATCCACTAAAAGTTTTGTTTGGTTATCTTGCAATCCCGAGATAATCGTCTCCATGCTCCAAATCCATTTTAAAGACATTTTTAAGGCATTTCGCGCATACATGAAATGAACACATTTTTCTCCAAAACTATAACAGATGCAAGCTTGTCCTGTTTGGTGGAGATGATATTTAATAAAATAAGTAGAAATCCACTAAAAGTTTTGTTTGGTTATCTTGCAATCCCGAGATAATCGTCTCCATGCTCCAAATCCATTTTAAAGCCATTTTTAAGGCATTTCGCGCATACATGAAATGAACACATTTTTCTCCAAAACTATAACAGATGCAAGCTTGTCCTGTTTGGTGGAGATGATATTTAATAAAATAAGTAGAAATCCACTAAAAGTTTTGTTTGGTTATATTGCAATCCCGAGATAATCGTCTCCATGCTCCAAATCCATTTTAAAGCCATTTTTAAGGCATTTCGCGCATACATGAAATGAACACATTTTTCTCCAAAACTATAACAGATGCAAGCTTGTCCTGTTTGGTGGAGATGATATTTAATAAAATAAGTAGAAATCCACTAAAAGTTTTGTTTGGTTATCTTGCAATCCCGAGATAATCGTCTCCATGCTCCAAATCCATTTTAAAGCCATTTTTAAGGCATTTCGCGCATACATGAAATGAACACATTTTTCTCCAAAACTATAACAGATGCAAGCTTGTCCTGTTTGGTGGAGATGATATTTAATAAAATAAGTAGAAATCCACTAAACGTTTTGTTTGGTTATCTTGCAATCCCGAGATAATCGTCTCCATGCTCCAAATCCATTTTAAAGCCATTTTTAAGGCATTTCGCGCATACATGAAATGAACACATTTTTCTCCAAAACTATAACAGATGCAAGCTTGTCCTGTTTGGTGGAGATGATATTTAATAAAATAAGTAGAAATCCACTAAAAGTTTTGTTTGGTTATATTGCAATCCCGAGATAATCGTCTCCATGCTCCAAATCCATTTTAAAGCCATTTTTAAGGCATTTCGCGCATACATGAAATGAACACATTTTTCTCCAAAACTATAACAGATGCAAGCTTGTCCTGTTTGGTGGAGATGATATTTAATAAAATAAGTAGAAATCCACTAAAAGTTTTGTTTGGTTATCTTGCAATCCCGAGATAATCGTCTCCATGCTCCAAATCCATTTTAAAGCCATTTTTAAGGCATTTCGCGCATACATGAAATGAACACATTTTTCTCCAAAACTATAACAGATGCAAGCTTGTCCTGTTTGGTGGAGATGATATTTAATAAAATAAGTAGAAATCCACTAAACGTTTTGTTTGGTTATCTTGCAATCCCGAGATAATCGTCTCCATGCTCCAAATCCATTTTAAAGCCATTTTTAAGGCATTTCGCGCATACATGAAATGAACACATTTTTCTCCAAAACTATAACAGATGCAAGCTTGTCCTGTTTGGTGGAGATGATATTTAATAAAATAAGTAGAAATCCACTAAAAGTTTTGTTTGGTTATCTTGCAATCCCGAGATAATCGTCTCCATGCTCCAAATCCATTTTAAAGCCATTTTTAAGGCATTTCGCGCATACATGAAATGAACACATTTTTCTCCAAAACTATAACAGATGCAAGCTTGTCCTGTTTGGTGGAGATGATATTTAATAAAATAAGTAGAAATCCACTAAAAGTTTTGTTTGGTTATATTGCAATCCCGAGATAATCGTCTCCATGCTCCAAATCCATTTTAAAGCCATTTTTAAGGCATTTCGCGCATACATGAAATGAACACATTTTTCTCCAAAACTATAACAGATGCAAGCTTGTCCTGTTTGGTGGAGATGATATTTAATAAAATAAGTAGAAATCCACTAAAAGTTTTGTTTGGTTATCTTGCAATCCCGAGATAATCGTCTCCATGCTCCAAATCCATTTTAAAGCCATTTTTAAGGCATTTCGCGCATACATGAAATGAACACATTTTTCTCCAAAACTATAACAGATGCAAGCTTGTCCTGTTTGGTGGAGATAATATTTAATAAAATAAGTAGAAATCTACTAAAAGTTTCGTTTGTTTATATTGCCATCCTGAGATAATCGTCTCCATGCTCCAAATCCATTTTAAAGCCATTTCAAAGGCATTTTGCGCATACATGAAATGAACACATTTTTCTCCAAAACTATAACACATGCAAGCTTGTCCTGTTTGGTGGAGATGATATTTAATAAAATAAGTAGAAATCCACTAAAAGTTTTGTTTGGTTATCTTGCAATCCCGAGATAATCGTCTCCATGCTCCAAATCCATTTTAAAGCCATTTTTAAGGCATTTCGCGCATACATGAAATGAACACATTTTTCTCCAAAACTATAACAGATGCAAGCTTGTCCTGTTTGGTGGAGATGATATTTAATAAAATAAGTAGAAATCCACTAAAAGTTTTGTTTGGTTATCTTGCAATCCCGAGATAATCGTCTCCATGCTCCAAATCCATTTTAAAGCCATTTTTAAGGCATTTCGCGCATACATGAAATGAACACATTTTTCTCCAAAACTATAACAGATGCAAGCTTGTCCTGTTTGGTGGAGATAATATTTAATAAAATAAGTAGAAATCTACTAAAAGTTTCGTTTGTTTATATTGCCATCCTGAGATAATCGTCTCCATGCTCCAAATCCATTTTAAAGCCATTTCAAAGGCATTTTGCGCATACATGAAATGAACACATTTTTCTCCAAAACTATAACACATGCAAGCTTGTCCTGTTTGGTGGAGATGATATTTAATAAAATAAGTAGAAATCCACTAAAAGTTTTGTTTGGTTATCTTGCAATCCCGAGATAATCGTCTCCATGCTCCAAATCCATTTTAAAGCCATTTTTAAGGCATTTCGCGCATACATGAAATGAACACATTTTTCTCCAAAACTATAACAGATGCAAGCTTGTCCTGTTTGGTGGAGATGATATTTAATAAAATAACTAGAAATCCACTAAAAGTTTTGTTTGGTTATCTTGCAATCCCGAGATAATCGTCTCCATGCTCCAAATCCATTTTAAAGCCATTTTTAAGGCATTTGGCGCATACATGAAATGAACACATTTTTCTCCAAAACTATAACAGATGCAAGCTTGTCCTGTTTGGTGGAGATAATATTTAATAAAATAAGTAGAAATCTACTAAAAGTTTCGTTTGTTTATATTGCCATCCTGAGATAATCGTCTCCATGCTCCAAATCCATTTTAAAGCCATTTCAAAGGCATTTTGCGCATACATGAAATGAACACATTTTTCTCCAAAACTATAACACATGCAAGCTTGTCCTGTTTGGTGGAGATGATATTTAATAAAATAAGTAGAAATCCACTAAAAGTTTTGTTTGGTTATCTTGCAATCCCGAAATAATCGTCTCCATGCTCCAAATCCATTTTAAAGCCATTTTTAAGGCATTTCGCGCATACATGAAATGAACACATTTTTCTCCAAAACTATAACAGATGCAAGCTTGTCCTGTTTGGTGGAGATGATATTTAATAAAATAAGTAGAAATCCACTAAAAGTTTTGTTTGGTTATCTTGCAATCCCGAGATAATCGTCTCCATGCTCCAAATCCATTTTAAAGCCATTTTTAAGGCATTTCGCGCATACATGAAATGAACACATTTTTCTCCAAAACTATAACAGATGCAAGCTTGTCCTGTTTGGTGGAGATGATATTTAATAAAATAAGTAGAAATCCACTAAAAGTTTTGTTTGGTTATCTTGCAATCCCGAGATAATCGTCTCCATGCTCCAAATCCATTTTAAAGCCATTTTTAAGGCATTTCGCGCATACATGAAATGAACACATTTTTCTCCAAAACTATAACAGATGCAAGCTTGTCCTGTTTGGTGGAGATGATATTTAATAAAATAAGTAGAAATCCACTAAAAGTTTTGTTTGGTTATCTTGCAATCCCGAGATAATCGTCTCCATGCTCCAAATCCATTTTAAAGCCATTTCAAAGGCATTTTGCGCATACATGAAATGAACACATTTTTCTCCAAAACTATAACACATGCAAGCTTGTCCTGTTTGGTGGAGATGATATTTAATAAAATAAGTAGAAATCCACTAAAAGTTTTGTTTGGTTATCTTGCAATCCCGAGATAATCGTCTCCATGCTCCAAATCCATTTTAAAGCCATTTTTAAGGCATTTCGCGCATACATGAAATGAACACATTTTTCTCCAAAACTATAACAGATGCAAGCTTGTCCTGTTTGGTGGAGATGATATTTAATAAAATAAGTAGAAATCCACTAAAAGTTTTGTTTGGTTATATTGCAATCCCGAGATAATCGTCTCCATGCTCCAAATCCATTTTAAAGCCATTTTTAAGGCATTTCGCGCATACATGAAATGAACACATTTTTCTCCAAAACTATAACAGATGCAAGCTTGTCCTGTTTGGTAGAGATGATATTTAATAAAATAAGTAGAAATCCACTAAAAGTTTTGTTTGGTTATCTTGCAATCCCGAGATAATCGTCTCCATGCTCCAAATCCATTTTAAAGCCATTTTTAAGGCATTTCGCGCATACATGAAATGAACACATTTTTCTCCAAAACTATAACAGATGCAAGCTTGTCCTGTTTGGTGGAGATGATATTTAATAAAATAAGTAGAAATCCACTAAAAGTTTTGTTTGGTTATCTTGCAATCCCGAGATAATCGTCTCCATGCTCCAAATCCATTTTAAAGCCATTTTTAAGGCATTTCGCGCATACATGAAATGAACACATTTTTCTCCAAAACTATAACAGATGCAAGCTTGTCCTGTTTGGTGGAGATGATATTTAATAAAATAAGTAGAAATCCACTAAAAGTTTTGTTTGGTTATCTTGCAATCCCGAGATAATCGTCTCCATGCTCCAAATCCATGTTAAAGCCATTTTTAAGGCATTTCGCGCATACATGAAATGAACACATTTTTCTCCAAAACTATAACAGATGCAAGCTTGTCCTGTTTGGTGGAGATGTTATTTAATAAAATAAGTAGAAATCCACTAAAAGTTTTGTTTGGTTATCTTGCAATCCCGAGATAATCGTCTCCATGCTCCAAATCCATTTTAAAGCCATTTTTAAGGCATTTCGCGCATACATGAAATGAACACATTTTTCTCCAAAACTATAACAGATGCAAGCTTGTCCTGTTTGGTGGAGATGATATTTAATAAAATAAGTAGAAATCCACTAAAAGTTTTGTTTGGTTATATTGCAATCCCGAGATAATCGTCTCCATGCTCCAAATCCATTTTAAAGCCATTTTTAAGGCATTTCGCGCATACATGAAATGAACACATTTTTCTCCAAAACTATAACAGATGCAAGCTTGTCCTGTTTGGTGGAGATGATATTTAATAAAATAAGTAGAAATCCACTAAAAGTTTTGTTTGGTTATCTTGCAATCCCGAGATAATCGTCTCCATGCTCCAAATCCATTTTAAAGCCATTTTTAAGGCATTTCGCGCATACATGAAATGAACACATTTTTCTCCAAAACTATAACAGATGCAAGCTTGTCCTGTTTGGTGGAGATAATATTTAATAAAATAAGTAGAAATCTACTAAAAGTTTCGTTTGTTTATATTGCCATCCTGAGATAATCGTCTCCATGCTCCAAATCCATTTTAAAGCCATTTCAAAGGCATTTTGCGCATACATGAAATGAACACATTTTTCTCCAAAACTATAACAGATGCAAGCTTGTCCTGTTTGGTGGAGATGATATTTAATAAAATAAGTAGAAATCCACTAAAAGTTTTGTTTGGTTATCTTGCAATCCCGAGATAATCGTCTCCATGCTCCAAATCCATTTTAAAGCCATTTTTAAGGCATTTCGCGCATACATGAAATGAACACATTTTTCTCCAAAACTATAACAGATGCAAGCTTGTCCTGTTTGGTGGAGATGATATTTAATAAAATAAGTAGAAATCCACTAAAAGTTTTGTTTGGTTATCTTGCAATCCCGAGATAATCGTCTCCATTCTCCAAATCCATTTTAAAGCCATTTTTAAGGCATTTCGCGCATACATGAAATGAACACATTTTTCTCCAAAACTATAACAGATGCAAGCTTGTCCTGTTTGGTGGAGATGATATTTAATAAAATAAGTAGAAATCCACTAAAAGTTTTGTTTGGTTATCTTGCAATCCCGAGATAATCGTCTCCATGCTCCAAATCCATTTTAAAGCCATTTTAAGGCATTTCGCGCATACATGAAATGAACACATTTTTCTCCAAAACTATAACAGATGCAAGCTTGTCCTGTTTGGTGGAGATAATATTTAATAAAATAAGTAGAAATCTACTAAAAGTTTCGTTTGTTTATATTGCCATCCTGAGATAATCGTCTCCATGCTCCAAATCCATTTTAAAGCCATTTCAAAGGCATTTTGCGCATACATGAAATGAACACATTTTTCTCCAAAACTATAACACATGCAAGCTTGTCCTGTTTGGTGGAGATGATATTTAATAAAATAAGTAGAAATCCACTAAAAGTTTTGTTTGGTTATATTGCAATCCCGAGATAATCGTCTCCATGCTCCAAATCCATTTTAAAGCCATTTTTAAGGCATTTCGCGCATACATGAAATGAACACATTTTTCTCCAAAACTATAACAGATGCAAGCTTGTCCTGTTTGGTGGAGATGATATTTAATAAAATAAGTAGAAATCCACTAAAAGTTTTGTTTGGTTATCTTGCAATCCCGAGATAATCGTCTCCATGCTCCAAATCCATTTTAAAGCCATTTTTAAGGCATTTCGCGCATACATGAAATGAACACATTTTTCTCCAAAACTATAACAGATGCAAGCTTGTCCTGTTTGGTGGAGATAATATTTAATAAAATAAGTAGAAATCTACTAAAAGTTTCGTTTGTTTATATTGCCATCCTGAGATAATCGTCTCCATGCTCCAAATCCATTTTAAAGCCATTTCAAAGACATTTTGCGCATACATGAAATGAACACATTTTTCTCCAAAACTATAACAGATGCAAGCTTGTCCTGTTTGGTGGAGATGATATTTAATAAAATAAGTAGAAATCCACTAAAAGTTTTGTTTGGTTATCTTGCAATCCCGAGATAATCGTCTCCATGCTCCAAATCCATTTTAAAGCCATTTTTAAGGCATTTCGCGCATACATGAAATGAACACATTTTTCTCCAAAACTATAACAGATGCAAGCTTGTCCTGTTTGGTGGAGATGATATTTAATAAAATAAGTAGAAATCCACTAAAAGTTTTGTTTGGTTATCTTGCAATCCCGAGATAATCGTCTCCATGCTCCAAATCCATTTTAAAGCCATTTTTAAGGCATTTCGCGCATACATGAAATGAACACATTTTTCTCCAAAACTATAACAGATGCAAGCTTGTCCTGTTTGGTGGAGATGATATTTAATAAAATAAGTAGAAATCCACTAAAAGTTTTGTTTGGTTATCTTGCAATCCCGAGATAATCGTCTCCATGCTCCAAATCCATTTTAAAGCCATTTTTAAGGCATTTCGCGCATACATGAAATGAACACATTTTTCTCCAAAACTATAACAGATGCAAGCTTGTCCTGTTTGGTGGAGATGTTATTTAATAAAATAAGTAGAAATCCACTAAAAGTTTTGTTTGGTTATCTTGCAATCCCGAGATAATCGTCTCCATGCTCCAAATCCATTTTAAAGCCATTTTTAAGGCATTTCGCGCATACATGAAATGAACACATTTTTCTCCAAAACTATAACAGATGCAAGCTTGTCCTGTTTGGTGGAGATGATATTTAATAAAATAAGTAGAAATCCACTAAAAGTTTTGTTTGGTTATATTGCAATCCCGAGATAATCGTCTCCATGCTCCAAATCCATTTTAAAGCCATTTTTAAGGCATTTCGCGCATACATGAAATGAACACATTTTTCTCCAAAACTATAACAGATGCAAGCTTGTCCTGTTTGGTGGAGATGATATTTAATAAAATAAGTAGAAATCCACTAAAAGTTTTGTTTGGTTATCTTGCAATCCCGAGATAATCGTCTCCATGCTCCAAATCCATTTTAAAGCCATTTTTAAGGCATTTCGCGCATACATGAAATGAACACATTTTTCTCCAAAACTATAACAGATGCAAGCTTGTCCTGTTTGGTGGAGATAATATTTAATAAAATAAGTAGAAATCTACTAAAAGTTTCGTTTGTTTATATTGCCATCCTGAGATAATCGTCTCCATGCTCCAAATCCTTTTTAAAGCCATTTCAAAGGCATTTTGCGCATACATGAAATGAACACATTTTTCTCCAAAACTATAACAGATGCAAGCTTGTCCTGTTTGGTGGAGATGATATTTAATAAAATAAGTAGAAATCCACTAAAAGTTTTGTTTGGTTATCTTGCAATCCCGAGATAATCGTCTCCATGCTCCAAATCCATTTTAAAGCCATTTTTAAGGCATTTCGCGCATACATGAAATGAACACATTTTTCTCCAAAACTATAACAGATGCAAGCTTGTCCTGTTTGGTGGAGATGATATTTAATAAAATAAGTAGAAATCCACTAAAAGTTTTGTTTGGTTATCTTGCAATCCCGAGATAATCGTCTCCATGCTCCAAATCCATTTTAAAGCCATTTTTAAGGCATTTCGCGCATACATGAAATGAACACATTTTTCTCCAAAACTATAACAGATGCAAGCTTGTCCTGTTTGGTGGAGATAATATTTAATAAAATAAGTAGAAATCTACTAAAAGTTTCGTTTGTTTATATTGCCATCCTGAGATAATCGTCTCCATGCTCCAAATCCATTTTAAAGCCATTTCAAAGGCATTTTGCGCATACATGAAATGAACACATTTTTCTCCAAAACTATAACACATGCAAGCTTGTCCTGTTTGGTGGAGATGATATTTAATAAAATAAGTAGAAATCCACTAAAAGTTTTGTTTGGTTATCCTGCAATCCCGAGATAATCGTCTCCATGCTCCAAATCCATTTTAAAGCCATTTTTAAGGCATTTCGCGCATACATGAAATGAACACATTTTTCTCCAAAACTATAACAGATGCAAGCTTGTCCTGTTTGGTGGAGATGATATTTAATAAAATAAGTAGAAATCCACTAAAAGTTTTGTTTGATTATCTTGCAATCCCGAGATAATCGTCTCCATGCTCCAAATCCATTTTAAAGCCATTTTTAAGGCATTTCGCGCATACATGAAATGAACACATTTTTCTCCAAAACTATAACAGATGCAAGCTTGTCCTGTTTGGTGGAGATGATATTTAATAAAATAAGTAGAAATCTACTAAAAGTTTCGTTTGTTTATATTGCCATCCTGAGATAATCGTCTCCATGCTCCAAATCCATTTTAAAGCCATTTTTAAGGCATTTCGCGCATACATGAAATGAACACATTTTTCTCCAAAACTATAACAGATGCAAGCTTGTCCTGTTTGGTGGAGATACTATTTAATAAAATAAGTAGAAATCTACTAAAAGTTTCGTTTGTTTATATTGCCATCCTGAGATAATCGTCTCCATGCTCCAAATCCATTTTAAAGCCATTTCAAAGGCATTTTGCGCATACATGAAATGAACACATTTTTCTCCAAAACTATAACACATGCAAGCTTGTCCTGTTTGGTGGAGATGATATTTAATAAAATAAGTAGAAATCCACTAAAAGTTTTGTTTGGTTATCTTGCAATCCCGAGATAATCGTCTCCATGCTCCAAATCCATTTTAAAGCCATTTTTAAGGCATTTCGCGCATACATGAAATGAACACATTTTTCTCCAAAACTATAACAGATGCAAGCTTGTCCTGTTTGGTGGAGATGATATTTAATAAAATAAGTAGAAATCTACTAAAAGTTTCGTTTGTTTATATTGCCATCCTGAGATAATCGTCTCCATGCTCCAAATCCATTTTAAAGCCATTTCAAAGGCATTTTGCGCATACATGAAATGAACACATTTTTCTCCAAAACTATAACAGATGCAAGCTTGTCCTGTTTGGTGGAGATGATATTTAATAAAATAAGTAGAAATCCACTAAAAGTTTTGTTTGGTTATCTTGCAATCCCGAGATAATCGTCTCCATGCTCCAAATCCATTTTAAAGCCATTTTTAAGGCATTTCGCGCATACATGAAATGAACACATTTTTCTCCAAAACTATAACAGATGCAAGCTTGTCCTGTTTGGTGGAGATGATATTTAATAAAATAAGTAGAAATCCACTAAAAGTTTTGTTTGGTTATCTTGCAATCCCGAGATAATCGTCTCCATGCTCCAAATCCATTTTAAAGCCATTTTTAAGGCATTTCGCGCATACATGAAATGAACATATTTTTCTCCAAAACTATAACAGATGCAAGCTTGTCCTGTTTGGTGGAGATGATATTTAATAAAATAAGTAGAAATCTACTAAAAGTTTCGTTTGTTTATATTGCCATCCTGAGATAATCGTCTCCATGCTCCAAATCCATTTTAAAGCCATTTTTAAGGCATTTCGCGCATACATGAAATGAACACATTTTTCTCCAAAACTATAACAGATGCAAGCTTGTCCTGTTTGGTGGAGATAATATTTAATAAAATAAGTAGAAATCTACTAAAAGTTTTGTTTGGTTATCTTGCAATCCCGAGATAATCGTCTCCATGCTCCAAATCCATTTTAAAGCCATTTTTAAGGCATTTCGCGCATACATGAAATGAACACATTTTTCTCCAAAACTATAACAGATGCAAGCTTGTCCTGTTTGGTGGAGATGATATTTAATAAAATAAGTAGAAATCTACTAAAAGTTTCGTTTGTTTATATTGCCATCCTGAGATAATCGTCTCCATGCTCCAAATCCATTTTAAAGCCATTTCAAAGGCATTTTGCGCATACATGAAATGAACACATTTTTCTCCAAAACTATAACAGATGCAAGCTTGTCCTGTTTGGTGGAGATGATATTTAATAAAATAAGTAGAAATCCACTAAAAGTTTTAGTGGATTTCTACTTATTTTATTAAATATCATCTCCACCAAACAGGACAAGCTTGCATCTGTTATAGTTTTGGAGAAAAATGTGTTCATTTTCATGTATGCGCAAAATGCCTTTGAAATGGCTTTAAAATGGATTTGGAGCATGGAGACGATTATCTCAGGATGGCAATATAAACAAACGAAACTTTTAGTAGATTTCTACTTATTTTATTAAATATTATCTCCACCAAACAGGACAAGCTTGCATCTGTTATAGTTTTGGAGAAAAATGTGTTCATTTCATGTATGCGCGAAATGCCTTAAAAATGGCTTTAAAATGGATTTGGAGCATGGAGACGATTATCTCGGGATTGCAAGATAACCAAACAAAACTTTTAGTGGATTTCTACTTATTTTATTAAATATCATCTCCACCAAACAGGACAAGCTTGCATCTGTTATAGTTTTGGAGAAAAATGTGTTCATTTCATGTATGCGCGAAATGCCTTAAAAATGGCTTTAAAATGGATTTGGAGCATGGAGACGATTATCTCAGGATTGCAAGATAACCAAACAAAACTTTTAGTGGATTTCTACTTATTTTATTAAATATCATCTCCACCAAACAGGACAAGCTTGCATCTGTTATAGTTTTGGAGAAAAATGTGTTCATTTCATGTATGCGCGAAATGCCTTAAAAATGGCTTTAAAATGGATTTGGAGCATGGAGACGATTATCTCGGGATTGCAAGATAACCAAACAAAACTTTTAGTGGATTTCTACTTATTTTATTAAATATCATCTCCACCAAACAGGACAAGCTTGCATCTGTTATAGTTTTGGAGAAAAATGTGTTCATTTCATGTATGCGCGAAATGCCTTAAAAATGGCTTTAAAATGGATTTGGAGCATGGAGACGATTATCTCGGGATTGCAAGATAACCAAACAAAACTTTTAGTGGATTTCTACTTATTTTATTAAATATCATCTCCACCAAACAGGACAAGCTTGCATCTGTTATAGTTTTGGAGAAAAATGTGTTCATTTTATGTATGCGCGAAATGCCTTAAAAATGGCTTTAAAATGGATTTGGAGCATGTAGACGATTATCTCGGGATTGCAAGATAACCAAACAAAACTTTTAGTGGATTTCTACTTATTTTATTAAATATCATCTCCACCAAACAGGACAAGCTTGCATGTGTTATAGTTTTGGAGAAAAATGTGTTCATTTCATGTATGCGCGAAATGCCTTAAAAATGGCTTTAAAATGGATTTGGAGCATGGAGACGATTATCTCGGGATTGCAAGATAACCAAACAAAACTTTTAGTGGATTTCTACTTATTTTATTACATATCATCTCCACCAAACAGGACAAGCTTGCATCTGTTATAGTTTTGGAGAAAAATATGTTCATTTCATGTATGCGCGAAATGCCTTAAAAATGGCTTTAAAATGGATTTGGAGCATGGAGACGATTATCTCGGGATTGCAAGATAACCAAACAAAACTTTTAGTGGATTTCTACTTATTTTATTAAATATCATCTCCACCAAACAGGACAAGCTTGCATCTGTTATAGTTTTGGAGAAAAATGTGTTCATTTCATGTATGCGCGAAATGCCTTAAAAATGGCTTTAAAATGGATTTGGAGCATGGAGACGATTATCTCGGGATTGCAAGATAACCAAACAAAACTTTTAGTGGATTTCTACTTATTTTATTAAATATCATCTCCACCAAACAGGACAAGCTTGCATCTGTTATAGTTTTGGAGAAAAATGTGTTCATTTCATGTATGCGCAAAATGCCTTTGAAATGGCTTTAAAATGGATTTGGAGCATGGAGACGATTATCTCAGGATGGCAATATAAACAAACGAAACTTTTAGTAGATTTCTACTTATTTTATTAAATATCATCTCCACCAAACAGGACAAGCTTGCATCTGTTATAGTTTTGGAGAAAAATGTGTTCATTTCATGTATGCGCGAAATGCCTTAAAAATGGCTTTAAAATGGATTTGGAGCATGGAGACGATTATCTCGGGATTGCAAGATAACCAAACAAAACTTTTAGTGGATTTCTACTTATTTTATTAAATATCATCTCCACCAAACAGGACAAGCTTGAATGTGTTATAGTTTTGGAGAAAAATGTGTTCATTTCATGTATGCGCAAAATGCCTTTGAAATGGCTTTAAAATGGATTTGGAGCATGGAGACGATTATCTCAGGATGGCAATATAAACAAACGAAACTTTTAGTAGATTTCTACTTATTTTATTAAATATTATCTCCACCAAACAGGACAAGCTTGCATCTGTTATAGTTTTGGAGAAAAATGTGTTCATTTCATGTATGCGCGAAATGCCTTAAAAATGGCTTTAAAATGGATTTGGAGCATGGAGACGATTATCTCAGGATGGCAATATAAACAAACGAAACTTTTAGTAGATTTCAACTTATTTTATTAAATATCATCTCCACCAAACAGGACAAGCTTGCATCTGTTATAGTTTTGGAGAAAAATGTGTTCATTTCATGTATGCGCGAAATGCCTTAAAAATGGCTTTAAAATGGATTTGGAGCATGGAGACGATTATCTCGGGATTGCAAGATAACCAAACAAAACTTTTAGTGGATTTCTACTTATTTTATTAAATATCATCTCCACCAAACAGGACAAGCTTGCATCTGTTATAGTTTTGGAGAAAAATGTGTTCATTTCATGTATGCGCGAAATGCCTTAAAAATGGCTTTAAAATGGATTTGGAGCATGGAGACGATTATCTCGGGATTGCAAGATAACCAAACAAAACTTTTAGTGGATTTCTACTTATTTTATTAAATATCATCTCCACCAAACAGGACAAGCTTGCATGTGTTATAGTTTTGGAGAAAAATGTGTTCATTTCATGTATGCGCAAAATGCCTTTGAAATGGCTTTAAAATGGATTTGGAGCATGGAGACGATTATCTCAGGATGGCAATATAAACAAACGAAACTTTTAGTAGATTTCTACTTATTTTATTAAATATTATCTCCACCAAACAGGACAAGCTTGCATCTGTTATAGTTTTGGAGAAAAATGTGTTCATTTCATGTATGCGCGAAATGCCTTAAAAATGGCTTTAAAATGGATTTGGAGCATGGAGACGATTATCTCGGGATTGCAAGATAACCAAACAAAACTTTTAGTGGATTTCTACTTATTTTATTAAATATCATCTCCACCAAACAGGACAAGCTTGCATCTGTTATAGTTTTGGAGAAAAATGTGTTCATTTTCATGTATGCGCAAAATGCCTTTGAAATGGCTTTAAAATGGATTTGGAGCATGGAGACGATTATCTCAGGATGGCAATATAAACAAACGAAACTTTTAGTAGATTTCTACTTATTTTATTAAATATTATCTCCACCAAACAGGACAAGCTTGCATCTGTTATAGTTTTGGAGAAAAATGTGTTCATTTCATGTATGCGCGAAATGCCTTAAAAATGGCTTTAAAATGGATTTGGAGCATGGAGACGATTATCTCGGGATTGCAAGATAACCAAACAAAACTTTTAGTGGATTTCTACTTATTTTATTAAATATCATCTCCACCAAACAGGACAAGCTTGCATCTGTTATAGTTTTGGAGAAAAATGTGTTCATTTCATGTATGCGCGAAATGCCTTAAAAATGGCTTTAAAATGGATTTGGAGCATGGAGACGATTATCTCAGGATTGCAAGATAACCAAACAAAACTTTTAGTGGATTTCTACTTATTTTATTAAATATCATCTCCACCAAACAGGACAAGCTTGCATCTGTTATAGTTTTGGAGAAAAATGTGTTCATTTCATGTATGCGCGAAATGCCTTAAAAATGGCTTTAAAATGGATTTGGAGCATGGAGACGATTATCTCGGGATTGCAAGATAACCAAACAAAACTTTTAGTGGATTTCTACTTATTTTATTAAATATCATCTCCACCAAACAGGACAAGCTTGCATCTGTTATAGTTTTGGAGAAAAATGTGTTCATTTCATGTATGCGCGAAATGCCTTAAAAATGGCTTTAAAATGGATTTGGAGCATGGAGACGATTATCTCGGGATTGCAAGATAACCAAACAAAACTTTTAGTGGATTTCTACTTATTTTATTAAATATCATCTCCACCAAACAGGACAAGCTTGCATCTGTTATAGTTTTGGAGAAAAATGTGTTCATTTTATGTATGCGCGAAATGCCTTAAAAATGGCTTTAAAATGGATTTGGAGCATGGAGACGATTATCTCGGGATTGCAAGATAACCAAACAAAACTTTTAGTGGATTTCTACTTATTTTA
Organism: Anomaloglossus baeobatrachus; assembly: GCF_048569485.1. Classification (NCBI taxonomy): domain Eukaryota; kingdom Metazoa; phylum Chordata; class Amphibia; order Anura; family Aromobatidae; genus Anomaloglossus; species Anomaloglossus baeobatrachus. The sequence continues at coordinate 108,301 of NW_027442622.1, read as the reverse complement.
TTAAATATCATCTCCACCAAACAGGACAAGCTTGCATGTGTTATAGTTTTGGAGAAAAATGTGTTCATTTCATGTATGCGCGAAATGCCTTAAAAATGGCTTTAAAATGGATTTGGAGCATGGAGACGATTATCTCGGGATTGCAAGATAACCAAACAAAACTTTTAGTGGATTTCTACTTATTTTATTACATATCATCTCCACCAAACAGGACAAGCTTGCATCTGTTATAGTTTTGGAGAAAAATATGTTCATTTCATGTATGCGCGAAATGCCTTAAAAATGGCTTTAAAATGGATTTGGAGCATGGAGACGATTATCTCGGGATTGCAAGATAACCAAACAAAACTTTTAGTGGATTTCTACTTATTTTATTAAATATCATCTCCACCAAACAGGACAAGCTTGCATCTGTTATAGTTTTGGAGAAAAATGTGTTCATTTCATGTATGCGCGAAATGCCTTAAAAATGGCTTTAAAATGGATTTGGAGCATGGAGACGATTATCTCGGGATTGCAAGATAACCAAACAAAACTTTTAGTGGATTTCTACTTATTTTATTAAATATCATCTCCACCAAACAGGACAAGCTTGCATCTGTTATAGTTTTGGAGAAAAATGTGTTCATTTCATGTATGCGCAAAATGCCTTTGAAATGGCTTTAAAATGGATTTGGAGCATGGAGACGATTATCTCAGGATGGCAATATAAACAAACGAAACTTTTAGTAGATTTCTACTTATTTTATTAAATATCATCTCCACCAAACAGGACAAGCTTGCATCTGTTATAGTTTTGGAGAAAAATGTGTTCATTTCATGTATGCGCGAAATGCCTTAAAAATGGCTTTAAAATGGATTTGGAGCATGGAGACGATTATCTCGGGATTGCAAGATAACCAAACAAAACTTTTAGTGGATTTCTACTTATTTTATTAAATATCATCTCCACCAAACAGGACAAGCTTGAATGTGTTATAGTTTTGGAGAAAAATGTGTTCATTTCATGTATGCGCAAAATGCCTTTGAAATGGCTTTAAAATGGATTTGGAGCATGGAGACGATTATCTCAGGATGGCAATATAAACAAACGAAACTTTTAGTAGATTTCTACTTATTTTATTAAATATTATCTCCACCAAACAGGACAAGCTTGCATCTGTTATAGTTTTGGAGAAAAATGTGTTCATTTCATGTATGCGCGAAATGCCTTAAAAATGGCTTTAAAATGGATTTGGAGCATGGAGACGATTATCTCAGGATGGCAATATAAACAAACGAAACTTTTAGTAGATTTCAACTTATTTTATTAAATATCATCTCCACCAAACAGGACAAGCTTGCATCTGTTATAGTTTTGGAGAAAAATGTGTTCATTTCATGTATGCGCGAAATGCCTTAAAAATGGCTTTAAAATGGATTTGGAGCATGGAGACGATTATCTCGGGATTGCAAGATAACCAAACAAAACTTTTAGTGGATTTCTACTTATTTTATTAAATATCATCTCCACCAAACAGGACAAGCTTGCATGTGTTATAGTTTTGGAGAAAAATGTGTTCATTTCATGTATGCGCAAAATGCCTTTGAAATGGCTTTAAAATGGATTTGGAGCATGGAGACGATTATCTCAGGATGGCAATATAAACAAACGAAACTTTTAGTAGATTTCTACTTATTTTATTAAATATTATCTCCACCAAACAGGACAAGCTTGCATCTGTTATAGTTTTGGAGAAAAATGTGTTCATTTCATGTATGCGCGAAATGCCTTAAAAATGGCTTTACAATGGATTTGGAGCATGGAGACGATTATCTCGGGATTGCAAGATAACCAAACAAAACTTTTAGTGGATTTCTACTTATTTTATTAAATATCATCTCCACCAAACAGGACAAGCTTGCATCTGTTATAGTTTTGGAGAAAAATGTGTTCATTTCATGTATGCGCAAAATGCATTTGAAATGGCTTTAAAATGGATTTGGAGCATGGAGACGATTATCTCAGGATGGCAATATAAACAAACGAAACTTTTAGTAGATTTCTACTTATTTTATTAAATATCATCTCCACCAAACAGGACAAGCTTGCATCTGTTATAGTTTTGGAGAAAAATGTGTTCATTTCATGTATGCGCGAAATGCCTTAAAAATGGCTTTAAAATGGATTTGGAGCATGGAGACGATTATCTCGGGATTGCAAGATAACCAAACAAAACTTTTAGTGGATTTCTACTTATTTTATTAAATATAATCTCCACCAAACAGGACAAGCTTGAATGTGTTATAGTTTTGGAGAAAAATGTGTTCATTTCATGTATGCGCAAAATGCCTTTGAAATGGCTTTAAAATGGATTTGGAGCATGGAGACGATTATCTCAGGATGGCAATATAAACAAACGAAACTTTTAGTAGATTTCTACTTATTTTATTAAATATTATCTCCACCAAACAGGACAAGCTTGCATCTGTTATAGTTTTGGAGAAAAATGTGTTCATTTCATGTATGCGCGAAATGCCTTAAAAATGGCTTTAAAATGGATTTGGAGCATGGAGACGATTATCTCGGGATTGCAAGATAACCAAACAAAACTTTTAGTGGATTTCTACTTATTTTATTAAATATCATCTCCACCAAACAGGACAAGCTTGCATGTGTTATAGTTTTGGAGAAAAATGTGTTCATTTCATGTATGCGCAAAATGCCTTTGAAATGGCTTTAAAATGGATTTGGAGCATGGAGACGATTATCTCAGGATGGCAATATAAACAAACGAAACTTTTAGTAGATTTCTACTTATTTTATTAAATATTATCTCCACCAAACAGGACAAGCTTGCATCTGTTATAGTTTTGGAGAAAAATGTGTTCATTTCATGTATGCGCGAAATGCCTTAAAAATGGCTTTAAAATGGATTTGGAGCATGGAGACGATTATCTCGGGATTGCAAGATAACCAAACAAAACTTTTAGTGGATTTCTACTTATTTTATTAAATATCATCTCCACCAAACAGGACAAGCTTGCATCTGTTATAGTTTTGGAGAAAAATGTGTTCATTTCATGTATGCGCGAAATGCCTTAAAATGGCTTTAAAATGGATTTGGAGCATGGAGACGATTATCTCGGGATTGCAAGATAACCAAACAAAACTTTTAGTGGATTTCTACTTATTTTATTAAATATCATCTCCACCAAACAGGACAAGCTTGCATCTGTTATAGTTTTGGAGCAAAATGTGTTCATTTCATGTATGCGCGAAATGCCTTAAAAATGGCTTTAAAATGGATTTGGAGCATGGAGACGATTATCTCGGGATTGCAAGATAACCAAACAAAACTTTTAGTGGATTTCTACTTATTTTATTAAATATCATCTCCACCAAACAGGACAAGCTTGCATCTGTTATAGTTTTGGAGAAAAATGTGTTCATTTCATGTATGCGCGAAATGCCTTAAAAATGGCTTTAAAATGGATTTGGAGCATGGAGACGATTATCTCGGGATTGCAAGATAACCAAACAAAACTTTTAGTGGATTTCTACTTATTTTATTAAATATCATCTCCACCAAACAGGACAAGCTTGCATCTGTTATAGTTTTGGAGAAAAATGTGTTCATTTCATGTATGCGCGAAATGCCTTAAAAATGGCTTTAAAATGGATTTGGACCATGGAGACGATTATCTCGGGATTGCAAGATAACCAAACAAAACTTTTAGTGGATTTCTACTTATTTTATTAAATATCATCTCCACCAAACAGGACAAGCTTGCATCTGTTATAGTTTTGGAGAAAAATGTGTTCATTTCATGTATGCGCAAAATGCCTTTGAAATGGCTTTAAAATGGATTTGGAGCATGGAGACGATTATCTCAGGATGGCAATATAAACAAACGAAACTTTTAGTAGATTTCTACTTATTTTATTAAATATTATCTCCACCAAACAGGACAAGCTTGCATCTGTTATAGTTTTGGAGAAAAATGTGTTCATTTCATGTATGCGCGAAATGCCTTAAAAATGGCTTTAAAATGGATTTGGAGCATGGAGACGATTATCTCGGGATTGCAAGATAACCAAACAAAACTTTTAGTGGATTTCTACTTATTTTATTAAATATCATCTCCACCAAACAGGACAAGCTTGCATCTGTTATAGTTTTGGAGAAAAATGTGTTCATTTCATGTATGCGCGAAATGCCTTAAAAATGGCTTTAAAATGGATTTGGAGCATGGAGACGATTATCTCGGGATTGCAATATAACCAAACAAAACTTTTAGTGGATTTCTACTTATTTTATTAAATATCATCTCCACCAAACAGGACAAGCTTGCATCTGTTATAGTTTTGGAGAAAAATGTGTTCATTTCATGTATGCGCGAAATGCCTTAACAATGGCTTTAAAATGGATTTGGAGCATGGAGACGATTATCTCGGGATTGCAAGATAACCAAACAAAACTTTTAGTGGATTTCTACTTATTTTATTAAATATCATCTCCACCAAACAGGACAAGCTTGCATCTGTTATAGTTTTGGAGAAAAATGTGTTCATTTCATGTATGCGCGAAATGCCTTAAAAATGGCTTTAAAATGGATTTGGAGCATGGAGACGATTATCTCGGGATTGCAAGATAACCAAACAAAACTTTTAGTGGATTTCTACTTATTTTATTAAATATCATCTCCACCAAACATGACAAGCTTGCATCTGTTATAGTTTTGGAGAAAAATGTGTTCATTTCATGTATGCGCGAAATGCCTTAAAAATGGCTTTAAAATGGATTTGGAGCATGGAGACGATTATCTCGGGATTGCAAGATAACCAAACAAAACTTTTAGTGGATTTCTACTTATTTTATTAAATATCATCTCCACCAAACAGGACAAGCTTGCATCTGTTATAGTTTTGGAGAAAAATGTGTTCATTTCATGTATGCGCGAAATGCCTTAAAAATGGCTTTAAAATGGATTTGGAGCATGGAGACGATTATCTCGGGATTGCAATATAACCAAACAAAACTTTTAGTGGATTTCTACTTATTTTATTAAATATCATCTCCACCAAACAGGACAAGCTTGCATCTGTTATAGTTTTGGAGAAAAATGTGTTCATTTCATGTATGCGCGAAATGCCTTAAAAATGGCTTTAAAATGGATTTGGAGCATGGAGACGATTATCTCGGGATTGCAAGATAACCAAACAAAACTTTTAGTGGATTTCTACTTATTTTATTAAATATCATCTCCACCAAACAGGACAAGCTTGCATCTGTTATAGTTTTGGAGAAAAATGTGTTCATTTCATGTATGCGCGAAATGCCTTAAAAATGGCTTTAAAATGGATTTGGAGCATGGAGACGATTATCTCGGGATTGCAAGATAACCAAACAAAACTTTTAGTGGATTTCTACTTATTTTATTAAATATCATCTCCACCAAACAGGACAAGCTTGCATCTGTTATAGTTTTGGAGAAAAATGTGTTCATTTCATGTATGCGCGAAATGCCTTAAAAATGGCTTTAAAATGGATTTGGAGCATGGAGACGATTATCTCGGGATTGCAAGATAACCAAACAAAACTTTTAGTGGATTTCTACTTATTTTATTAAATATCATCTCCACCAAACAGGACAAGCTTGCATGTGTTATAGTTTTGGAGAAAAATGTGTTCATGTATGCGCAAAATGCCTTTGAAATGGCTTTAAAATGGATTTGGAGCATGGAGACGATTATCTCGGGATTGCAAGATAACCAAACAAAACTTTTAGTGGATTTCTACTTATTTTATTAAATATCATCTCCACCAAACAGGACAAGCTTGCATCTGTTATAGTTTTGGAGAAAAATGTGTTCATTTCATGTATGCGCGAAATGCCTTAAAAATGGCTTTAAAATGGATTTGGAGCATGGAGACGATTATCTCGGGATTGCAAGATAACCAAACAAAACTTTTAGTGGATTTCTACTTATTTTATTAAATATCATCTCCACCAAACAGGACAAGCTTGCATCTGTTATAGTTTTGGAGAAAAATGTGTTCATTTCATGTATGCGCGAAATGCCTTAAAAATGGCTTTAAAATGGATTTGGAGCATGGAGACGATTATCTCGGGATTGCAAGATAACCAAACAAAACTTTTAGTGGATTTCTACTTATTTTATTAAATATCATCTCCACCAAACAGGACAAGCTTGCATGTGTTATAGTTTTGGAGAAAAATGTGTTCATTTCATGTATGCGCAAAATGCCTTTGAAATGGCTTTAAAATGTATTTGGAGCATGGAGACGATTATCTCAGGATGGCAATATAAACAAACGAAACTTTTAGTAGATTTCTACTTATTTTATTAAATATTATCTCCACCAAACAGGACAAGCTTGCATCTGTTATAGTTTTGGAGAAAAATGTGTTCATTTCATGTATGCGCCAAATGCCTTAAAAATGGCTTTAAAATGGATTTGGAGCATGGAGACGATTATCTCGGGATTGCAAGATAACCAAACAAAACTTTTAGTGGATTTCTACTTATTTTATTAAATATCATCTCCACCAAACAGGACAAGCTTGCATCTGTTATAGTTTTGGAGAAAAATGTGTTCATTTCATGTATGCGCGAAATGCCTTAAAAATGGCTTTAAAATGGATTTGGAGCATGGAGACGATTATCTCGGGATTGCAAGATAACCAAACAAAACTTTTAGTGGATTTCTACTTATTTTATTAAATATCATCTCCACCAAACAGGACAAGCTTGCATGTGTTATAGTTTTGGAGAAAAATGTGTTCATTTCATGTATGCGCAAAATGCCTTTGAAATGGCTTTAAAATGGATTTGGAGCATGGAGACGATTATCTCAGGATGGCAATATAAACAAACGAAACTTTTAGTAGATTTCTACTTATTTTATTAAATATTATCTCCACCAAACAGGACAAGCTTGCATCTGTTATAGTTTTGGAGAAAAATGTGTTCATTTCATGTATGCGCGAAATGCCTTAAAAATGGCTTTAAAATGGATTTGGAGCATGGAGACGATTATCTCGGGATTGCAAGATAACCAAACAAAACTTTTAGTGGATTTCTACATATTTTATTAAATATCATCTCCACCAAACAGGACAAGCTTGCATCTGTTATAGTTTTGGAGAAAAATGTGTTCATTTCATGTATGCGCGAAATGCCTTAAAAATGGCTTTAAAATGGATTTGGAGCATGGAGACGATTATCTCGGGATTGCAATATAACCAAACAAAACTTTTAGTGGATTTCTACTTATTTTATTAAATATCATCTCCACCAAACAGGGCAAGCTTGCATCTGTTATAGTTTTGGTGAAAAATGTGTTCATTTCATGTATGCGCGAAATGCCTTAAAAATGGCTTTAAAATGGATTTGGAGCATGGAGACGATTATCTCGGGATTGCAAGATAACCAAACAAAACTTTTAGTGGATTTCTACTTATTTTATTAAATATCATCTCCACCAAACAGGACAAGCTTGCATCTGTTATAGTTTTGGAGAAAAATGTGTTCATTTCATGTATGCGCGAAATGCCTTAAAAATGGCTTTAAAATGGATTTGGAGCATGGAGACGATTATCTCGAGATTGCAAGATAACCAAACAAAACTTTTAGTGGATTTCTACTTATTTTATTAAATATCATCTCCACCAAACAGGACAAGCTTGCATCTGTTATAGTTTTGGAGAAAAATGTGTTCATTTCATGTATGCGCGAAATGCCTTAAAAATGGCTTTAAAATGGATTTGAAGCATAGAGACGATTATCTCGGGATTGCAAGATAACCAAACAAAACTTTTAGTGGATTTCTACTTATTTTATTAAATATCATCTCCACCAAACAGGACAAGCTTGCATCTGTTATAGTTTTGGAGAAAAATGTGTTCATTTCATGTATGCGCGAAATGCCTTAAAAATGGCTTTAAAATGGATTTGGAGCATGGAGACGATTATCTCGGGATTGCAAGATAACCAAACAAAACTTTTAGTGGATTTCTACTTATTTTATTAAATATCATCTCCACCAAACAGGACAAGCTTGCATCTGTTATAGTTTTGGAGAAAAATGTGTTCATTTCATGTATGCGCGAAATGCCTTAAAAATGGCTTTAAAATGGATTTGGAGCATGGAGACGATTATCTCGGGATTGCAAGATAACCAAACAAAACTTTTAGTGGATTTCTACTTATTTTATTAAATATCATCTCCACCAAACAGGACAAGCTTGCATCTGTTATAGTTTTGGAGAAAAATGTGTTCATTTCATGTATGCGCGAAATGCCTTAAAAATGGCTTTAAAATGGATTTGGAGCATGGAGACGATTATTTAGGGATTGCAAGATAACCAAACAAAATTTTTAGTGGATTTCTACTTATTTTATTAAATATCATCTCCACCAAACAGGACAAGCTTGCATCTGTTATAGTTTTGGAGAAAAATGTGTTCATTTCATGTATGCGCGAAATGCCTTAAAAATGGCTTTAAAATGGATTTGGAGCATGGAGACGATTATCTCGGGATTGCAAGATAACCAAACAAAACTTTTAGTGGATTTCTACTTATTTTATTAAATATCATCTCCACCAAACAGGACAAGCTTGCATCTGTTATAGTTTTGGAGAAAAATGTGTTCATTTCATGTATGCGCAAAATGCCTTTGAAATGGCTTTAAAATGGATTTGGAGCATGGAGACGATTATCTCGGGATTGCAAGATAACCAAACAAAACTTTTAGTGGATTTCTACTTATTTTATTAAATATCATCTCCACCAAACAGGACAAGCTTGCATCTGTTATAGTTTTGGAGAAAAATGTGTTCATTTCATGTATGCGCGAAATGCCTTAAAAATGGCTTTAAAATGGATTTGGAGCATGGAGACGATTATCTCGGGATTGCAAGATAACCAAACAAAACTTTTAGTGGATTTCTACTTATTTTATTAAATATCATCTCCACCAAACAGGACAAGCTTGCATCTGTTATAGTTTTGGAGAAAAATGTGTTCATTTCATGTATGCGCGAAATGCCTTAAAAATGGCTTTAAAATGGATTTGGAGCATGGAGACCATTATCTCGGGATTGCAAGATAACCAAACAAAACTTTTAGTGGATTTCTACTTATTTTATTAAATATCATCTCCACCAAACAGGACAAGCTTGCATCTGTTATAGTTTTGGAGAAAAATGTGTTCATTTCATGTATGCGCGAAATGCCTTAAAAATGGCTTTAAAATGGATTTGGAGCATGGAGACGATTATCTCGGGATTGCAAGATAACCAAACAAAACTTTTAGTGGATTTCTACTTATTTTATTAAATATCATCTCCACCAAACAGGACAAGCTTGCATGTGTTATAGTTTTGGAGAAAAATGTGTTCATTTCATGTATGCGCAAAATGCCTTTGAAATGGCTTTAAAATGGATTTGGAGCATGGAGACGATTATCTCAGGATGGCAATATAAACAAACGAAACTTTTAGTAGATTTCTACTTATTTTATTAAATATTATCTCCACCAAACAGGACAAGCTTGCATCTGTTATAGTTTTGGAGAAAAATGTGTTCATTTCATGTATGCGCCAAATGCCTTAAAAATGGCTTTAAAATTGATTTGGAGCATGGAGACGATTATCTCGGGATTGCAAGATAACCAAACAAAACTTTTAGTGGATTTCTACTTATTTTATTAAATATCATCTCCACCAAACAGGACAAGCTTGCATCTGTTATAGTTTTGGAGAAAAATGTGTTCATTTCATGTATGCGCGAAATGCCTTAAAAATGGCTTTAAAATGGATTTGGAGCATGGAGACGATTATCTCGGGATTGCAAGATAACCAAACAAAACTTTTAGTGGATTTCTACTTATTTTATTAAATATCATCTCCACCAAACAGGACAAGCTTGCATGTGTTATAGTTTTGGAGAAAAATGTGTTCATTTCATGTATGCGCAAAATGCCTTTGAAATGGCTTTAAAATGGATTTGGAGCATGGAGACGATTATCTCAGGATGGCAATATAAACAAACGAAACTTTTAGTAGATTTCTACTTATTTTATTAAATATTATCTCCACCAAACAGGACAAGCTTGCATCTGTTATAGTTTTGGAGAAAAATGTGTTCATTTCATGTATGCGCGAAATGCCTTAAAAATGGCTTTAAAATGGATTTGGAGCATGGAGACGATTATCTCGGGATTGCAAGATAACCAAACAAAACTTTTAGTGGATTTCTACTTATTTTATTAAATATCATCTCCACCAAACAGGACAAGCTTGCATCTGTTATAGTTTTGGAGAAAAATGTGTTCATTTCATGTATGCGCGAAATGCCTTAAAAATGGCTTTAAAATGGATTTGGAGCATGGAGACGATTATCTCGGGATTGCAAGATAACCAAACAAAACTTTTAGTGGATTTCTACTTATTTTATTAAATATCATCTCCACCAAACAGGACAAGCTTGCATCTGTTATAGTTTTGGAGAAAAATGTGTTCATTTCATGTATGCGCGAAATGCCTTAAAAATGGCTTTAAAATGGATTTGGAGCATGGAGACCATTATCTCGGGATTGCAAGATAACCAAACAAAACTTTTAGTGGATTTCTACTTATTTTATTAAATATCATCTCCACCAAACAGGACAAGCTTGCATGTGTTATAGTTTTGGAGAAAAATGTGTTCATTTCATGTATGCGCAAAATGCCTTTGAAATGACTTTAAAATGGATTTGGAGCATGGAGACGATTATCTCAGGATGGCAATATAAACAAACGAAACTTTTAGTAGATTTCTACTTATTTTATTAAATATTATCTCCACCAAACAGGACAAGCTTGCATCTGTTATAGTTTTGGAGAAAAATGTGTTCATTTCATGTATGCGCCAAATGCCTTAAAAATGGCTTTAAAATTGATTTGGAGCATGGAGACGATTATCTCGGGATTGCAAGATAACCAAACAAAACTTTTAGTGGATTTCTACTTATTTTATTAAATATCATCTCCACCAAACAGGACAAGCTTGCATCTGTTATAGTTTTGGAGAAAAATGTGTTCATTTCATGTATGCGCGAAATGCCTTAAAAATGGCTTTAAAATGGATTTGGAGCATGGAGACGATTATCTCGGGATTGCAAGATAACCAAACAAAACTTTTAGTGGATTTCTACTTATTTTATTAAATATCATCTCCACCAAACAGGACAAGCTTGCATGTGTTATAGTTTTGGAGAAAAATGTGTTCATTTCATGTATGCGCAAAATGCCTTTGAAATGGCTTTAAAATGGATTTGGAGCATGGAGACGATTATCTCAGGATGGCAATATAAACAAACGAAACTTTTAGTAGATTTCTACTTATTTTATTAAATATTATCTCCACCAAACAGGACAAGCTTGCATCTGTTATAGTTTTGGAGAAAAATGTGTTCATTTCATGTATGCGCGAAATGCCTTAAAAATGGCTTTAAAATGGATTTGGAGCATGGAGACGATTATCTCGGGATTGCAAGATAACCAAACAAAACTTTTAGTGGATTTCTACTTATTTTATTAAATATCATCTCCACCAAACAGGACAAGCTTGCATCTGTTATAGTTTTGGAGAAAAATGTGTTCATTTCATGTATGCGCGAAATGCCTTAAAAATGGCTTTAAAATGGATTTGGAGCATGGAGACGATTATCTCGGGATTGCAAGATAACCAAACAAAACTTTTAGTGGATTTCTACTTATTTTATTAAATATCATCTCCACCAAACAGGACAAGCTTGCATGTGTTATAGTTTTGGAGAAAAATGTGTTCATTTCATGTATGCGCAAAATGCCTTTGAAATGGCTTTAAAATGGATTTGGAGCATGGAGACGATTATCTCAGGATGGCAATATAAACAAACAAAACTTTTAGTAGATTTCTACTTATTTTATTAAATATTATCTCCACCAAACAGGACAAGCTTGCATCTGTTATAGTTTTGGAGAAAAATGTGTTCATTTCATGTATGCGCGAAATGCCTTAAACATGGCTTTAAAATGGATTTGGAGCATGGAGACGATTATCTCGGGATTGCAAGATAACCAAACAAAACTTTTAGTGGATTTCTACTTATTTTATTAAATATCATCTCCACCAAACAGGACAAGCTTGCATCTGTTATAGTTTTGGAGAAAAATGTGTTCATTTCATGTATGCGCGAAATGCCTTAAAAATGGCTTTAAAATGGATTTGGAGCATGGAGACGATTATCTCGGGATTGCAAGATAACCAAACAAAACTTTTAGTGGATTTCTACTTATTTTATTAAATATCATCTCCACCAAACAGGACAAGCTTGCATGTGTTATAGTTTTGGAGAAAAATGTGTTCATTTCATGTATGCGCGAAATGCCTTAAAAATGGCTTTAAAATGGATTTGGAGCATGGAGACGATTATCTCGGGATTGCAAGATAACCAAACAAAACTTTTAGTGGATTTCTACTTATTTTATTAAATATCATCTCCACCAAACAGGACATGCTTGCATCTGTTATAGTTTTGGAGAAAAATGTGTTCATTTCATGTATGCGCGAAATGCCTTAAAAATGGCTTTAAAATGGATTTGGAGCATGGAGACGATTATCTCGGGATTGCAAGATAACCAAACAAAACTTTTGGTGGATTTCTACTTATTTTATTAAATATCATCTCCACCAAACAGGACAAGCTTGCATCTGTTATAGTTTTGGAGAAAAATGTGTTCATTTCATGTATGCGCGAAATGCCTTAAAAATGGCTTTAAAATGGATGGAGCATGGAGACGATTATCTCGGGATTGCAAGATAACCAAACAAAACTTTTAGTGGATTTCTACTTATTTTATTAAATATCATCTCCACCAAACAGGACAAGCTTGCATGTGTTATAGTTTTGGAGAAAAATGTGTTCATTTCATGTATGCGCAAAATGCCTTTGAAATGGCTTTAAAATGGATTTGGAGCATGGAGACGATTATCTCAGGATGGCAATATAAACAAACGAAACTTTTAGTAGATTTCTACTTATTTTATTAAATATTATCTCCACCAAACAGGACAAGCTTGCATCTGTCATAGTTTTGGAGAAAAATGTGTTCATTTCATGTATGCGCGAAATGCCTTAAAAATGGCTTTAAAATGGATTTGGAGCATGGAGACGATTATCTCGGGATTGCAAGATAACCAAATAAAACGTTTAGTGGATTTCTACTTATTTTATTAAATATCATCTCCACCAAACAGGACAAGCTTGCATCTGTTATAGTTTTGGAGAAAAATGTGTTCATTTCATGTATGCGCGAAATGCCTTAAAAATGGCTTTAAAATGGATTTGGAGCATGGAGACGATTATCTCGGGATTGCAAGATAACCAAACAAAACTTTTAGTGGATTTCTACTTATTTTATTAAATATCATCTCCACCAAACAGGACAAGCTTGCATCTGTTATAGTTTTGGAGAAAAATGTGTTCATTTCATGTATGCGCGAAATGCCTTAAAAATGGCTTTAAAATGGATTTGGAGCATGGAGACGATTATCTCGGGATTGCAAGATAACCAAACAAAACTTTTAGTGGATTTCTACTTATTTTATTAAATATCATCTCCACCAAACAGGACAAGCTTGCATGTGTTATAGTTTTGGAGAAAAATGTGTTCATTTCATGTATGCGCAAAATGCCTTTGAAATGGCTTTAAAATGGATTTGGAGCATGGAGACGATTATCTCAGGATGGCAATATAAACAAACGAAACTTTTAGTAGATTTCTACTTATTTTATTAAATATTATCTCCACCAAACAGGACAAGCTTGCATCTGTTATAGTTTTGGAGAAAAATGTGTTCATTTCATGTATGCGCGAAATGCCTTAAAAATGGCTTTAAAATGGATTTGGAGCATGGAGACGATTATCTCGGGATTGCAAGATAACCAAACAAAACTTTTAGTGGATTTCTACTTATTTTATTAAATATCATCTCCACCAAACAGGACAAGCTTGCATGTGTTATAGTTTTGGAGAAAAATGTGTTCATTTCATGTATGCGCAAAATGCCTTTGAAATGGCTTTAAAATGGATTTGGAGCATGGAGACGATTATCTCAGGATGGCAATATAAACAAACGAAACTTTTAGTAGATTTCTACTTATTTTATTAAATATTATCTCCACCAAACAGGACAAGCTTGCATCTGTTATAGTTTTGGAGAAAAATGTGTTCATTTCATGTATGCGCGAAATGCCTTAAAAATGGCTTTAAAATGGATTTGGAGCATGGAGACGATTATCTCGGGATTGCAAGCTAACCAAACAAAAGTTTTAGTGGATTTCTACTTATTTTATTAAATATCATCTCCACCAAACAGGACAAGCTTGCATCTGTTATAGTTTTGGAGAAAAATGTGTTCATTTCATGTATGCGCGAAATGCCTTAAAAATGGCTTTAAAATGGATTTGGAGCATGGAGACGATTATCTCGGGATTGCAAGATAACCAAACAAAACTTTTAGTGGATTTCTACTTATTTTATTAAATATCATCTCCACCAAACAGGACAAGCTTGCATCTGTTATAGTTTTGGAGAAAAATGTGTTCATTTCATGTATGCGCGAAATGCCTTAAAAATGGCTTTAAAATGGATTTGGAGCATGGAGACGATTATCTCGGGATTGCAAGATAACCAAACAAAATTTTTAGTGGATTTCTACTTATTTTATTAAATATCATCTCCACCAAACAGGACAAGCTTGCATCTGTTATAGTTTTGGAGAAAAATGTGTTCATTTCATGTATGCGCGAAATGCCTTAAAAATGGCTTTAAAATGGATTTGGAGCATGGAGACGATTATCTCGGGATTGCAAGATAACCAAACAAAACTTTTAGTGGATTTCTACTTATTTTATTAAATATCATCTCCACCAAACAGGACAAGCTTGCATCTGTTATAGTTTTGGAGAAAAATGTGTTCATTTCATGTATGCGCAAAATGCCTTTGAAATGGCTTTAAAATGGATTTGGAGCATGGAGACGATTATCTCGGGATTGCAAGATAACCAAACAAAACTTTTAGTGGATTTCTACTTATTTTATTAAATATCATCTCCACCAAACAGGACAAGCTTGCATCTGTTATAGTTTTGGAGAAAAATGTGTTCATTTCATGTATGCGCGAAATGCCTTAAAAATGGCTTTAAAATGGATTTGGAGCATGGAGACGATTATCTCGGGATTGCAAGATAACCAAACAAAACTTTTAGTGGATTTCTACTTATTTTATTAAATATCATCTCCACCAAACAGGACAAGCTTGCATCTGTTATAGTTTTGGAGAAAAATGTGTTCATTTCATGTATGCGCGAAATGCCTTAAAAATGGCTTTAAAATGGATTTGGAGCATGGAGACGATTATCTCGGGATTGCAAGATAACCAAACAAAACTTTAAGTGGATTTCTACTTATTTTATTAAATATCATCTCCACCAAACAGGACAAGCTTGCATCTGTTATAGTTTTGGAGAAAAATGTGTTCATTTCATGTATGCGCGAAATGCCTTAAAAATGGCTTTAAAATGGATTTGGAGCATGGAGACGATTATCTCGGGATTGCAAGATAACCAAACAAAACTTTTAGTGGATTTCTACTTATTTTATTAAATATCATCTCCACCAAACAGGACAAGCTTGCATGTGTTATAGTTTTGGAGAAAAATGTGTTCATTTCATGTATGCGCAAAATGCCTTTGAAATGGCTTTAAAATGGATTTGGAGCATGGAGACGATTATCTCAGGATGGCAATATAAACAAACGAAACTTTTAGTAGATTTCTACTTATTTTATTAAATATTATCTCCACCAAACAGGACAAGCTTGCATCTGTTATAGTTTTGGAGAAAAATGTGTTCATTTCATGTATGCGCCAAATGCCTTAAAAATGGCTTTAAAATTGATTTGGAGCATGGAGACGATTATCTCGGGATTGCAAGATAACCAAACAAAACTTTTAGTGGATTTCTACTTATTTTATTAAATATCATCTCCACCAAACAGGACAAGCTTGCATCTGTTATAGTTTTGGAGAAAAATGTGTTCATTTCATGTATGCGCGAAATGCCTTAAAAATGGCTTTAAAATGGATTTGGAGCATGGAGACGATTATCTCGGGATTGCAAGATAACCAAACAAAACTTTTAGTGGATTTCTACTTATTTTATTAAATATCATCTCCACCAAACAGGACAAGCTTGCATGTGTTATAGTTTTGGAGAAAAATGTGTTCATTTCATGTATGCGCAAAATGCCTTTGAAATGGCTTTAAAATGGATTTGGAGCATGGAGACGATTATCTCAGGATGGCAATATAAACAAACGAAACTTTTAGTAGATTTCTACTTATTTTATTAAATATTATCTCCACCAAACAGGACAAGCTTGCATCTGTTATAGTTTTGGAGAAAAATGTGTTCATTTCATGTATGCGCGAAATGCCTTAAAAATGGCTTTAAAATGGATTTGGAGCATGGAGACGATTATCTCGGGATTGCAAGATAACCAAACAAAACTTTTAGTGGATTTCTACTTATTTTATTAAATATCATCTCCACCAAACAGGACAAGCTTGCATCTGTTATAGTTTTGGAGAAAAATGTGTTCATTTCATGTATGCGCGAAATGCCTTAAAAATGGCTTTAAAATGGATTTGGAGCATGGAGACGATTATCTCGGGATTGCAAGATAACCAAACAAAACTTTTAGTGGATTTCTACTTATTTTATTAAATATCATCTCCACCAAACAGGACAAGCTTGCATGTGTTATAGTTTTGGAGAAAAATGTGTTCATTTCATGTATGCGCAAAATGCCTTTGAAATGGCTTTAAAATGGATTTGGAGCATGGAGACGATTATCTCAGGATGGCAATATAAACAAACAAAACTTTTAGTAGATTTCTACTTATTTTATTAAATATTATCTCCACCAAACAGGACAAGCTTGCATCTGTTATAGTTTTGGAGAAAAATGTGTTCATTTCATGTATGCGCGAAATGCCTTAAAAATGGCTTTAAAATGGATTTGGAGCATGGAGACGATTATCTCGGGATTGCAAGATAACCAAACAAAACTTTTAGTGGATTTCTACTTATTTTATTAAATATCATCTCCACCAAACAGGACAAGCTTGCATCTGTTATAGTTTTGCAGAAAAATGTGTTCATTTCATGTATGCGCGAAATGCCTTAAAAATGGCTTTAAAATGGATTTGGAGCATGGAGACGATTATCTCGGGATTGCAAGATAACCAAACAAAACTTTTAGTGGATTTCTACTTATTTTATTAAATATCATCTCCACCAAACAGGACAAGCTTGCATGTGTTATAGTTTTGGAGAAAAATGTGTTCATTTCATGTATGCGCGAAATGCCTTAAAAATGGCTTTAAAATGGATTTGGAGCATGGAGACGATTATCTCGGGATTGCAAGATAACCAAACAAAACTTTTAGTGGATTTCTACTTATTTTATTAAATATCATCTCCACCAAACAGGACAAGCTTGCATCTGTTATAGTTTTGGAGAAAAATGTGTTCATTTCATGTATGCGCGAAATGCCTTAAAAATGGCTTTAAAATGGATTTGGAGCATGGAGACGATTATCTCGGGATTGCAAGATAACCAAACAAAACTTTTGGTGGATTTCTACTTATTTTATTAAATATCATCTCCACCAAACAGGACAAGCTTGCATCTGTTATAGTTTTGGAGAAAAATGTGTTCATTTCATGTATGCGCGAAATGCCTTAAAAATGGCTTTAAAATGGATGGAGCATGGAGACGATTATCTCGGGATTGCAAGATAACCAAACAAAACTTTTAGTGGATTTCTACTTATTTTATTAAATATCATCTCCACCAAACAGGACAAGCTTGCATGTGTTATAGTTTTGGAGAAAAATGTGTTCCTTTCATGTATGCGCAAAATGCCTTTGAAATGGCTTTAAAATGGATTTGGAGCATGGAGACGATTATCTCAGGATGGCAATATAAACAAACGAAACTTTTAGTAGATTTCTACTTATTTTATTAAATATTATCTCCACCAAACAGGACAAGCTTGCATCTGTCATAGTTTTGGAGAAAAATGTGTTCATTTCATGTATGCGCGAAATGCCTTAAAAATGGCTTTAAAATGGATTTGGAGCATGGAGACGATTATCTCGGGATTGCAAGATAACCAAATAAAACGTTTAGTGGATTTCTACTTATTTTATTAAATATCATCTCCACCAAACAGGACAAGCTTGCATCTGTTATAGTTTTGGAGAAAAATGTGTTCATTTCATGTATGCGCGAAATGCCTTAAAAATGGCTTTAAAATGGATTTGGAGCATGGAGACGATTATCTCGGGATTGCAAGATAACCAAACAAAACTTTTAGTGGATTTCTACTTATTTTATTAAATATCATCTCCACCAAACAGGACAAGCTTGCATCTGTTATAGTTTTGGAGAAAAATGTGTTCATTTCATGTATGCGCGAAATGCCTTAAAAATGGCTTTAAAATGGATTTGGAGCATGGAGACGATTATCTCGGGATTGCAAGATAACCAAACAAAACTTTTAGTGGATTTCTACTTATTTTATTAAATATCATCTCCACCAAACAGGACAAGCTTGCATGTGTTATAGTTTTGGAGAAAAATGTGTTCATTTCATGTATGCGCAAAATGCCTTTGAAATGGCTTTAAAATGGATTTGGAGCATGGAGACGATTATCTCAGGATGGCAATATAAACAAACGAAACTTTTAGTAGATTTCTACTTATTTTATTAAATATTATCTCCACCAAACAGGACAAGCTTGCATCTGTTATAGTTTTGGAGAAAAATGTGTTCATTTCATGTATGCGCGAAATGCCTTAAAAATGGCTTTAAAATGGATTTGGAGCATGGAGACGATTATCTCGGGATTGCAAGCTAACCAAACAAAACTTTTAGTGGATTTCTACTTATTTTATTAAATATCATCTCCACCAAACAGGACAAGCTTGCATCTGTTATAGTTTTGGAGAAAAATGTGTTCATTTCATGTATGCGCGAAATGCCTTAAAAATGGCTTTAAAATGGATTTGGAGCATGGAGACGATTATCTCGGGATTGCAAGATAACCAAACAAAACTTTTAGTGGATTTCTACTTATTTTATTAAATATCATCTCCACCAAACAGGACAAGCTTGCATCTGTTATAGTTTTGCAGAAAAATGTGTTCATTTCATGTATGCGCGAAATGCCTTAAAAATGGCTTTAAAATGGATTTGGAGCATGGAGACGATTATCTCGGGATTGCAAGATAACCAAACAAAACTTTTAGTGGATTTCTACTTATTTTATTAAATATCATCTCCACCAAACAGGACAAGCTTGCATGTGTTAT
The DNA here is from genome assembly GCF_048569485.1 of Anomaloglossus baeobatrachus. NCBI lineage: Eukaryota > Metazoa > Chordata > Amphibia > Anura > Aromobatidae > Anomaloglossus > Anomaloglossus baeobatrachus. The sequence continues at coordinate 88,819 of NW_027442622.1, read as the reverse complement.
AGTTTTGGAGAAAAATGTGTTCATTTCATGTATGCGCGAAATGCCTTAAAAATGGCTTTAAAATGGATTTGGAGCATGGAGACGATTATCTCGGGATTGCAAGATAACCAAACAAAACTTTTAGTGGATTTCTACTTATTTTATTAAATATCATCTCCACCAAACAGGACAAGCTTGCATCTGTTATAGTTTTGGAGAAAAATGTGTTCATTTCATGTATGCGCGAAATGCCTTAAAAATGGCTTTAAAATGGATTTGGAGCATGGAGACGATTATCTCGGGATTGCAAGATAACCAAACAAAACTTTTGGTGGATTTCTACTTATTTTATTAAATATCATCTCCACCAAACAGGACAAGCTTGCATCTGTTATAGTTTTGGAGAAAAATGTGTTCATTTCATGTATGCGCGAAATGCCTTAAAAATGGCTTTAAAATGGATGGAGCATGGAGACGATTATCTCGGGATTGCAAGATAACCAAACAAAACTTTTAGTGGATTTCTACTTATTTTATTAAATATCATCTCCACCAAACAGGACAAGCTTGCATGTGTTATAGTTTTGGAGAAAAATGTGTTCCTTTCATGTATGCGCAAAATGCCTTTGAAATGGCTTTAAAATGGATTTGGAGCATGGAGACGATTATCTCAGGATGGCAATATAAACAAACGAAACTTTTAGTAGATTTCTACTTATTTTATTAAATATTATCTCCACCAAACAGGACAAGCTTGCATCTGTCATAGTTTTGGAGAAAAATGTGTTCATTTCATGTATGCGCGAAATGCCTTAAAAATGGCTTTAAAATGGATTTGGAGCATGGAGACGATTATCTCGGGATTGCAAGATAACCAAATAAAACGTTTAGTGGATTTCTACTTATTTTATTAAATATCATCTCCACCAAACAGGACAAGCTTGCATCTGTTATAGTTTTGGAGAAAAATGTGTTCATTTCATGTATGCGCGAAATGCCTTAAAAATGGCTTTAAAATGGATTTGGAGCATGGAGACGATTATCTCGGGATTGCAAGATAACCAAACAAAACTTTTAGTGGATTTCTACTTATTTTATTAAATATCATCTCCACCAAACAGGACAAGCTTGCATCTGTTATAGTTTTGGAGAAAAATGTGTTCATTTCATGTATGCGCGAAATGCCTTAAAAATGGCTTTAAAATGGATTTGGAGCATGGAGACGATTATCTCGGGATTGCAAGATAACCAAACAAAACTTTTAGTGGATTTCTACTTATTTTATTAAATATCATCTCCACCAAACAGGACAAGCTTGCATGTGTTATAGTTTTGGAGAAAAATGTGTTCATTTCATGTATGCGCAAAATGCCTTTGAAATGGCTTTAAAATGGATTTGGAGCATGGAGACGATTATCTCAGGATGGCAATATAAACAAACGAAACTTTTAGTAGATTTCTACTTATTTTATTAAATATTATCTCCACCAAACAGGACAAGCTTGCATCTGTTATAGTTTTGGAGAAAAATGTGTTCATTTCATGTATGCGCGAAATGCCTTAAAAATGGCTTTAAAATGGATTTGGAGCATGGAGACGATTATCTCGGGATTGCAAGCTAACCAAACAAAACTTTTAGTGGATTTCTACTTATTTTATTAAATATCATCTCCACCAAACAGGACAAGCTTGCATCTGTTATAGTTTTGGAGAAAAATGTGTTCATTTCATGTATGCGCGAAATGCCTTAAAAATGGCTTTAAAATGGATTTGGAGCATGGAGACGATTATCTCGGGATTGCAAGATAACCAAACAAAACTTTTAGTGGATTTCTACTTATTTTATTAAATATCATCTCCACCAAACAGGACAAGCTTGCATGTGTTATAGTTTTGGAGAAAAATGTGTTCATTTCATGTATGCGCAAAATGCCTTTGAAATGGCTTTAAAATGGATTTGGAGCATGGAGACGATTATCTCAGGATGGCAATATAAACAAACGAAACTTTTAGTAGATTTCTACTTATTTTATTAAATATTATCTCCACCAAACAGGACAAGCTTGCATCTGTTATAGTTTTGGAGAAAAATGTGTTCATTTCATGTATGCGCGAAATGCCTTAAAAATGGCTTTAAAATGGATTTGGAGCATGGAGACGATTATCTCGGGATTGCAAGATAACCAAACAAAACTTTTAGTGGATTTCTACTTATTTTATTAAATATCATCTCCACCAAACAGGACAAGCTTGCATGTGTTATAGTTTTGGAGAAAAATGTGTTCATTTCATGTATGCGCAAAATGCCTTTGAAATGGCTTTAAAATGGATTTGGAGCATGGAGACGATTATCTCAGGATGGCAATATAAACAAACGAAACTTTTAGTAGATTTCTACTTATTTTATTAAATATTATCTCCACCAAACAGGACAAGCTTGCATCTGTTATAGTTTTGGAGAAAAATGTGTTCATTTCATGTATGCGCGAAATGCCTTAAAAATGGCTTTAAAATGGATTTGGAGCATGGAGACGATTATCTCGGGATTGCAAGCTAACCAAACAAAACTTTTAGTGGATTTCTACTTATTTTATTAAATATCATCTCCACCAAACAGGACAAGCTTGCATCTGTTATAGTTTTGGAGAAAAATGTGTTCATTTCATGTATGCGCGAAATGCCTTAAAAATGGCTTTAAAATGGATTTGGAGCATGGAGACGATTATCTCGGGATTGCAAGATAACCAAACAAAACTTTTAGTGGATTTCTACTTATTTTATTAAATATCATCTCCACCAAACAGGACAAGCTTGCATCTGTTATAGTTTTGGAGAAAAATGTGTTCATTTCATGTATGCGCGAAATGCCTTAAAAATGGCTTTAAAATGGATTTGGAGCATGGAGACGATTATCTCGGGATTGCAATATAACCAAACAAAACTTTTAGTGGATTTCTACTTATTTTATTAAATATCATCTCCACCAAACAGGACAAGCTTGCATCTGTTATAGTTTTGGAGAAAAATGTGTTCATTTCATGTATGCGCGAAATGCCTTAAAAATGGCTTTAAAATGGATTTGGAGCATGGAGACGATTATCTCGGGATTGCAAGATAACCAAACAAAACTTTTAGTGGATTTCTACTTATTTTATTAAATATCATCTCCACCAAACAGGACAAGCTTGCATCTGTTATAGTTTTGGAGAAAAATGTGTTCATTTCATGTATGCGCGAAATGCCTTAAAAATGGCTTTAAAATGGATTTGGAGCATGGAGACGATTATCTCGGGATTGCAAGATAACCAAACAAAACTTTTAGTGGATTTCTACTTATTTTATTAAATATCATCTCCACCAAACAGGACAAGCTTGCATCTGTTATAGTTTTGGAGAAAAATGTGTTCATTTCATGTATGCGCGAAATGCCTTAAAAATGGCTTTAAAATGGATTTGGAGCATGGAGACGATTATCTCGGGATTGCAAGATAACCAAACAAAACTTTTAGTGGATTTCTACATATTTTATTAAATATCATCTCCACCAAACAGGACAAGCTTGCATGTGTTATAGTTTTGGAGAAAAATGTGTTCATTTCATGTATGCGCAAAATGCCTTTGAAATGGCTTTAAAATGGATTTGGAGCATGGAGACGATTATCTCAGGATGGCAATATAAACAAACGAAACTTTTAGTAGATTTCTACTTATTTTATTAAATATTATCTCCACCAAACAGGACAAGCTTGCATCTGTTATAGTTTTGGAGAAAAATGTGTTCATTTCATGTATGCGCGAAATGCCTTAAAAATGGCTTTAAAATGGATTTGGAGCATGGAGACGATTATCTCGGGATTGCAAGATAACCAAACAAAACTTTTAGTGGATTTCTACTTATTTTATTAAATATCATCTCCACCAAACAGGACAAGCTTGCATCTGTTATAGTTTTGGAGAAAAATGTGTTCATTTCATGTATGCGCGAAATGCCTTAAAAATGGCTTTAAAATGGATTTGGAGCATGGAGACGATTATCTCGGGATTGCAAGATAACCAAACAAAACTTTTAGTGGATTTCTACTTATTTTATTAAATATCATCTCCACCAAACAGGACAAGCTTGCATCTGTTATAGTTTTGGAGAAAAATGTGTTCATTTCATGTATGCGCGAAATGCCTTAAAAATGGCTTTAAAATGGATTTGGAGCATGGAGACGATTATCTCGGGATTGCAAGATAACCAAACAAAACTTTTAGTGGATTTCTACTTATTTTATTAAATATCATCTCCACCAAACAGGAGAAGCTTGCATCTGTTATAGTTTTGGAGAAAAATGTGTTCATTTCATGTATGCGCGAAATGCCTTAAAAATGGCTTTAAAATGGATTTGGAGCATGGAGACGATTATCTCGGGATTGCAATATAACCAAACAAAACTTTTAGTGGATTTCTACTTATTTTATTAAATATCATCTCCACCAAACAGGACAAACTTGCATCTGTTATAGTTTTGGAGAAAAATGTGTTCATTTCATGTATGCGCGAAATGCCTTAAAAATGGCTTTAAAATGGATTTGGAGCATGGAGACGATTATCTCGGGATTGCAAGATAACCAAATAAAACGTTTAGTGGATTTCTACTTATTTTATTAAATATCATCTCCACCAAACAGGACAAGCTTGCATCTGTTATAGTTTTGGAGAAAAATGTGTTCATTTCATGTATGCGCGAAATGCCTTAAAAATGGCTTTAAAATGGATTTGGAGCATGGAGACGATTATCTCGGGATTGCAAGATAACCAAACAAAACTTTTAGTGGATTTCTACTTATTTTATTAAATATCATCTCCACCAAACAGGACAAGCTTGCATCTGTTATAGTTTTGGAGAAAAATGTGTTCATTTCATGTATGCGCGAAATGCCTTAAAAATGGCTTTAAAATGGATTTGGAGCATGGAGACGATTACCTCGGGATTGCAAGATAACCAAACAAAACTTTTAGTGGATTTCTACTTATTTTATTAAATATCATCTCCACCAAACAGGACAAGCTTGCATCTGTTATAGTTTTGGAGAAAAATGTGTTCATTTCATGTATGCGCGAAATGCCTTAAAAATGGCTTTAAAATGGATTTGGAGCATGGAGACGATTATCTCGGGATTGCAAGATAACCAAACAAAACTTTTAGTGGATTTCTACTTATTTTATTAAATATCATCTCCACCAAACAGGACAAGCTTGCATCTGTTATAGTTTTGGAGAAAAATGTGTTCATTTCATGTATGCGCGAAATGCCTTAAAAATGGCTTTAAAATGGATTTGGAGCATGGAGACGATTATCTCGGGATTGCAAGATAACCAAACAAAACTTTTAGTGGATTTCTACATATTTTATTAAATATCATCTCCACCAAACAGGACAAGCTTGCATGTGTTATAGTTTTAGAGAAAAATGTGTTCATTTCATGTATGCGCAAAATGCCTTTGAAATGGCTTTAAAATGGATTTGGAGCATGGAGACGATTATCTCAGGATGGCAATATAAACAAACGAAACTTTTAGTAGATTTCTACTTATTTTATTAAATATTATCTCCACCAAACAGGACAAGCTTGCATCTGTTATAGTTTTGGAGAAAAATGTGTTCATTTCATGTATGCGCGAAATGCCTTAAAAATGGCTTTAAAATGGATTTGGAGCATGGAGACGATTATCTCGGGATTGCAAGATAACCAAACAAAACTTTTAGTGGATTTCTACTTATTTTATTAAATATCATCTCCACCAAACAGGACAAGCTTGCATCTGTTATAGTTTTGGAGAAAAATGTGTTCATTTCATGTATGCGCGAAATGCCTTAAAAATGGCTTTAAAATGGATTTGGAGCATGGAGACGATTATCTCGGGATTGCAAGATAACCAAACAAAACTTTTAGTGGATTTCTACTTATTTTATTAAATATCATCTCCACCAAACAGGACAAGCTTGCATCTGTTATAGTTTTGGAGAAAAATGTGTTCATTTCATGTATGCGCGAAATGCCTTAAAAATGGCTTTAAAATGGATTTGGAGCATGGAGACGATTATCTCGGGATTGCAAGATAACCAAACAAAACTTTTAGTGGATTTCTACTTATTTTATTAAATATCATCTCCACCAAACAGGACAAGCTTGCATCTGTTATAGTTTTGGAGAAAAATGTGTTCATTTCATGTATGCGCGAAATGCCTTAAAAATGGCTTTAAAATGGATTTGGAGCATGGAGACGATTATCTCGGGATTGCAAGATAACCAAACAAAACTTTTAGTGGATTTCTACTTATTTTATTAAATATCATCTCCACCAAACAGGAGAAGCTTGCATCTGTTATAGTTTTGGAGAAAAATGTGTTCATTTCATGTATGCGCGAAATGCCTTAAAAATGGCTTTAAAATGGATTTGGAGCATGGAGACGATTATCTCGGGATTGCAATATAACCAAACAAAACTTTTAGTGGATTTCTACTTATTTTATTAAATATCATCTCCACCAAACAGGACAAACTTGCATCTGTTATAGTTTTGGAGAAAAATGTGTTCATTTCATGTATGCGCGAAATGCCTTAAAAATGGCTTTAAAATGGATTTGGAGCATGGAGACGATTATCTCGGGATTGCAAGATAACCAAATAAAACGTTTAGTGGATTTCTACTTATTTTATTAAATATCATCTCCACCAAACAGGACAAGCTTGCATCTGTTATAGTTTTGGAGAAAAATGTGTTCATTTCATGTATGCGCGAAATGCCTTAAAAATGGCTTTAAAATGGATTTGGAGCATGGAGACGATTATCTCGGGATTGCAAGATAACCAAACAAAACTTTTAGTGGATTTCTACTTATTTTATTAAATATCATCTCCACCAAACAGGACAAGCTTGCATCTGTTATAGTTTTGGAGAAAAATGTGTTCATTTCATGTATGCGCGAAATGCCTTAAAAATGGCTTTAAAATGGATTTGGAGCATGGAGACGATTATCTCGGGATTGCAAGATAACCAAACAAAACTTTTAGTGGATTTCTACTTATTTTATTAAATATCATCTCCACCAAACAGGACAAGCTTGCATGTGTTATAGTTTTGGAGAAAAATGTGTTCATTTCATTTATGCGCAAAATGCCTTTGAAATGGCTTTAAAATGGATTTGGAGCATGGAGACGATTATCTCAGGATGGCAATATAAACAAACGAAACTTTTAGTAGATTTCTACTTATTTTATTAAATATTATCTCCACCAAACAGGACAAGCTTGCATCTGTTATAGTTTTGGAGAAAAATGTGTTCATTTCATGTATGCGCGAAATGCCTTAAAAATGGCTTTAAAATGGATTTGGAGCATGGAGACGATTATCTCGGGATTGCAAGATAACCAAACAAAACTTTTAGTGGATTTCTACTTATTTTATTAAATATCATCTCCACCAAACAGGACAAGCTTGCATGTGTTATAGTTTTGGAGAAAAATGTGTTCATTTCATGTATGCGCAAAATGCCTTTGAAATGGCTTTAAAATGGATTTGGAGCATGGAGACGATTATCTCAGGATGGCAATATAAACAAACGAAACTTTTAGTAGATTTCTACTTATTTTATTAAATATTATCTCCACCAAACAGGACAAGCTTGCATCTGTTATAGTTTTGGAGAAAAATGTGTTCATTTTATGTATGCGCGAAATGCCTTAAAAATGGCTTTAAAATGGATTTGGAGCATGGAGACGATTATCTCGGGATTGCAAGATAACCAAACAAAACTTTTAGTGGATTTCTACTTATTTTATTAAATATCATCTCCACCAAACAGGACAAGCTTGCATCTGTTATAGTTTTGGAGAAAAATGTGTTCATTTCATGTATGCGCGAAATGCCTTAAAAATGGCTTTAAAATGGATTTGGAGCATGGAGACGATTATCTCGGGATTGCAAGATAACCAAACAAAACTTTTAGTGGATTTCTACTTATTTTATTAAATATCATCTCCACCAAACAGGACAAGCTTGCATCTGTTATAGTTTTGGAGAAAAATGTGTTCATTTCATGTATGCGCGAAATGCCTTAAAAATGGCTTTAAAATGGATTTGGAGCATGGAGACGATTATCTCGGGATTGCAAGATAACCAAACAAAACTTTTAGTGGATTTCTACTTATTTTATTAAATATCATCTCCACCAAACAGGACAAGCTTGCATCTGTTATAGTTTTGGAGAAAAATGTGTTCATTTCATGTATGCGCGAAATGCCTTAAAAATGGCTTTAAAATGGATTTGGAGCATGGAGACGATTATCTCGGGATTGCAAGATAACCAAACAAAACTTTTAGTGGATTTCTACTTATTTTATTAAATATCATCTCCACCAAACAGGACAAGCTTGCATGTGTTATAGTTTTGGAGAAAAATGTGTTCATTTCATGTATGCGCAAAATGCCTTTGAAATGGCTTTAAAATGGATTTGGAGCATGGAGACGATTATCTCAGGATGGCAATATAAACAAACGAAACTTTTAGTAGATTTCTACTTATTTTATTAAATATTATCTCCACCAAACAGGACAAGCTTGCATCTGTTATAGTTTTGGAGAAAAATGTGTTCATTTCATGTATGCGCGAAATGCCTTAAAAATGGCTTTAAAATGGATTTGGAGCATGGAGACGATTATCTCGGGATTGCAAGATAACCAAACAAAACTTTTAGTGAATTTCTACTTATTTTATTAAATATCATCTCCACCAAACAGGACAAGCTTGCATCTGTTATAGTTTTGGAGAAAAATGTGTTCATTTCATGTATGCGCGAAATGCCTTAAAAATGGCTTTAAAATGGATTTGGAGCATGGAGACGATTATCTCGGGATTGCAAGATAAACAAACAAAACTTTTAGTGGATTTCTACTTATTTTATTAAATATCATCTCCACCAAACAGGACAAGCTTGCATCTGTTATAGTTTTGGAGAAAAATGTGTTCATTTCATGTATGCGCGAAATGCCTTAAAAATGGCTTTAAAATGGATTTGGAGCATGGAGACGATTATCTCGGGATTGCAAGATAACCAAACAAAACTTTTAGTGGATTTCTACTTATTTTATTAAATATCATCTCCACCAAACAGGACAAGCTTGCATCTGTTATAGTTTTGGAGAAAAATGTCTTCATTTCATGTATGCGCGAAATGCCTTAAAAATGGCTTTAAAATGGATTTGGAGCATGGAGACGATTATCTCGGGATTGCAAGATAACCAAACAAAACTTTTAGTGGATTTCTACTTATTTTATTAAATATCATCTCCACCAAACAGGACAAGCTTGCATCTGTTATAGTTTTGGAGAAAAATGTGTTCATTTCATGTATGCGCGAAATGCCTTAAAAATGGCTTTAAAATGGATTTGGAGCATGGAGACGATTATCTCGGGATTGCAAGATAACCAAACAAAACTTTTAGTAGATTTCTACTTATTTTATTAAATATCATCTCCACCAAACAGGACAAGCTTGCATCTGTTATAGTTTTGGAGAAAAATGTGTTCATTTCATGTATGCGCGAAATGCCTTAAAAATGGCTTTAAAATGGATTTGGAGCATGGAGACGATTATCTCGGGATTGCAAGATAACCAAACAAAACTTTTAGTGGATTTCTACTTATTTTATTAAATATCATCTCCACCAAACAGGACAAGCTTGCATCTGTTATAGTTTTGGAGAAAAATGTGTTCATTTCATGTATGCGCGAAATGCCTTAAAAATGGCTTTAAAATGGATTTGGAGCATGGAGACGATTATCTCGGGATTGCAAGATAACCAAACAAAACTTTTAGTAGATTTCTACTTATTTTATTAAATATCATCTCCACCAAACAGGACAAGCTTGCATCTGTTATAGTTTTGGAGAAAAATGTGTTCATTTCATGTATGCGCGAAATGCCTTAAAAATGGCTTTAAAATGGATTTGGAGCATGGAGACGATTATCTCGGGATTGCAAGATAACCAAACAAAACTTTTAGTGGATTTCTACTTATTTTATTAAATATCATCTCCACCAAACAGGACAAGCTTGCATCTGTTATAGTTTTGGAGAAAAATGTGTTCATTTCATGTATGTGCGAAATGCCTTAAAAATGGCTTTAAAATGGATTTGGAGCATGGAGACGATTATCTCGGGATTGCAATATAACCAAACAAAACTTTTAGTGGATTTCTACTTATTTTATTAAATATCATCTCCACCAAACAGGACAAGCTTGCATCTGTTATAGTTTTGGAGAAAAATGTGTTCATTTCATGTATGCGCGAAATGCCTTAAAAATGGCTTTAAAATGGATTTGGAGCATGGAGACGATTATCTCGGGATTGCAAGATAACCAAACAAAACTTTTAGTGGATTTCTACTTATTTTATTAAATATCATCTCCACCAAACAGGACAAGCTTGCATCTGTTATAGTTTTGGAGAAAAATGTGTTCATTTCATGTATGCGCGAAATGCCTTAAAAATGGCTTTAAAATGGATTTGGAGCATGGAGACGATTATCTCGGGATTGCAAGATAACCAAACAAAACTTTTAGTGGATTTCTACTTATTTTATTAAATATCATCTCCACCAAACAGGACAAGCTTGCATCTGTTATAGTTTTGGAGAAAAATGTGTTCATTTCATGTATGCGCGAAATGCCTTAAAAAAGGCTTTAAAATGGATTTGGAGCATGGAGACGATTATCTCGGGATTGCAAGATAACCAAACAAAACTTTTAGTGGATTTCTACTTATTTTATTAAATATCATCTCCACCAAACAGGACAAGCTTGCATGTGTTATAGTTTTGGAGAAAAATGTGTTCATTTCATGTATGCGCGAAATGCCTTAAAAATGACTTTAAAATGGATTTGGAGCATGGAGACGATTATCTCGGGATTGCAAGATAACCAAACAAAACTTTTAGTGGATTTCTACTTATTTTATTAAATATCATCTCCACCAAACAGGACAAGCTTGCATCTGTTATAGTTTTGGAGAAAAATGTGTTCATTTCATGTATGCGCGAAATGCCTTAAAAATGGCTTTAAAATGGATTTGGAGCATGGAGACGATTATCTCGGGATGGCAATATAACCAAACAAAACTTTTAGTGGATTTCTACTTATTTTATTAAATATCATCTCCACCAAACAGGACAAGCTTGCATCTGTTATAGTTTTGGAGAAAAATGTGTTCATTTCATGTATGCGCGAAATGCCTTAAAAATGGCTTTAAAATGGATTTGGAGCATGGAGACGATTATCTCGGGATTGCAAGATAACCAAACGAAACTTTTAGTGGATTTCTACTTATTTTATTAAATATCATCTCCACCAAACAGGACAAGCTTGCATGTGTTATAGTTTTGGAGAAAAATGTGTTCATTTCATGTATGCGCAAAATGCCTTTGAAATGGCTTTAAAATAGATTTGGAGCATGGAGACGATTATCTCGGGATTGCAAGATAACCAAACAAAACTTTTAGTGGATTTCTACTTATTTTATTAAATATCATCTCCACCAAACAGGACAAGCTTGCATCTGTTATAGTTTTGGAGAAAAATGTGTTCATTTCATGTATGCGCGAAATGCCTTAAAAATGGCTTTAAAATGGATTTGGAGCATGGAGACGATTATCTCGGGATTGCAAGATAACCAAACAAAACTTTTAGTGGATTTCTACTTATTTTATTAAATATCATCTCCACCAAACAGGACAAGCTTGCATGTGTTATAGTTTTGGAGAAAAATGTGTTCATTTCATGTATGCGCAAAATGCCTTTGAAATGGCTTTAAAATGGATTTGGAGCATGGAGACGATTATCTCAGGATGGCAATATAAACAAACGAAACTTTTAGTAGATTTCTACTTATTTTAATAAATATTATCTCCACCAAACAGGACAAGCTTGCATCTGTTATAGTTTTGGAGAAAAATGTGTTCATTTCATGTATGCGCGAAATGCCTTAAAAATGGCTTTAAAATGGATTTGGAGCATGGAGACGATTATCTCGGGATTGCAAGATAACCAAACAAAACTTTTAGTGGATTTCTACTTATTTTATTAAATATCATCTCCACCAAACAGGACAAGCTTGCATCTGTTATAGTTTTGGAGAAAAATGTGTTCATTTCATGTATGCGCGAAATGCCTTAAAAATGGCTTTAAAATGGATTTGGAGCATGGAGACGATTATCTCGGGATTGCAAGATAACCAAACAAAACTTTTAGTGGATTTCTACTTATTTTATTAAATATCATCTCCACCAAACAGGACAAGCTTGCATGTGTTATAGTTTTGGAGAAAAATGTGTTAATTTCATGTATGCGCAAAATGCCTTTGAAATGGCTTTAAAATGGATTTGGAGCATGGAGACGATTATCTCGGGATTGCAAGATAACCAAACAAAACTTTTAGTAGATTTCTACTTATTTTATTAAATATCATCTCCACCAAACAGGACAAGCTTGCATCTGTTATAGTTTTGGAGAAAAATGTGTTCATTTCATGTATGCGCGAAATGCCTTAAAAATGACTTTAAAATGGATTTGGAGCATGGAGACGATTATCTCGGGATTGCAAGATAACCAAACAAAACTTTTAGTGGATTTCTACTTATTTTATTAAATATCATCTCCACCAAACAGGACAAGCTTGCATCTGTTATAGTTTTGGAGAAAAATGTGTTCATTTCATGTATGCGCGAAATGCCTTAAAAATGGCTTTAAAATGGATTTGGAGCATGGAGACGATTATCTCGGGATTGCAAGATAACCAAACAAAACTTTTAGTGGATTTCTATTTATTTTATTAAATATCATCTCCACCAAACAGGACAAGCTTGCATCTGTTATAGTTTTGGAGAAAAATGTGTTCATTTCATGTATGCGCGAAATGCCTTAAAAATGGCTTTAAAATGGATTTGGAGCATGGAGACGATTATCTCGGGATTGCAAGATAACCAAACAAAACTTTTAGTGGATTTCTACTTATTTTATTAAATATCATCTCCACCAAACAGGACAAGCTTGCATGTGTTATAGTTTTGGAGAAAAATGTGTTCATTTCATGTATGCGCAAAATGCCTTTGAAATGGCTTTAAAATGGATTTGGAGCATGGAGACGATTATCTCAGGATGGCAATATAAACAAACGAAACTTTTAGTAGATTTCTACTTATTTTATTAAATATTATCTCCACCAAACAGGACAAGCTTGCATCTGTTATAGTTTTGGAGAAAAATGTGTTCATTTCATGTATGCGCGAAATGCCTTAAAAATGGCTTTAAAATGGATTTGGAGCATGGAGACGATTATCTCGGGATTGCAAGATAACCAAACAAAACTTTTAGTGGATTTCTACTTATTTTATTAAATATCATCTCCACCAAACAGGACAAGCTTGCATCTGTTATAGTTTTGGAGAAAAATGTGTTCATTTCATGTATGCGCGAAATGCCTTAAAAATGGCTTTAAAATGGATTTGGAGCATGGAGACGATTATCTCGGGATTGCAAGATAACCAAACAAAACTTTTAGTGGATTTCTACTTATTTTATTAAATATCATCTCCACCAAACAGGACAAGCTTGCATCTGTTATAGTTTTGGAGAAAAATGTGTTCATTTCATGTATGCGCGAAATGCCTTAAAAATGGCTTTAAAATGGATTTGGAGCATGGAGACGATTATCTCGGGATTGCAAGATAACCAAACAAAACTTTTAGTGGATTTCTACTTATTTTATTAAATATCATCTCCACCAAACAGGACAAGCTTGCATCTGTTATAGTTTTGGAGAAAAATGTGTTCATTTCATGTATGCGCGAAATGCCTTAAAAATGGCTTTAAAATGGATTTGGAGCATGGAGACGATTATCTCGGGATTGCAAGATAACCAAACAAAACTTTTAGTGGATTTCTACTTATTTTATTAAATATCATCTCCACCAAACAGGACAAGCTTGCATCTGTTATAGTTTTGGAGAAAAATGTGTTCATTTCATGTATGCGCGAAATGCCTTAAAAATGGCTTTAAAATGGATTTGGAGCATGGAGACGATTATCTCGGGATTGCAAGATAACCAAACAAAACTTTTAGTGGATTTATACTTATTTTATTAAATATCATCTCCACCAAACAGGACAAGCTTGCATGTGTTATAGTTTTGGAGAAAAATGTGTTCATTTCATGTATGCGCAAAATGCCTTTGAAATGGCTTTAAAATGGATTTGGAGCATGGAGACGATTATCTCAGGATGGCAATATAAACAAACGAAACTTTTAGTAGATTTCTACTTATTTTATTAAATATTATCTCCACCAAACAGGACAAGCTTGCATCTGTTATAGTTTTGGAGAAAAATGTGTTCATTTCATGTATGCGCGAAATGCCTTAAAAATGACTTTAAAATGGATTTGGAGCATGGAGACGATTATCTCGGGATTGCAAGATAACCAAACAAAACTTTTAGTGGATTTCTACTTATTTTATTAAATATCATCTCCACCAAACAGGACAAGCTTGCATCTGTTATAGTTTTGGAGAAAAATGTGTTCATTTCATGTATGCGCGAAATGCCTTAAAAATGGCTTTAAAATGGATTTAGAGCATGGAGACGATTATCTCGGGATTGCAAGATAACCAAACAAAACTTTTAGTGGATTTCTACTTATTTTATTAAATATCATCTCCACCAAACAGGACAAGCTTGCATCTGTTATAGTTTTGGAGAAAAATGTGTTCATTTCATGTATGCGCGAAATGCCTTAAAAATGGCTTTAAAATGGATTTGGAGCATGGAGACGATTATCTCGGGATTGCAAGATAACCAAACAAAACTTTTAGTGGATTTCTACTTATTTTATTAAATATCATCTCCACCAAACAGGACAAGCTTGCATGTGTTATAGTTTTGGAGAAAAATGTGTTCATTTCATGTATGCGCAAAATGCCTTTGAAATGGCTTTAAAATGGATTTGGAGCATGGAGACGATTATCTCAGGATGGCAATATAAACAAACGAAACTTTTAGTAGATTTCTACTTATTTTATTAAATATTATCTCCACCAAACAGGACAAGCTTGCATCTGTTATAGTTTTGGAGAAAAATGTGTTCATTTCATGTGTGCGCAAAATGCCTTTGAAATGGCTTTAAAATAGATTTGGAGCATGGAGACGATTATTTCGGGATTGCAAGATAACCAAACAAAACTTTTAGTGGATTTCTACTTATTTTATTAAATATCATCTCCACCAAACAGGACAAGCTTGCATCTGTTATAGTTTTGGAGAAAAATGTGTTCATTTCATGTATGCGCGAAATGCCTTAAAAATGGCTTTAAAATGGATTTGGAGCATGGAGACGATTATCTCGGGATTGCAAGATAACCAAACAAAACTTTTAGTGGATTTCTACTTATTTTATTAAATATCATCTCCACCAAACAGGACAAGCTTGCATCTGTTATAGTTTTGGAGAAAAATGTGTTCATTTCATGTATGCGCGAAATGCCTTAAAAATGGCTTTAAAATGGATTTGGAGCATGGAGACGATTATCTCGGGATTGCAAGATAACCAAACAAAACTTTTAGTGAATTTCTACTTATTTTATTAAATATCATCTCCACCAAACAGGACAAGCTTGCATGTGTTATAGTTTTGGAGAAAAATGTGTTCATTTCATGTATGCGCAAAATGCCTTTGAAATGGCTTTAAAATGGATTTGGAGCATGGAGACGATTATCTCAGGATGGCAATATAAACAAACGAAACTTTTAGTAGATTTCTACTTATTTTATTAAATATTATCTCCACCAAACAGGACAAGCTTGCATCTGTTATAGTTTTGGAGAAAAATGTGTTAATTTCATGTATGCGCGAAATGCCTTAAAAATGGCTTTAAAATGGATTTGGAGCATGGAGACGATTATCTCGGGATTGCAAGATAACCAAAAAAAACTTTTAGTGGATTTCTACTTATTTTATTAAATATCATCTCCACCAAACAGGACAAGCTTGCATCTGTTATAGTTTTGGAGAAAAATGTGTTCATTTCATGTATGCGCGAAATGCCTTAAAAATGGCTTTAAAATGGATTTGGAGCATGGAGACGATTATCTCGGGATTGCAAGATAACCAAACAAAACTTTTAGTGGATTTCTACTTATTTTATTAAATATCATCTCCACCAAACAGGGACAAGCTTGCATGTGTTATAGTTTTGGAGAAAAATGTGTTCATTTCATGTATGCGCAAAATGCCTTTGAAATGGCTTTAAATGGATTTGGAGCATGGAGACGATTATCTCGGGATTGCAAGATAACCAAACAAAACTTTTAGTAGATTTCTACTTATTTTATTAAATATCATCTCCACCAAACAGGACAAGCTTGCATCTGTTATAGTTTTGGAGAAAAATGTGTTCATTTCATGTATGCGCGAAATGCCTTAAAAATGACTTTAAAATGGATTTGGAGCATGGAGACGATTATCTCGGGATTGCAAGATAACCAAACAAAATTTTTAGTGGATTTCTACTTATTTTATTAAATATCATCTCCACCAAACAGGACAAGCTTGCATCTGTTATAGTTTTGGAGAAAAATGTGTTCATTTCATGTATGCGCGAAATGCCTTAAAAATGGCTTTAAAATGGATTTAGAGCATGGAGACGATTATCTCGGGATTGCAAGATAACCAAACAAAACTTTTAGTGGATTTCTACTTATTTTATTAAATATCATCTCCACCAAACAGGACAAGCTTGCATCTGTTATAGTTTTGGAGAAAAATGTGTTCATTTCATGTATGCGCGAAATGCCTTAAAAATGGCTTTAAAATGGATTTGGAGCATGGAGACGATTATCTCGGGATTGCAAGATAACCAAACAAAACTTTTAGTGGATTTCTACTTATTTTATTAAATATCATCTCCACCAAACAGGACAAGCTTGCATGTGTTATAGTTTTGGAGAAAAATGTGTTCATTTCATGTATGCGCAAAATGCCTTTGAAATGGCTTTAAAATGGATTTGGAGCATGGAGACGATTATCTCAGGATGGCAATATAAACAAACGAAACTTTTAGTAGATTTCTACTTATTTTATTAAATATTATCTCCACCAAACAGGACAAGCTTGCATCTGTTATAGTTTTGGAGAAAAATGTGTTCATTTCATGTGTGCGCAAAATGCCTTTGAAATGGCTTTAAAATAGATTTGGAGCATGGAGACGATTATTTCGGGATTGCAAGATAACCAAACAAAACTTTTAGTGGATTTCTACTTATTTTATTAAATATCATCTCCACCAAACAGGACAAGCTTGCATCTGTTATAGTTTTGGAGAAAAATGTGTTCATTTCATGTATGCGCGAAATGCCTTAAAAATGGCTTTAAAATGGATTTGGAGCATGGAGACGATTATCTCGGGATTGCAAGATAACCAAACAAAACTTTTAGTGGATTTCTACTTATTTTATTAAATATCATCTCCACCAAACAGGACAAGCTTGCATCTGTTATAGTTTTGGAGAAAAATGTGTTCATTTCATGTATGCGCGAAATGCCTTAAAAATGGCTTTAAAATGGATTTGGAGCATGGAGACGATTATCTCGGGATTGCAAGATAACCAAACAAAACTTTTAGTGAATTTCTACTTATTTTATTAAATATCATCTCCACCAAACAGGACAAGCTTGCATGTGTTATAGTTTTGGAGAAAAATGTGTTCATTTCATGTATGCGCAAAATGCCTTTGAAATGGCTTTAAAATGGATTTGGAGCATGGAGACGATTATCTCAGGATGGCAATATAAACAAACGAAACTTTTAGTAGATTTCTACTTATTTTATTAAATATTATCTCCACCAAACAGGACAAGCTTGCATCTGTTATAGTTTTGGAGAAAAATGTGTTAATTTCATGTATGCGCGAAATGCCTTAAAAATGGCTTTAAAATGGATTTGGAGCATGGAGACGATTATCTCGGGATTGCAAGATAACCAAAAAAAACTTTTAGTGGATTTCTACTTATTTTATTAAATATCATCTCCACCAAACAGGACAAGCTTGCATCTGTTATAGTTTTGGAGAAAAATGTGTTCATTTCATGTATGCGCGAAATGCCTTAAAAATGGCTTTAAAATGGATTTGGAGCATGGAGACGATTATCTCGGGATTGCAAGATAACCAAACAAAACTTTTAGTGGATTTCTACTTATTTTATTAAATATCATCTCCACCAAACAGGACAAGCTTGCATGTGTTATAGTTTTGGAGAAAAATGTGTTCATTTCATGTATGCGCAAAATGCCTTTGAAATGGCTTTAAAATGGATTTGGAGCATGGAGACGATTATCTCGGGATTGCAAGATAACCAAACAAAACTTTTAGTAGATTTCTACTTATTTTATTAAATATCATCTCCACCAAACAGGACAAGCTTGCATCTGTTATAGTTTTGGAGAAAAATGTGTTCATTTCATGTATGCGCGAAATGCCTTAAAAATGACTTTAAAATGGATTTGGAGCATGGAGACGATTATCTCGGGATTGCAAGATAACCAAACAAAACTTTTAGTGGATTTCTACTTATTTTATTAAATATCATCTCCACCAAACAGGACAAGCTTGCATCTGTTATAGTTTTGGAGAAAAATGTGTTTATTTCATGTATGCGCGAAATGCCTTAAAAATGGCTTTAAAATGGATTTGGAGCATGGAGACGATTATCTCGGGATTGCAAGATAACCAAACAAAACGTTTAGTGGATTTCTACTTATTTTATTAAATATCATCTCCACCAAACAGGACAAGCTTGCATCTGTTATAGTTTTGGAGAAAAATGTGTTCATTTCATGTATGCGCGAAATGCCTTAAAAATGGCTTTAAAATGGATTTGGAGCATGGAGACGATTATCTCGGGATTGCAAGATAACCAAACGAAACTTTTAGTGGATTTCTACTTATTTTATTAAATATCATCTCCACCAAACAGGACAAGCTTGCATGTGTTATAGTTTTGGAGAAAAATGTGTTCATTTCATGTATGCGCAAAATGCCTTTGAAATGGCTTTAAAATGGATTTGGAGCATGGAGACGATTATCTCAGGATGGCAATATAAACAAACGAAACTTTTAGTAGATTTCTACTTATTTTATTAAATATTATCTCCATCAAACAGGACAAGCTTGCATCTGTTATAGTTTTGGAGAAAAATGTGTTCATTTCATGTATGCGCGAAATGCCTTAAAAATGGCTTTAAAATGGATTTGGAGCATGGAGACGATTATCTCGGGATTGCAAGATAACCAAACAAAACTTTTAGTGGATTTCTACTTATTTTATTAAATATCATCTCCACCAAACAGGACAAGCTTGCATGTGTTATAGTTTTGGAGAAAAATGTGTTCATTTCATGTATGCGCAAAATGCCTTTGAAATGGCTTTAAAATAGATTTGGAGCATGGAGACGATTATCTCGGGATTGCAAGATAACCAAACAAAACTTTTAGTGGATTTCTACTTATTTTATTAAATATCATCTCCACCAAACAGGACAAGCTTGCATCTGTTATAGTTTTGGAGAAAAATGTGTTCATTTCATGTATGCGCGAAATGCCTTAAAAATGGCTTTAAAATGGATTTGGAGCATGGAGACGATTATCTCGGGATTGCAAGATAACCAAACAAAACTTTTAGTGGATTTCTACTTATTTTATTAAATATCATCTCCACCAAACAGGACAAGCTTGCATGTGTTATAGTTTTGGAGAAAAATGTGTTCATTTCATGTATGCGCAAAATGCCTTTGAAATGGCTTTAAAATGGATTTGGAGCATGGAGACGATTATCTCAGGATGGCAATATAAACAAACGAAACTTTTAGTAGATTTCTACTTATTTTATTAAATATTATCTCCACCAAACAGGACAAGCTTGCATCTGTTATAGTTTTGGAGAAAAATGTGTTCATTTCATGTATGCGCGAAATGCCTTAAAATGGCTTTAAAATGGATTTGGAGCATGGAGACGATTATCTCGGGATTGCAAGATAACCAAACAAAACTTTTAGTGGATTTCTACTTATTTTATTAAATATCATCTCCACCAAACAGGACAAGCTTGCATCTGTTATAGTTTTGGAGAAAAATGTGTTCATTTCATGTATGCGCGAAATGCCTTAAAAATGGCTTTAAAATGGATTTGGAGCATGGAGACGATTATCTCGGGATTGCAAGATAACCAAACAAAACTTTTAGTGGATTTCTACTTATTTTATTAAATATCATCTCCACCAAACAGGACAAGCTTGCATGTGTTATAGTTTTGGAGAAAAATGTGTTCATTTCATGTATGCGCAAAATGCCTTTGAAATGGCTTTAAAATGGATTTGGAGCATGGAGACGATTATCTCGGGATTGCAAGATAACCAAACAAAACTTTTAGTAGATTTCTACTTATTTTATTAAATATCATCTCCACCAAACAGGACAAGCTTGCATCTGTTATAGTTTTGGAGAAAAATGTGTTCATTTCATGTATGCGCGAAATGCCTTAAAAATGACTTTAAAATGGATTTGGAGCATGGAGACGATTATCTCGGGATTGCAAGATAACCAAACAAAACTTTTAGTGGATTTCTACTTATTTTATTAAATATCATCTCCACCAAACAGGACAAGCTTGCATCTGTTATAGTTTTGGAGAAAAATGTGTTCATTTCATGTATGCGCGAAATGCCTTAAAAATGGCTTTAAAATGGATTTAGAGCATGGAGACGATTATCTCGGGATTGCAAGATAACCAAACAAAACTTTTAGTGGATTTCTACTTATTTTATTAAATATCATCTCCACCAAACAGGACAAGCTTGCATCTGTTATAGTTTTGGAGAAAAATGTGTTCATTTCATGTATGCGCGAAATGCCTTAAAAATGGCTTTAAAATGGATTTGGAGCATGGAGACGATTATCTCGGGATTGCAAGATAACCAAACAAAACTTTTAGTGGATTTCTACTTATTTTATTAAATATCATCTCCACCAAACAGGACAAGCTTGCATGTGTTATAGTTTTGGAGAAAAATGTGTTCATTTCATGTATGCGCAAAATGCCTTTGAAATGGCTTTAAAATGGATTTGGAGCATG
Organism: Anomaloglossus baeobatrachus; assembly: GCF_048569485.1. NCBI lineage: Eukaryota > Metazoa > Chordata > Amphibia > Anura > Aromobatidae > Anomaloglossus > Anomaloglossus baeobatrachus. Next base: position 67,613 of record NW_027442622.1, on the reverse strand, counting down.
GAGACGATTATCTCAGGATGGCAATATAAACAAACGAAACTTTTAGTAGATTTCTACTTATTTTATTAAATATTATCTCCACCAAACAGGACAAGCTTGCATCTGTTATAGTTTTGGAGAAAAATGTGTTCATTTCATGTGTGCGCAAAATGCCTTTGAAATGGCTTTAAAATAGATTTGGAGCATGGAGACGATTATTTCGGGATTGCAAGATAACCAAACAAAACTTTTAGTGGATTTCTACTTATTTTATTAAATATCATCTCCACCAAACAGGACAAGCTTGCATCTGTTATAGTTTTGGAGAAAAATGTGTTCATTTCATGTATGCGCGAAATGCCTTAAAAATGGCTTTAAAATGGATTTGGAGCATGGAGACGATTATCTCGGGATTGCAAGATAACCAAACAAAACTTTTAGTGGATTTCTACTTATTTTATTAAATATCATCTCCACCAAACAGGACAAGCTTGCATCTGTTATAGTTTTGGAGAAAAATGTGTTCATTTCATGTATGCGCGAAATGCCTTAAAAATGGCTTTAAAATGGATTTGGAGCATGGAGACGATTATCTCGGGATTGCAAGATAACCAAACAAAACTTTTAGTGAATTTCTACTTATTTTATTAAATATCATCTCCACCAAACAGGACAAGCTTGCATGTGTTATAGTTTTGGAGAAAAATGTGTTCATTTCATGTATGCGCAAAATGCCTTTGAAATGGCTTTAAAATGGATTTGGAGCATGGAGACGATTATCTCAGGATGGCAATATAAACAAACGAAACTTTTAGTAGATTTCTACTTATTTTATTAAATATTATCTCCACCAAACAGGACAAGCTTGCATCTGTTATAGTTTTGGAGAAAAATGTGTTAATTTCATGTATGCGCGAAATGCCTTAAAAATGGCTTTAAAATGGATTTGGAGCATGGAGACGATTATCTCGGGATTGCAAGATAACCAAAAAAAACTTTTAGTGGATTTCTACTTATTTTATTAAATATCATCTCCACCAAACAGGACAAGCTTGCATCTGTTATAGTTTTGGAGAAAAATGTGTTCATTTCATGTATGCGCGAAATGCCTTAAAAATGGCTTTAAAATGGATTTGGAGCATGGAGACGATTATCTCGGGATTGCAAGATAACCAAACAAAACTTTTAGTGGATTTCTACTTATTTTATTAAATATCATCTCCACCAAACAGGACAAGCTTGCATGTGTTATAGTTTTGGAGAAAAATGTGTTCATTTCATGTATGCGCAAAATGCCTTTGAAATGGCTTTAAAATGGATTTGGAGCATGGAGACGATTATCTCGGGATTGCAAGATAACCAAACAAAACTTTTAGTAGATTTCTACTTATTTTATTAAATATCATCTCCACCAAACAGGACAAGCTTGCATCTGTTATAGTTTTGGAGAAAAATGTGTTCATTTCATGTATGCGCGAAATGCCTTAAAAATGACTTTAAAATGGATTTGGAGCATGGAGACGATTATCTCGGGATTGCAAGATAACCAAACAAAATTTTTAGTGGATTTCTACTTATTTTATTAAATATCATCTCCACCAAACAGGACAAGCTTGCATCTGTTATAGTTTTGGAGAAAAATGTGTTCATTTCATGTATGCGCGAAATGCCTTAAAAATGGCTTTAAAATGGATTTAGAGCATGGAGACGATTATCTCGGGATTGCAAGATAACCAAACAAAACTTTTAGTGGATTTCTACTTATTTTATTAAATATCATCTCCACCAAACAGGACAAGCTTGCATCTGTTATAGTTTTGGAGAAAAATGTGTTCATTTCATGTATGCGCGAAATGCCTTAAAAATGGCTTTAAAATGGATTTGGAGCATGGAGACGATTATCTCGGGATTGCAAGATAACCAAACAAAACTTTTAGTGGATTTCTACTTATTTTATTAAATATCATCTCCACCAAACAGGACAAGCTTGCATGTGTTATAGTTTTGGAGAAAAATGTGTTCATTTCATGTATGCGCAAAATGCCTTTGAAATGGCTTTAAAATGGATTTGGAGCATGGAGACGATTATCTCAGGATGGCAATATAAACAAACGAAACTTTTAGTAGATTTCTACTTATTTTATTAAATATTATCTCCACCAAACAGGACAAGCTTGCATCTGTTATAGTTTTGGAGAAAAATGTGTTCATTTCATGTGTGCGCAAAATGCCTTTGAAATGGCTTTAAAATAGATTTGGAGCATGGAGACGATTATTTCGGGATTGCAAGATAACCAAACAAAACTTTTAGTGGATTTCTACTTATTTTATTAAATATCATCTCCACCAAACAGGACAAGCTTGCATCTGTTATAGTTTTGGAGAAAAATGTGTTCATTTCATGTATGCGCGAAATGCCTTAAAAATGGCTTTAAAATGGATTTGGAGCATGGAGACGATTATCTCGGGATTGCAAGATAACCAAACAAAACTTTTAGTGGATTTCTACTTATTTTATTAAATATCATCTCCACCAAACAGGACAAGCTTGCATCTGTTATAGTTTTGGAGAAAAATGTGTTCATTTCATGTATGCGCGAAATGCCTTAAAAATGGCTTTAAAATGGATTTGGAGCATGGAGACGATTATCTCGGGATTGCAAGATAACCAAACAAAACTTTTAGTGAATTTCTACTTATTTTATTAAATATCATCTCCACCAAACAGGACAAGCTTGCATGTGTTATAGTTTTGGAGAAAAATGTGTTCATTTCATGTATGCGCAAAATGCCTTTGAAATGGCTTTAAAATGGATTTGGAGCATGGAGACGATTATCTCAGGATGGCAATATAAACAAACGAAACTTTTAGTAGATTTCTACTTATTTTATTAAATATTATCTCCACCAAACAGGACAAGCTTGCATCTGTTATAGTTTTGGAGAAAAATGTGTTAATTTCATGTATGCGCGAAATGCCTTAAAAATGGCTTTAAAATGGATTTGGAGCATGGAGACGATTATCTCGGGATTGCAAGATAACCAAAAAAAACTTTTAGTGGATTTCTACTTATTTTATTAAATATCATCTCCACCAAACAGGACAAGCTTGCATCTGTTATAGTTTTGGAGAAAAATGTGTTCATTTCATGTATGCGCGAAATGCCTTAAAAATGGCTTTAAAATGGATTTGGAGCATGGAGACGATTATCTCGGGATTGCAAGATAACCAAACAAAACTTTTAGTGGATTTCTACTTATTTTATTAAATATCATCTCCACCAAACAGGACAAGCTTGCATCTGTTATAGTTTTGGAGAAAAATGTGTTCATTTCATGTATGCGCGAAATGCCTTAAAAATGGCTTTAAAATGGATTTGGAGCATGGAGACGATTATCTCGGGATTGCAAGATAACCAAACAAAACTTTTAGTGGATTTCTACTTATTTTATTAAATATCATCTCCACCAAACAGGACAAGCTTGCATCTGTTATAGTTTTGGAGAAAAATGTGTTCATTTCATGTATGCGCGAAATGCCTTAAAAATGGCTTTAAAATGGACTTGGAGCATGGAGACGATTATCTCGGGATTGCAAGATAACCAAACAAAACTTTTAGTGGATTTCTACTTATTTTATTAAATATCATCTCCACCAAACAGGACAAGCTTGCATCTGTTATAGTTTTGGAGAAAAATGTGTTCATTTCATGTATGCGCGAAATGCCTTAAAAATGGCTTTAAAATGGATTTGGAGCATGGAGACGATTATCTCGGGATTGCAATATAACCAAACAAAACTTTTAGTGGATTTCTACTTATTTTATTAAATATCATCTCCACCAAACAGGACAAGCTTGCATCTGTTATAGTTTTGGAGAAAAATGTGTTCATTTCATGTATGCGCGAAATGCCTTAAAAATGGCTTTAAAATGGATTTGGAGCATGGAGACGATTATCTCGGGATTGCAAGATAACCAAACAAAACTTTTAGTGGATTTCTACTTATTTTATTAAATATCATCTCCACCAAACAGGACAAGCTTGCATCTGTTATAGTTTTGGAGAAAAATGTGTTCATTTCATGTATGCGCGAAATGCCTTAAAAATGGCTTTAAAATGGATTTGGAGCATGGAGACGATTATCTCGGGATTGCAAGATAACCAAACAAAACATTTAGTGGATTTCTACTTATTTTATTAAATATCATCTCCACCAAACAGGACAAGCTTGCATGTGTTATAGTTTTGGAGAAAAATGTGTTCATTTCATGTATGCGCAAAATGCCTTTGAAATGGCTTTAAAATGGATTTGGAGCATGGAGACGATTATCTCGGGATTGCAAGATAACCAAACAAAACTTTTAGTGGATTTCTACTTATTTTATTAAATATCATCTCCACCAAACAGGACAAGCTTGCATCTGTTATAGTTTTGGAGAAAAATGTGTTAATTTCATGTATGCGCGAAATGCCTTAAAAATGGCTTTAAAATGGATTTGGAGCATGGAGACGATTATCTCGGGATTGCAAGATAACCAAACAAAACTTTTAGTGGATTTCTACTTATTTTATTAAATATCATCTCCACCAAACAGGACAAGCTTGCATCTGTTATAGTTTTCGAGAAAAATGTGTTCATTTCATGTATGCGCGAAATGCCTTAAAAATGGCTTTAAAATGGATTTGGAGCATGGAGACGATTATCTCGGGATTGCAAGATAACCAAACAAAACGTTTAGTGGATTTCTACTTATTTTATTAAATATCATCTCCACCAAACAGGACAAGCTTGCATCTGTTATAGTTTTGGAGAAAAATGTGTTCATTTCATGTATGCGCGAAATGCCTTAAAAATGGCTTTAAAATGGATTTGGAGCATGGAGACGATTATCTCGGGATTGCAAGATAACCAAACAAAACTTTTAGTGGATTTCTACTTATTTTATTAAATATCATCTCCACCAAACAGGACAAGCTTGCATCTGTTATAGTTTTGGAGAAAAATGTGTTCATTTCATGTATGCGCGAAATGCCTTAAAAATGGCTTTAAAATGGATTTGGAGCATGGAGACGATTATCTCGGGATTGCAATATAACCAAACAAAACTTTTAGTGGATTTCTACTTATTTTATTAAATATCATCTCCACCAAACAGGACAAGCTTGCATCTGTTATAGTTTTGGAGAAAAATGTGTTCATTTCATGTATGCGCGAAATGCCTTAAAAATGGCTTTAAAATGGATTTGGAGCATGGAGACGATTATCTCGGGATTGCAAGATAACCAAACAAAACTTTTAGTGGATTTCTACTTATTTTATTAAATATCATCTCCACCAAACAGGACAAGCTTGCATCTGTTATAGTTTTGGAGAAAAATGTGTTCATTTCATGTATGCGCGAAATGCCTTAAAAATGGCTTTAAAATGGATTTGGAGCATGGAGACGATTATCTCGGGATTGCAAGATAACCAAACAAAACTTTTAGTGGATTTCTACTTATTTTATTAAATATCATCTCCACCAAACAGGACAAGCTTGCATCTGTTATAGTTTTGGAGAAAAATGTGTTCATTTCATGTATGCGCGAAATGCCTTAAAAATGGCTTTAAAATGGATTTGGAGCATGGAGACGATTATCTCGGGATTGCAAGATAACCAAACAAAACTTTTAGTGGATTTCTACTTATTTTATTAAATATCATCTCCACCAAACAGGACAAGCTTGCATCTGTTATAGTTTTGGAGAAAAATGTGTTCATTTCATGTATGCGCGAAATGCCTTAAAAATGGCTTTAAAATGGATTTGGAGCATGGAGACGATTATCTCGGGATTGCAAGATAACCAAACAAAACTTTTAGTGGATTTCTACTTATTTTATTAAATATCATCTCCACCAAACAGGACAAGCTTGCATCTGTTATAGTTTTGGAGAAAAATGTGTTCATTTCATGTATGCGCGAAATGCCTTAAAAATGGCTTTAAAATGGATTTGGAGCATGGAGACGATTATCTCGGGATTGCAAGATAACCAAACAAAACTTTTAGTGGATTTCTACTTATTTTATTAAATATCATCTCCACCAAACAGGACAAGCTTGCATCTGTTATAGTTTTGGAGAAAAATGTGTTCATTTCATGTATGCGCGAAATGCCTTAAAAATGGCTTTAAAATGGATTTGGAGCATGGAGACGATTATCTCGGGATTGCAAGATAACCAAACAAAACTTTTAGTGGATTTCTACTTATTTTATTAAATATCATCTCCACCAAACAGGACAAGCTTGCATGTGTTATAGTTTTGGAGAAAAATGTGTTCATTTCATGTATGCGCGAAATGCCTTAAAAATGGCTTTAAAATGGATTTGGAGCATGGAGACGATTATCTCGGGATTGCAAGATAACCAAACAAAACTTTTAGTGGATTTCTACTTATTTTATTAAATATCATCTCCACCAAACAGGACAAGCTTGCATCTGTTATAGTTTTGGAGAAAAATGTGTTCATTTCATGTATGCGCGAAATGCCTTAAAAATGGCTTTAAAATGGATTTGGAGCATGGAGACGATTATCTCGGGATTGCAAGATAACCAAACAAAACTTTTAGTGGATTTCTACTTATTTTATTAAATATCATCTCCACCAAACAGGACAAGCTTGCATCTGTTATAGTTTTCGAGAAAAATGTGTTCATTTCATGTATGCGCGAAATGCCTTAAAAATGGCTTTAAAATGGATTTGGAGCATGGAGACGATTATCTCGGGATTGCAAGATAACCAAACAAAACTTTTAGTGGATTTCTACTTATTTTATTAAATATCATCTCCACCAAACAGGACAAGCTTGCATCTGTTATAGTTTTGGAGAAAAATGTGTTAATTTCATGTATGCACGAAATGTCTTAAAAATGGCATTAAAATGGATTTGGAGCATGGAGACGATTATCTCGGGATTGCAATATAACCAAACAATACTTTTAGTGGATTTCTACTTATTTTATTAAATATTATCTCCACCAAACAGGACAAGCTTGCATCTGTTATAGTTTTGGAGAAAAATGTGTTCATTTCATGTATGCGCGAAATGCCTTAAAAATGGCTTTAAAATGGATTTGGAGCATGGAGACGATTATCTCGGGATTGCAAGATAACCAAACAAAACTTTTAGTGGATTTCTACTTATTTTATTAAATATCATCTCCACCAAACAGGACAAGCTTGCATCTGTTATAGTTTTGGAGAAAAATGTGTTCATTTCGTGTATGCGCGAAATGCCTTAAAAATGGCTTTAAAATGGATTTGGAGCATGGAGACGATTATCTCGGGATTGCAAGATAACCAAACAAAACTTTTAGTGGATTTCTACTTATTTTATTAAATATCATCTCCACCAAACAGGACAAGCTTGCATCTGTTATAGTTTTGGAGAAAAATGTGTTCATTTCATGTATGCGCGAAATGCCTTAAAAATGGCTTTAAAATGGATTTGGAGCATGGAGACGATTATCTCGGGATTGCAAGATAACCAAACAAAACTTTTAGTGGATTTCTACTTATTTTATTAAATATCATCTCCACCAAACAGGACAAGCTTGCATGTGTTATAGTTTTGGAGAAAAATGTGTTCATTTCATGTATGCGCAAAATGCCTTTGAAATGGCTTTAAAATGGATTTGGAGCATGGAGACGATTATCTCGGGATTGCAAGATAACCAAACAAAACTTTTAGTGGATTTCTACTTATTTTATTAAATATCATCTCCACCAAACAGGACAAGCTTGCATCTGTTATAGTTTTGGAGAAAAATGTGTTCATTTCATGTATGCGCGAAATGCCTTAAAAATGGCTTTAAAATGGATTTGGAGCATGGAGACGATTATCTCGGGATTGCAAGATAACCAAACAAAACTTTTAGTGGATTTCTACTTATTTTATTAAATATCATCTCCACCAAACAGGACAAGCTTGCATCTGTTATAGTTTTGGAGAAAAATGTGTTCATTTCATGTATGCGCGAAATGCCTTAAAAATGGCTTTAAAATGGATTTGGAGCATGGAGACGATTATCTCGGGATTGCAAGATAACCAAACAAAACTTTTAGTGGATTTCTACTTATTTTATTAAATATCATCTCCACCAAACAGGACAAGCTTGCATCTGTTATAGTTTTGGAGAAAAATGTGTTCATTTCATGTATGCGCGAAATGCCTTAAAAATGGCTTTAAAATGGATTTGGAGCATGGAGACGATTATCTCGGGATTGCAAGATAACCAAACAAAACTTTTAGTGGATTTCTACTTATTTTATTAAATATCATCTCCACCAAACAGGACAAGCTTGCATGTGTTATAGTTTTGGAGAAAAATGTGTTCATTTCATGTATGCGCGAAATGCCTTAAAAATGGCTTTAAAATGGATTTGGAGCATGGAGACGATTATCTCGGGATTGCAAGATAACCAAACAAAACTTTTAGTGGATTTCTACTTATTTTATTAAATATCATCTCCACCAAACAGGACAAGCTTGCATCTGTTATAGTTTTGGAGAAAAATGTGTTCATTTCATGTATGCGCGAAATGCCTTAAAAATGGCTTTAAAATGGATTTGGAGCATGGAGACGATTATCTCGGGATTGCAAGATAACCAAACAAAACTTTTAGTGGATTTCTACTTATTTTATTAAATATCATCTCCACCAAACAGGACAAGCTTGCATCTGTTATAGTTTTGGAGAAAAATGTGTTCATTTCATGTATGCGCGAAATGCCTTAAAAATGGCTTTAAAATGGATTTGGAGCATGGAGACGATTATCTCGGGATTGCAAGATAACCAAACAAAACTTTTAGTGGATTTCTACTTATTTTATTAAATATCATCTCCACCAAACAGGACAAGCTTGCATCTGTTATAGTTTTGGAGAAAAATGTGTTAATTTCATGTATGCACGAAATGTCTTAAAAATGGCTTTAAAATGGATTTGGAGCATGGAGACGATTATCTCGGGATTGCAATATAACCAAACAATACTTTTAGTGGATTTCTACTTATTTTATTAAATATTATCTCCACCAAACAGGACAAGCTTGCATCTGTTATAGTTTTGGAGAAAAATGTGTTCATTTCATGTATGCGCGAAATGCCTTAAAAATGGCTTTAAAATGGATTTGGAGCATGGAGACGATTATCTCGGGATTGCAAGATAACCAAACAAAACTTTTAGTGGATTTCTACTTATTTTATTAAATATCATCTCCACCAAACAGGACAAGCTTGCATCTGTTATAGTTTTGGAGAAAAATGTGTTCATTTCGTGTATGCGCGAAATGCCTTAAAAATGGCTTTAAAATGGATTTGGAGCATGGAGACGATTATCTCGGGATTGCAAGATAACCAAACAAAACTTTTAGTGGATTTCTACTTATTTTATTAAATATCATCTCCACCAAACAGGACAAGCTTGCATCTGTTATAGTTTTGGAGAAAAATGTGTTCATTTCATGTATGCGCGAAATGCCTTAAAAATGGCTTTAAAATGGATTTGGAGCATGGAGACGATTATCTCGGGATTGCAAGATAACCAAACAAAACTTTTAGTGGATTTCTACTTATTTTATTAAATATCATCTCCACCAAACAGGACAAGCTTGCATGTGTTATAGTTTTGGAGAAAAATGTGTTCATTTCATGTATGCGCAAAATGCCTTTGAAATGGCTTTAAAATGGATTTGGAGCATGGAGACGATTATCTCGGGATTGCAAGATAACCAAACAAAACTTTTAGTGGATTTCTACTTATTTTATTAAATATCATCTCCACCAAACAGGACAAGCTTGCATCTGTTATAGTTTTGGAGAAAAATGTGTTAATTTCATGTATGCGCGAAATGCCTTAAAAATGGCTTTAAAATGGATTTGGAGCATGGAGACGATTATCTCGGGATTGCAAGATAACCAAACAAAACTTTTAGTGGATTTCTACTTATTTTATTAAATATCATCTCCACCAAACAGGACAAGCTTGCATCTGTTATAGTTTTGGAGAAAAATGTGTTCATTTCATGTATGCGCGAAATGCCTTAAAAATGGCTTTAAAATGGATTTGGAGCATGGAGACGATTATCTCGGGATTGCAAGATAACCAAACAAAACGTTTAGTGGATTTCTACTTATTTTATTAAATATCATCTCCACCAAACAGGACAAGCTTGCATCTGTTATAGTTTTGGAGAAAAATGTGTTCATTTCATGTATGCGCGAAATGCCTTAAAAATGGCTTTAAAATGGATTTGGAGCATGGAGACGATTATCTCGGGATTGCAAGATAACCAAACAAAACTTTTAGTGGATTTCTACTTATTTTATTAAATATCATCTCCACCAAACAGGACAAGCTTGCATGTGTTATAGTTTTGGAGAAAAATGTGTTCATTTCATGTATGCGCAAAATGCCTTTGAAATGGCTTTAAAATGGATTTGGAGCATGGAGACGATTATCTCGGGATTGCAAGATAACCAAACAAAACTTTTAGTGGATTTCTACTTATTTTATTAAATATCATCTCCACCAAACAGGACAAGCTTGCATCTGTTATAGTTTTGGAGAAAAATGTGTTCATTTCATGTATGCGCGAAATGCCTTAAAAATGGCTTTAAAATGGATTTGGAGCATGGAGACGATTATCTCGGGATTGCAAGATAACCAAACAAAACTTTTAGTGGATTTCTACTTATTTTATTAAATATCATCTCCACCAAACAGGACAAGCTTGCATCTGTTATAGTTTTGGAGAAAAATGTGTTCATTTCATGTATGCGCGAAATGCCTTAAAAATGGCTTTAAAATGGATTTGGAGCATGGAGACGATTATCTCGGGATTGCAAGATAACCAAACAAAACGTTTAGTGGATTTCTACTTATTTTATTAAATATCATCTCCACCAAACAGGACAAGCTTGCATCTGTTATAGTTTTGGAGAAAAATGTGTTCATTTCATGTATGCGCGAAATGCCTTAAAAATGGCTTTAAAATGGATTTGGAGCATGGAGACGATTATCTCGGGATTGCAAGATAACCAAACAAAACTTTTAGTGGATTTCTACTTATTTTATTAAATATCATCTCCACCAAACAGGACAAGCTTGCATCTGTTATAGTTTTGGAGAAAAATGTGTTCATTTCATGTATGCGCGAAATGCCTTAAAAATGGCTTTAAAATGGATTTGGAGCATGGAGACGATTATCTCGGGATTGCAAGATAACCAAACAAAACTTTTAGTGGATTTCTACTTATTTTATTAAATATCATCTCCACCAAACAGGACAAGCTTGCATGTGTTATAGTTTTGGAGAAAAATGTGTTCATTTCATGTATGCGCAAAATGCCTTTGAAATGGCTTTAAAATGGATTTGGAGCATGGAGACGATTATCTCGGGATTGCAAGATAACCAAACAAAACTTTTAGTGGATTTCTACTTATTTTATTAAATATCATCTCCACCAAACAGGACAAGCTTGCATCTGTTATAGTTTTGGAGAAAAATGTGTTCATTTCATGTATGCGCGAAATGCCTTAAAAATGGCTTTAAAATGGATTTGGAGCATGGAGACGATTATCTCGGGATTGCAAGATAACCAAACAAAACTTTTAGTGGATTTCTACTTATTTTATTAAATATCATCTCCACCAAACAGGACAAGCTTGCATCTGTTATAGTTTTGGAGAAAAATGTGTTCATTTCATGTATGCGCGAAATGCCTTAAAAATGGCTTTAAAATGGATTTGGAGCATGGAGACGATTATCTCGGGATTGCAAGATAACCAAACAAAACGTTTAGTGGATTTCTACTTATTTTATTAAATATCATCTCCACCAAACAGGACAAGCTTGCATCTGTTATAGTTTTGGAGAAAAATGTGTTCATTTCATGTATGCGCGAAATGCCTTAAAAATGGCTTTAAAATGGATTTGGAGCATGGAGACGATTATCTCGGGATTGCAAGATAACCAAACAAAACTTTTAGTGGATTTCTACTTATTTTATTAAATATCATCTCCACCAAACAGGACAAGCTTGCATCTGTTATAGTTTTGGAGAAAAATGTGTTAATTTCATGTATGCGCGAAATGCCTTAAAAATGGCTTTAAAATGGATTTGGAGCATGGAGACGATTATCTCGGGATTGCAAGATAACCAAACAAAACTTTTAGTGGATTTCTACTTATTTTATTAATATCATCTCCACCAAACAGGACAAGCTTGCATGTGTTATAGTTTTGGAGAAAAATGTGTTCATTTCATGTATGCGCAAAATGCCTTTGAAATGGCTTTAAAATGGATTTGGAGCATGGAGACGATTATCTCAGGATAGCAATATAAACAAACGAAACTTTTAGTAGATTTCTACTTATTTTATTAAATATTATCTCCACCAAACAGGACAAGCTTGCATCTGTTATAGTTTTGGAGAAAAATGTGTTCATTTCATGTATGCGCGAAATGCCTTAAAAATGGCTTTAAAAATGGATTTGGAGCATGGAGACGATTATCTCAGGATTGCAAGATAACCAAAAAAAACTTTTAGTGGATTTCTACTTATTTTATTAAATATCATCTCCACCAAACAGGACAAGCTTGCATCTGTTATAGTTTTGGAGAAAAATGTGTTCATTTCATGTATGCGCGAAATGCCTTAAAAATGGCTTTAAAATGGATTTGGAGCATGGAGACGATTATCTCGGGATTGCAATATAACCAAACAAAAACTTTTAGTGGATTTCTACTTATTTTATTAAATATCATCTCCACCAAACAGGACAAGCTTGCATCTGTTATAGTTTTGGAGAAAAATGTGTTCATTTCATGTATGCGCGAAATGCCTTAAAAATGGCTTTAAAATGGATTTGGAGCATGGAGACGATTATCTCGGGATTGCAAGATAACCAAACAAAACTTTTAGTGGATTTCTACTTATTTTATTAAATATCATCTCCACCAAACAGGACAAGCTTGCATCTGTTATAGTTTTGGAGAAAAATGTGTTCATTTCATGTATGCGCGAAATGCCTTAAAAATGGCTTTAAAATGGATTTGGAGCATGGAGACGATTATCTCGGGATTGCAAGATAACCAAACAAAACTTTTAGTGGATTTCTACTTATTTTATTAAATATCATCTCCACCAAACAGGACAAGCTTGCATCTGTTATAGTTTTGGAGAAAAATGTGTTCATTTCATGTATGCGCGAAATGCCTTAAAAATGGCTTTAAAATGGATTTGGAGCATGGAGACGATTATCTCGGGATTGCAAGATAACCAAACAAAACTTTTAGTGGATTTCTACTTATTTTATTAAATATCATCTCCACCAAACAGGACAAGCTTGCATGTGTTATAGTTTTGGAGAAAAATGTGTTCATTTCATGTATGCGCAAAATGCCTTTGAAATGGCTTTAAAATGGATTTGGAGCATGGAGACGATTATCTCGGGATTGCAAGATAACCAAACAAAACTTTTAGTGGATTTCTACTTATTTTATTAAATATCATCTCCACCAAACAGGACAAGCTTGCATCTGTTATAGTTTTGGAGAAAAAATGTGTTCATTTCATGTATGCGCGAAATGCCTTAAAAATGGCTTTAAAATGGATTTGGAGCATGGAGACGATTATCTCGGGATTGCAAGATAACCAAACAAAACTTTTAGTGGATTTCTACTTATTTTATTAAATATCATCTCCACCAAACAGGACAAGCTTGCATCTGTTATAGTTTTCGAGAAAAATGTGTTCATTTCATGTATGCGCGAAATGCCTTAAAAATGGCTTTAAAATGGATTTGGAGCATGGAGACGATTATCTCGGGATTGCAAGATAACCAAACAAAACGTTTAGTGGATTTCTACTTATTTTATTAAATATCATCTCCACCAAACAGGACAAGCTTGCATCTGTTATAGTTTTGGAGAAAAATGTGTTCATTTCATGTATGCGCGAAATGCCTTAAAAATGGCTTTAAAATGGATTTGGAGCATGGAGACGATTATCTCGGGATTGCAAGATAACCAAACAAAACTTTTAGTGGATTTCTACTTATTTTATTAAATATCATCTCCACCAAACAGGACAAGCTTGCATCTGTTATAGTTTTGGAGAAAAATGTGTTCATTTCATGTATGCGCGAAATGCCTTAAAAATGGCTTTAAAATGGATTTGGAGCATGGAGACGATTATCTCGGGATTGCAAGATAACCAAACAAAACTTTTAGTGGATTTCTACTTATTTTATTAAATATCATCTCCACCAAACAGGACAAGCTTGCATCTGTTATAGTTTTGGAGAAAAATGTGTTCATTTCATGTATGCGCGAAATGCCTTAAAAATGGCTTTAAAATGGATTTGGAGCATGGAGACGATTATCTCGGGATTGCAAGATAACCAAACAAAACTTTTAGTGGATTTCTACTTATTTTATTAAATATCATCTCCACTAAACAGGACAAGCTTGCATCTGTTATAGTTTTTGAGAAAAATGTGTTCATTTCATGTATGCGCGAAATGCCTTAAAAATGGCTTTAAAATGGATTTGGAGCATGGAGACGATTATCTCGGGATTGCAAGATAACCAAACAAAACTTTTAGTGGATTTCTACTTATTTTATTAATATCATCTCCACCAACCAGGACAAGCTTGCATCTGTTATAGTTTTGGAGAAAATGTGTTCATTTCATGTATGCGCGAAATGCCTTAAAAATGGCTTTAAAATGGACTTGGAGCATGGAGACGATTATCTCGGGATTGCAAGATAACCAAACAAAACTTTTAGTGGATTTCTACTTATTTTATTAAATATCATCTCCACCAAACAGGACAAGCTTGCATCTGTTATAGTTTTGGAGAAAAATGTGTTCATTTCATGTATGCGCGAAATGTCTTAAAAATGGCTTTAAAATGGATTTGGAGCATGGAGACGATTATCTCGGGATTGCAATATAACCAAACAAAACTTTTAGTGGATTTCTACTTATTTTATTAAATATCATCTCCACCAAACAGGACAAGCTTGCATCTGTTATAGTTTTGGAGAAAAATGTGTTCATTTCATGTATGCGCGAAATGCCTTAAAAATGGCTTTAAAATGGATTTGGAGCATGGAGACGATTATCTCGGATTGCAAGATAACCAAACAAAACTTTTAGTGGATTTCTACTTATTTTATTAAATATCATCTCCACCAAACAGGACAAGCTTGCATCTGTTATAGTTTTGGAGAAAAATGTGTTCATTTCATGTATGCGCGAAATGCCTTAAAAATGGCTTTAAAATGGATTTGGAGCATGGAGACGATTATCTCGGGATTGCAAGATAACCAAACAAAACTTTTAGTGGATTTCTACTTATTTTATTAAATATCATCTCCACCAAACAGGACAAGCTTGCATCTGTTATAGTTTTGGAGAAAAATGTGTTCATTTCATGTATGCGCGAAATGCCTTAAAAATGGCTTTAAAATGGATTTGGAGCATGGAGACGATTATCTCGGGATTGCAAGATAACCAAACAAAACTTTTAGTGGATTTCTACTTATTTTATTAAATATCATCTCCACCAAACAGGACAAGCTTGCATGTGTTATAGTTTTGGAGAAAAATGTGTTCATTTCATGTATGCGCAAAATGCCTTTGAAATGGCTTTAAAATGGATTTGGAGCATGGAGACGATTATCTCGGGATTGCAAGATAACCAAACAAAACTTTTAGTGGATTTCTACTTATTTTATTAAATATCATCTCCACCAAACAGGACAAGCTTGCATCTGTTATAGTTTTGGAGAAAAATGTGTTAATTTCATGTATGCGCGAAATGCCTTAAAAATGCTTTAAAATGGATTTGGAGCATGGAGACGATTATCTCGGGATTGCAAGATAACCAAACAAAACTTTTAGTGGATTTCTACTTATTTTCTTAAATATCATCTCCACCAAACAGGACAAGCTTGCATCTGTTATAGTTTTGGAGAAAAATGTGTTCATTTCATGTATGCGCGAAATGCCTTAAAAATGGCTTTAAAATGGATTTGGAGCATGGAGACGATTATCTCGGGATTGCAAGATAACCAAACAAAACTTTTAGTGGATTTCTACTTATTTTATTAAATATCATCTCCACCAAACAGGACAAGCTTGCATCTGTTATAGTTTGGAGAAAAATGTGTTCATTTCATGTATGCGCGAAATGCCTTAAAAATGGCTTTAAAATGGATTTGGAGCATGGAGACGATTATCTCGGGATTGCAAGATAACCAAACAAAACTTTTAGTGGATTTCTACTTATTTTATTAAATATCATCTCCACCAAACAGGACAAGCTTGCATCTGTTATAGTTTTGGAGAAAAATGTGTTCATTTCATGTATGCGCGAAATGCCTTAAAAATGGCTTTAAAATGGACTTGGAGCATGGAGACGATTATCTCGGGATTGCAAGATAACCAAACAAAACTTTTAGTGGATTTCTACTTATTTTATTAAATATCATCTCCACCAAACAGGACAAGCTTGCATCTGTTATAGTTTTGGAGAAAAATGTGTTCATTTCATGTATGCGCGAAATGTCTTAAAAATGGCTTTAAAATGGATTTGGAGCATGGAGACGATTATCTCGGGATTGCAATATAACCAAACAAAACTTTTAGTGGATTTCTACTTATTTTATTAAATATCATCTCCACCAAACAGGACAAGCTTGCATCTGTTATAGTTTTGGAGAAAAATGTGTTCATTTCATGTATGCGCGAAATGCCTTAAAAATGGCTTTAAAATGGATTTGGAGCATGGAGACGATTATCTCGGGATTGCAAGATAACCAAACAAAACTTTTAGTGGATTTCTACTTATTTTATTAAATATCATCTCCACCAAACAGGACAAGCTTGCATCTGTTATAGTTTTGGAGAAAAATGTGTTCATTTCATGTATGCGCGAAATGCCTTAAAAATGGCTTTAAAATGGATTTGGAGCATGGAGACGATTATCTCGGGATTGCAAGATAACCAAACAAAACTTTTAGTGGATTTCTACTTATTTTATTAAATATCATCTCCACCAAACAGGACAAGCTTGCATCTGTTATAGTTTTGGAGAAAAATGTGTTCATTTCATGTATGCGCGAAATGCCTTAAAAATGGCTTTAAAATGGATTTGGAGCATGGAGACGATTATCTCGGGATTGCAAGATAACCAAACAAAACTTTTAGTGGATTTCTACTTATTTTATTAAATATCATCTCCACCAAACAGGACAAGCTTGCATGTGTTATAGTTTTGGAGAAAAATGTGTTCATTTCATGTATGCGCAAAATGCCTTTGAAATGGCTTTAAAATGGATTTGGAGCATGGAGACGATTATCTCGGGATTGCAAGATAACCAAACAAAACTTTTAGTGGATTTCTACTTATTTTATTAAATATCATCTCCACCAAACAGGACAAGCTTGCATCTGTTATAGTTTTGGAGAAAAATGTGTTCATTTCATGTATGCGCGAAATGCCTTAAAAATGGCTTTAAAATGGATTTGGAGCATGGAGACGATTATCTCGGGATTGCAAGATAACCAAACAAAACTTTTAGTGGATTTCTACTTATTTTATTAAATATCATCTCCACCAAACAGGACAAGCTTGCATCTGTTATAGTTTTGGAGAAAAATGTGTTCATTTCATGTATGCGCGAAATGCCTTAAAAATGGCTTTAAAATGGATTTGGAGCATGGAGACGATTATCTCGGGATTGCAAGATAACCAAACAAAACGTTTAGTGGATTTCTACTTATTTTATTAAATATCATCTCCACCAAACAGGACAAGCTTGCATCTGTTATAGTTTTGGAGAAAAATGTGTTCATTTCATGTATGCGCGAAATGCCTTAAAAATGGCTTTAAATGGATTTGGAGCATGGAGACGATTATCTCGGGATTGCAAGATAACCAAACAAAACTTTTAGTGGATTTCTACTTATTTTATTAAATATCATCTCCACCAAACAGGACAAGCTTGCATCTGTTATAGTTTTGGAGAAAAATGTGTTCATTTCATGTATGCGCGAAATGCCTTAAAAATGGCTTTAAAATGGATTTGGAGCATGGAGACGATTATCTCGGGATTGCAATATAACCAAACAAAACTTTTAGTGGATTTCTACTTATTTTATTAAATATCATCTCCACCAAACAGGACAAGCTTGCATCTGTTATAGTTTTGGAGAAAAATGTGTTCATTTCATGTATGCGCGAAATGCCTTAAAAATGGCTTTAAAATGGATTTGGAGCATGGAGACGATTATCTCGGATTGCAAGATAACCAAACAAAACTTTTAGTGGATTTCTACTTATTTTATTAAATATCATCTCCACCAAACAGGACAAGCTTGCATCTGTTATAGTTTTGGAGAAAATGTGTTCATTTCATGTATGCGCGAAATGCCTTAAAAATGGCTTTAAAATGGATTTGGAGCATGGAGACGATTATCTCGGGATTGCAAGATAACCCAAACAAAACTTTTAGTGGATTTCTACTTATTTTATTAAATATCATCTCACCAAACAGGACAAGCTTGCATGTGTTATAGTTTTGGAGAAAAATGTGTTCATTTCATGTATGCGCAAAAATGCCTTTGAAATGGCTTTAAAATGGATTTGGAGCATGGAGACGATTATCTCAGGATGGCAATATAAACAAACGAAACTTTTAGTAGATTTCTACTTATTTTATTAAATATTATCTCCACCAAACAGGACAAGCTTGCATCTGTTATAGTTTTGGAGAAAAATGTGTTCATTTCATGTATGCGCGAAATGCCTTAAAAATGGCTTTTAAATGGATTTGGAGCAGGAGACGATTATCTCGGGATTGCAAGATAACCAAACAAAACTTTTAGTGGATTTCTACTTATTTTATTAAATATCATCTCCACCAAACAGGACAAGCTTGCATCTGTTATAGTTTTGGAGAAAAATGTGTTCATTTCATGTATGCGCGAAATGCCTTAAAAATGGCTTTAAAATGGATTTGGCAGCATGGAGACGATTATCTCGGGATTGCAAGATAACCAAACAAAACTTTTAGTGGATTTCTACTTATTTTATTAAATATCATCTCCACCAAACAGGACAAGCTTGCATCTGTTATAGTTTTGGAGAAAAATGTGTTCATTTCATGTATGCGCGAAATGCCTTAAAAATGGCTTTAAAATGGATTTGGAGCATGGAGACGATTATCTCGGGATTGCAAGATAACCAAACAAAACTTTTAGTGGATTTCTACTTATTTTATTAAATATCATCTCCACCAAACAGGACAAGCTTGCATCTGTTATAGTTTTGGAGAAAAATGTGTTCATTTCATGCATGTATGCGCGAAATGCCTTAAAAATGGCTTTAAAATGGATTTGGAGCATGGAGACGATTATCTCGGGATTGCAAGATAACCAAACAAAACTTTTAGTGGATTTCTACTTATTTTATTAAATATCATCTCCACCAACAGGACAAGCTTGCATCTGTTATAGTTTTGGAGAAAATGTGTTCATTTCATGTATGCGCGAAATGCCTTAAAAATGGCTTTAAAATGGATTTGGAGCATGGAGACGATTATCTCGGATTGCAAGATAACCAAACAAAACTTTTAGTGGATTTCTACTTATTTTATTAAATATCATCTCCACCAAACAGGACAAGCTTGCATCTGTTATAGTTTTGGAGAAAAATGTGTTCATTTCATGTATGCGCGAAATGCCTTAAAAATGCTTTAAAATGGATTTGGAGCATGGAGACGATTATCTCGGGATTGCAAGATAACCAAACAAAACTTTTAGTGGATTTCTACTTATTTTATTAAATATCATCTCCACCAAACAGGACAAGCTTGCATCTGTTATAGTTTTGGAGAAAAATGTGTTCATTTCATGTATGCGCGAAATGCCTTACAAATGGCTTTAAAATGGATTTGGAGCATGGAGACGATTATCTCGGGATTGCAAGATAACCAAACAAAACTTTTAGTGGATTTCTACTTATTTTATTAAATATCATCTCCACCAAACAGGACAAGCTTGCATCTGTTATAGTTTGGAGAAAAATGTGTTCATTTCATGTATGCGCGAAATGCCTTAAAAATGGCTTTAAAATGGATTTGGAGCATGGAGACGATTATCTCGGGATTGCAAGATAACCAAACAAAAACTTTTAGTGGATTTCTACTTATTTTTATTAAATATCATCTCCACCAAACAGGACAAGCTTGCATCTGTTATAGTTTTGGAGAAAAATGTGTCATTTCATGTATGCGCGAAATGCCTTAAAAATGGCTTTAAAATGGATTTGGAGCATGGAGACGATTATCTCGGGATTGCAAGATAACCAAACAAACTTTTAGTGGATTTCTACTTATTTTATTAAATATCATCTCCACCAAACAGGACAAGCTTGCATCTGTTATAGTTTTGGAGAAAAATGTGTTCATTTCATGTATGCGCGAAATGCCTTAAAAATGGCTTTAAATGGATTTGGAGCATGGAGACGATTATCTCGGGATTGCAAGATAACCAAACAAAACTTTTAGTGGATTTCTACTTATTTTATTAAATATCATCTCCACCAAACAGGACAAGCTTGCATCTGTTATAGTTTTGGAGAAAAATGTGTTCATTTCATGTATGCGCGAAATGCCTTAAAAATGGCTTTAAAATGGATTTGGAGCATGGAGACGATTATCTCGGGATTGCAAGATAACCAAACAAAACTTTTAGAGGATTTCTACTTATTTTATTAAATATCATCTCCACCAAACAGGGACAAGCTTGCATCTGTTATAGTTTTGGAGAAAAATGTGTTCATTTCATGTATGCGCGAAATGCCTTAAAATGGCTTTAAAATGGATTTGGAGCATGGAGACGATTATCTCGGGATTGCAAGATAACCAAACAAAACTTTTAGTGGATTTCTACTTATTTTATTAAATATCATCTCCACCAAACAGGACAAGCTTGCATCTGTTATAGTTTTGGAGAAAAATGTGTTCATTTCATGTATGCGCGAAATGCCTTAAAAATGGCTTTAAAATGGATTTGGAGCATGGAGACGATTATCTCGGGATTGCAAGATAACCAAAACAAAACTTTTAGTGGATTTCTACTTATTTTATTAAATATCATCTCCACCAAACAGGACAAGCTTGCATCTGTTATAGTTTTGGAGAAAAATGTGTTCATTTCATGTATGCGCGAAATGCCTTAAAATTGGCTTTAAAATGGATTTGGAGCATGGAGACGATTATCTCGGGATTGCAAGATAACCAAACAAAACTTTTAGAGGATTT
Source organism: Anomaloglossus baeobatrachus (assembly GCF_048569485.1). Lineage (NCBI taxonomy): Eukaryota > Metazoa > Chordata > Amphibia > Anura > Aromobatidae > Anomaloglossus > Anomaloglossus baeobatrachus. The sequence goes on along the minus strand of NW_027442622.1, from coordinate 46,248 downwards.
CTACTTATTTTAATAAATATCATCTCCACCAAACAGGACAAGCTTGCATCTGTTATAGTTTTGGAGAAAAATGTGTTCATTTCATGTATGCGCGAAATGCCTTAAAAATGGCTTTAAAATGGATTTGGAGCATGGAGACGATTATCTCGGGATTGCAAGATAACCAAACAAAACTTTTAGTGGATTTCTACTTATTTTATTAAATATCATCTCCACCAAACAGGGCAAGCTTGCATCTGTTATAGTTTTGGAGAAAAATGTGTTCATTTCATGTATGCGCGAAATGCCTTAAAAATGGCTTTAAAATGGATTTGGAGCATGGAGACGATTATCTCGGGATTGCAAGATAACCAAACAAAACTTTTAGTGGATTTCTACTTATTTTATTAAATATCATCTCCACCAAACAGGACAAGCTTGCATCTGTTATAGTTTTGGAGAAAAATGTGTTCATTTCATGTATGCGCGAAATGCCTTAAAAATGGCTTTAAAATGGATTTGGAGCATGGAGACGATTATCTCGGGATTGCAAGATAACCAAACAAAACTTTAGTGGATTTCTACTTATTTTATTAAATATCATCTCCACCAAACAGGACAAGCTTGCATCTGTTATAGTTTTGGAGAAAAATGTGTTCATTTCATGTATGCGCGAAATGCCTTAAAAATGGCTTTAAAATGGATTTGGAGCATGGAGACGATTATCTCGGGATTGCAAGATAACCAAACAAAACTTTTAGTGGATTTCTACTTATTTTATTAAATATCATCTCCACCAAACAGGACAAGCTTGCATCTGTTATAGTTTTGGAGAAAAATGTGTTCATTTCATGTATGCGCGAAATGCCTTAAAAATGGCTTTAAAATGGATTTGGAGCATGGAGACGATTATCTCGGGATTGCAAGATAACCAAACAAAACTTTTAGAGGATTTCTACTTATTTTATTAAATATCATCTCCACCAAACAGGACAAGCTTGCATCTGTTATAGTTTTGGAGAAAAATGTGTTCATTTCATGTATGCGCGAAATGCCTTAAAAATGGCTTTAAAATGGATTTGGAGCATGGAGACGATTATCTCGGATTGCAAGATAACCAAACAAAACTTTTAGTGGATTTCTACTTATTTTATAAATATCATCTCCACCAAACAGGACAAGCTTGCATCTGTTATAGTTTTGGAGAAAAATGTGTTCATTTCATGTATGCGCGAAATGCCTTAAAAATGGCTTTAAAATGGATTTGGAGCATGGAGACGATTATCTCGGGATTGCAAGATAACCAAACAAAACTTTTAGTGGATTTCTACTTATTTTATTAAATATCATCTCCACCAAACAGGACAAGCTTGCATCTGTTATAGTTTTGGAGAAAAATGTGTTCATTTCATGTATGCGCGAAATGCTTTAAAAATGGCTTTAAAATGGATTTGGAGCATGGAGACGATTATCTCGGGATTGCAAGATAACCAAACAAAACTTTTAGTGGATTTCTACTTATTTTATTAAATATCATCTCCACCAAACAGGACAAGCTTGCATGCATCTGTTATAGTTTTGGAGAAAAATGTGTTCATTTCATGTATGCGCGAAATGCCTTAAAAATGGCTTTAAAATGGATTTGGAGCATGGAGACGATTATCTCGGGATTGCAAGATAACCAAACAAAACTTTTAGTGGATTTCTACTTATTTTATTAAATATCATCTCCACCAAACAGGACAAGCTTGCATCTGTTATAGTTTTGGAGAAAAATGTGTTCATTTCATGTATGCGCGAAATGCCTTAAAAATGGCTTTAAAATGGATTTGGAGCATGGAGACGATTATCTCGGGATTGCAAGATAACCAAACAAAACTTTTAGTGGATTTCTACTTATTTTATTAAATATCATCTCCACCAAACAGGACAAGCTTGCATCTGTTATAGTTTTGGAGAAAAATGTGTTCATTTCATGTATGCGCGAAATGCCTTAAAAATGGCTTTAAAATGGATTTGGAGCATGGAGACGATTATCTCGGGATTGCAAGATAACCAAACAAAACTTTTAGTGGATTTCTACTTATTTTATTAAATATCATCTCCACCAAACAGGACAAGCTTGCATCTGTTATAGTTTTGGAGAAAAATGTGTTCATTTCATGTATGCGCGAAATGCCTTAAAAATGGCTTTAAAATGGATTTGGAGCATGGAGACGATTATCTCGGGATTGCAAGATAACCAAACAAAACTTTTAGTGGATTTCTACTTATTTTATTAAATATCATCTCCACCAAACAGGACAAGCTTGCATCTGTTATAGTTTTGGAGAAAAATGTGTTCATTTCATGTATGCGCGAAATGCCTTAAAAATGGCTTTAAAATGGATTTGGAGCATGGAGACGATTATCTCGGGATTGCAAGATAACCAAACAAAACTTTTAGTGGATTTCTACTTATTTTATTAAATATCATCTCCACCAAACAGGACAAGCTTGCATCTGTTATAGTTTTGGAGAAAAATGTGTTCATTTCATGTATGCGCGAAATGCCTTAAAAATGGCTTTAAAATGGATTTGGAGCATGGAGACGATTATCTCGGGATTGCAAGATAACCAAACAAAACTTTTAGTGGATTTCTACTTATTTTATTAAATATCATCTCCACCAAACAGGACAAGCTTGCATCTGTTATAGTTTTGGAGAAAAATGTGTTCATTTCATGTATGCGCGAAATGCCTTAAAAATGGCTTTAAAATGGATTTGGAGCATGGAGACGATTATCTCGGGATTGCAAGATAACCAAACAAAACTTTTAGTGGATTTCTACTTATTTTATTAAATATCATCTCCACCAAACAGGACAAGCTTGCATCTGTTATAGTTTTGGAGAAAAATGTGTTCATTTCATGTATGCGCGAAATGCCTTAAAAATGGCTTTAAAATGGATTTGGAGCATGGAGACGATTATCTCGGGATTGCAAGATAACCAAACAAAACTTTTAGTGGATTTCTACTTATTTTATTAAATATCATCTCCACCAAACAGGACAAGCTTGCATCTGTTATAGTTTTGGAGAAAAATGTGTTCATTTCATGTATGCGCGAAATGCCTTAAAAATGGCTTTAAAATGGATTTGGAGCATGGAGACGATTATCTCGGGATTGCAAGATAACCAAACAAAACTTTTAGTGGATTTCTACTTATTTTATTAAATATCATCTCCACCAAACAGGACAAGCTTGCATCTGTTATAGTTTTGGAGAAAAATGTGTTCATTTCATGTATGCGCGAAATGCCTTAAAAATGGCTTTAAAATGGATTTGGAGCATGGAGACGATTATCTCGGGATTGCAAGATAACCAAACAAAACTTTTAGTGGATTTCTACTTATTTTATTAAATATCATCTCCACCAAACAGGACAAGCTTGCATCTGTTATAGTTTTGGAGAAAAATGTGTTCATTTCATGTATGCGCGAAATGCCTTAAAAATGGCTTTAAAATGGATTTGGAGCATGGAGACGATTATCTCGGGATTGCAAGATAACCAAACAAAACTTTTAGTGGATTTCTACTTATTTTATTAAATATCATCTCCACCAAACAGGACAAGCTTGCATCTGTTATAGTTTTGGAGAAAAATGTGTTCATTTCATGTATGCGCGAAATGCCTTAAAAATGGCTTTAAAATGGATTTGGAGCATGGAGACGATTATCTCGGGATTGCAAGATAACCAAACAAAACTTTTAGTGGATTTCTACTTATTTTATTAAATATCATCTCCACCAAACAGGACAAGCTTGCATCTGTTATAGTTTTGGAGAAAAATGTGTTCATTTCATGTATGCGCGAAATGCCTTAAAAATGGCTTTAAAATGGATTTGGAGCATGGAGACGATTATCTCGGGATTGCAAGATAACCAAACAAAACTTTTAGTGGATTTCTACTTATTTTATTAAATATCATCTCCACCAAACAGGACAAGCTTGCATCTGTTATAGTTTTGGAGAAAAATGTGTTCATTTCATGTATGCGCGAAATGCCTTAAAAATGGCTTTAAAATGGATTTGGAGCATGGAGACGATTATCTCGGGATTGCAAGATAACCAAACAAAACTTTTAGTGGATTTCTACTTATTTTATTAAATATCATCTCCACCAAACAGGACAAGCTTGCATCTGTTATAGTTTTGGAGAAAAATGTGTTCATTTCATGTATGCGCGAAATGCCTTAAAAATGGCTTTAAAATGGATTTGGAGCATGGAGACGATTATCTCGGGATTGCAAGATAACCAAACAAAACTTTTAGTGGATTTCTACTTATTTTATTAAATATCATCTCCACCAAACAGGACAAGCTTGCATCTGTTATAGTTTTGGAGAAAAATGTGTTCATTTCATGTATGCGCGAAATGCCTTAAAAATGGCTTTAAAATGGATTTGGAGCATGGAGACGATTATCTCGGGATTGCAAGATAACCAAACAAAACTTTTAGTGGATTTCTACTTATTTTATTAAATATCATCTCCACCAAACAGGACAAGCTTGCATCTGTTATAGTTTTGGAGAAAAATGTGTTCATTTCATGTATGCGCGAAATGCCTTAAAAATGGCTTTAAAATGGATTTGGAGCATGGAGACGATTATCTCGGGATTGCAAGATAACCAAACAAAACTTTTAGTGGATTTCTACTTATTTTATTAAATATCATCTCCACCAAACAGGACAAGCTTGCATCTGTTATAGTTTTGGAGAAAAATGTGTTCATTTCATGTATGCGCGAAATGCCTTAAAAATGGCTTTAAAATGGATTTGGAGCATGGAGACGATTATCTCGGGATTGCAAGATAACCAAACAAAACTTTTAGTGGATTTCTACTTATTTTATTAAATATCATCTCCACCAAACAGGACAAGCTTGCATCTGTTATAGTTTTGGAGAAAAATGTGTTCATTTCATGTATGCGCGAAATGCCTTAAAAATGGCTTTAAAATGGATTTGGAGCATGGAGACGATTATCTCGGGATTGCAAGATAACCAAACAAAACTTTTAGTGGATTTCTACTTATTTTATTAAATATCATCTCCACCAAACAGGACAAGCTTGCATCTGTTATAGTTTTGGAGAAAAATGTGTTCATTTCATGTATGCGCGAAATGCCTTAAAAATGGCTTTAAAATGGATTTGGAGCATGGAGACGATTATCTCGGGATTGCAAGATAACCAAACAAAACTTTTAGTGGATTTCTACTTATTTTATTAAATATCATCTCCACCAAACAGGACAAGCTTGCATCTGTTATAGTTTTGGAGAAAAATGTGTTCATTTCATGTATGCGCGAAATGCCTTAAAAATGGCTTTAAAATGGATTTGGAGCATGGAGACGATTATCTCGGGATTGCAAGATAACCAAACAAAACTTTTAGTGGATTTCTACTTATTTTATTAAATATCATCTCCACCAAACAGGACAAGCTTGCATCTGTTATAGTTTTGGAGAAAAATGTGTTCATTTCATGTATGCGCGAAATGCCTTAAAAATGGCTTTAAAATGGATTTGGAGCATGGAGACGATTATCTCGGGATTGCAAGATAACCAAACAAAACTTTTAGTGGATTTCTACTTATTTTATTAAATATCATCTCCACCAAACAGGACAAGCTTGCATCTGTTATAGTTTTGGAGAAAAATGTGTTCATTTCATGTATGCGCGAAATGCCTTAAAAATGGCTTTAAAATGGATTTGGAGCATGGAGACGATTATCTCGGGATTGCAAGATAACCAAACAAAACTTTTAGTGGATTTCTACTTATTTTATTAAATATCATCTCCACCAAACAGGACAAGCTTGCATCTGTTATAGTTTTGGAGAAAAATGTGTTCATTTCATGTATGCGCGAAATGCCTTAAAAATGGCTTTAAAATGGATTTGGAGCATGGAGACGATTATCTCGGGATTGCAAGATAACCAAACAAAACTTTTAGTGGATTTCTACTTATTTTATTAAATATCATCTCCACCAAACAGGACAAGCTTGCATCTGTTATAGTTTTGGAGAAAAATGTGTTCATTTCATGTATGCGCGAAATGCCTTAAAAATGGCTTTAAAATGGATTTGGAGCATGGAGACGATTATCTCGGGATTGCAAGATAACCAAACAAAACTTTTAGTGGATTTCTACTTATTTTATTAAATATCATCTCCACCAAACAGGACAAGCTTGCATCTGTTATAGTTTTGGAGAAAAATGTGTTCATTTCATGTATGCGCGAAATGCCTTAAAAATGGCTTTAAAATGGATTTGGAGCATGGAGACGATTATCTCGGGATTGCAAGATAACCAAACAAAACTTTTAGTGGATTTCTACTTATTTTATTAAATATCATCTCCACCAAACAGGACAAGCTTGCATCTGTTATAGTTTTGGAGAAAAATGTGTTCATTTCATGTATGCGCGAAATGCCTTAAAAATGGCTTTAAAATGGATTTGGAGCATGGAGACGATTATCTCGGGATTGCAAGATAACCAAACAAAACTTTTAGTGGATTTCTACTTATTTTATTAAATATCATCTCCACCAAACAGGACAAGCTTGCATCTGTTATAGTTTTGGAGAAAAATGTGTTCATTTCATGTATGCGCGAAATGCCTTAAAAATGGCTTTAAAATGGATTTGGAGCATGGAGACGATTATCTCGGGATTGCAAGATAACCAAACAAAACTTTTAGTGGATTTCTACTTATTTTATTAAATATCATCTCCACCAAACAGGACAAGCTTGCATCTGTTATAGTTTTGGAGAAAAATGTGTTCATTTCATGTATGCGCGAAATGCCTTAAAAATGGCTTTAAAATGGATTTGGAGCATGGAGACGATTATCTCGGGATTGCAAGATAACCAAACAAAACTTTTAGTGGATTTCTACTTATTTTATTAAATATCATCTCCACCAAACAGGACAAGCTTGCATCTGTTATAGTTTTGGAGAAAAATGTGTTCATTTCATGTATGCGCGAAATGCCTTAAAAATGGCTTTAAAATGGATTTGGAGCATGGAGACGATTATCTCGGGATTGCAAGATAACCAAACAAAACTTTTAGTGGATTTCTACTTATTTTATTAAATATCATCTCCACCAAACAGGACAAGCTTGCATCTGTTATAGTTTTGGAGAAAAATGTGTTCATTTCATGTATGCGCGAAATGCCTTAAAAATGGCTTTAAAATGGATTTGGAGCATGGAGACGATTATCTCGGGATTGCAAGATAACCAAACAAAACTTTTAGTGGATTTCTACTTATTTTATTAAATATCATCTCCACCAAACAGGACAAGCTTGCATCTGTTATAGTTTTGGAGAAAAATGTGTTCATTTCATGTATGCGCGAAATGCCTTAAAAATGGCTTTAAAATGGATTTGGAGCATGGAGACGATTATCTCGGGATTGCAAGATAACCAAACAAAACTTTTAGTGGATTTCTACTTATTTTATTAAATATCATCTCCACCAAACAGGACAAGCTTGCATCTGTTATAGTTTTGGAGAAAAATGTGTTCATTTCATGTATGCGCGAAATGCCTTAAAAATGGCTTTAAAATGGATTTGGAGCATGGAGACGATTATCTCGGGATTGCAAGATAACCAAACAAAACTTTTAGTGGATTTCTACTTATTTTATTAAATATCATCTCCACCAAACAGGACAAGCTTGCATCTGTTATAGTTTTGGAGAAAAATGTGTTCATTTCATGTATGCGCGAAATGCCTTAAAAATGGCTTTAAAATGGATTTGGAGCATGGAGACGATTATCTCGGGATTGCAAGATAACCAAACAAAACTTTTAGTGGATTTCTACTTATTTTATTAAATATCATCTCCACCAAACAGGACAAGCTTGCATCTGTTATAGTTTTGGAGAAAAATGTGTTCATTTCATGTATGCGCGAAATGCCTTAAAAATGGCTTTAAAATGGATTTGGAGCATGGAGACGATTATCTCGGGATTGCAAGATAACCAAACAAAACTTTTAGTGGATTTCTACTTATTTTATTAAATATCATCTCCACCAAACAGGACAAGCTTGCATCTGTTATAGTTTTGGAGAAAAATGTGTTCATTTCATGTATGCGCGAAATGCCTTAAAAATGGCTTTAAAATGGATTTGGAGCATGGAGACGATTATCTCGGGATTGCAAGATAACCAAACAAAACTTTTAGTGGATTTCTACTTATTTTATTAAATATCATCTCCACCAAACAGGACAAGCTTGCATCTGTTATAGTTTTGGAGAAAAATGTGTTCATTTCATGTATGCGCGAAATGCCTTAAAAATGGCTTTAAAATGGATTTGGAGCATGGAGACGATTATCTCGGGATTGCAAGATAACCAAACAAAACTTTTAGTGGATTTCTACTTATTTTATTAAATATCATCTCCACCAAACAGGACAAGCTTGCATCTGTTATAGTTTTGGAGAAAAATGTGTTCATTTCATGTATGCGCGAAATGCCTTAAAAATGGCTTTAAAATGGATTTGGAGCATGGAGACGATTATCTCGGGATTGCAAGATAACCAAACAAAACTTTTAGTGGATTTCTACTTATTTTATTAAATATCATCTCCACCAAACAGGACAAGCTTGCATCTGTTATAGTTTTGGAGAAAAATGTGTTCATTTCATGTATGCGCGAAATGCCTTAAAAATGGCTTTAAAATGGATTTGGAGCATGGAGACGATTATCTCGGGATTGCAAGATAACCAAACAAAACTTTTAGTGGATTTCTACTTATTTTATTAAATATCATCTCCACCAAACAGGACAAGCTTGCATCTGTTATAGTTTTGGAGAAAAATGTGTTCATTTCATGTATGCGCGAAATGCCTTAAAAATGGCTTTAAAATGGATTTGGAGCATGGAGACGATTATCTCGGGATTGCAAGATAACCAAACAAAACTTTTAGTGGATTTCTACTTATTTTATTAAATATCATCTCCACCAAACAGGACAAGCTTGCATCTGTTATAGTTTTGGAGAAAAATGTGTTCATTTCATGTATGCGCGAAATGCCTTAAAAATGGCTTTAAAATGGATTTGGAGCATGGAGACGATTATCTCGGGATTGCAAGATAACCAAACAAAACTTTTAGTGGATTTCTACTTATTTTATTAAATATCATCTCCACCAAACAGGACAAGCTTGCATCTGTTATAGTTTTGGAGAAAAATGTGTTCATTTCATGTATGCGCGAAATGCCTTAAAAATGGCTTTAAAATGGATTTGGAGCATGGAGACGATTATCTCGGGATTGCAAGATAACCAAACAAAACTTTTAGTGGATTTCTACTTATTTTATTAAATATCATCTCCACCAAACAGGACAAGCTTGCATCTGTTATAGTTTTGGAGAAAAATGTGTTCATTTCATGTATGCGCGAAATGCCTTAAAAATGGCTTTAAAATGGATTTGGAGCATGGAGACGATTATCTCGGGATTGCAAGATAACCAAACAAAACTTTTAGTGGATTTCTACTTATTTTATTAAATATCATCTCCACCAAACAGGACAAGCTTGCATCTGTTATAGTTTTGGAGAAAAATGTGTTCATTTCATGTATGCGCGAAATGCCTTAAAAATGGCTTTAAAATGGATTTGGAGCATGGAGACGATTATCTCGGGATTGCAAGATAACCAAACAAAACTTTTAGTGGATTTCTACTTATTTTATTAAATATCATCTCCACCAAACAGGACAAGCTTGCATCTGTTATAGTTTTGGAGAAAAATGTGTTCATTTCATGTATGCGCGAAATGCCTTAAAAATGGCTTTAAAATGGATTTGGAGCATGGAGACGATTATCTCGGGATTGCAAGATAACCAAACAAAACTTTTAGTGGATTTCTACTTATTTTATTAAATATCATCTCCACCAAACAGGACAAGCTTGCATCTGTTATAGTTTTGGAGAAAAATGTGTTCATTTCATGTATGCGCGAAATGCCTTAAAAATGGCTTTAAAATGGATTTGGAGCATGGAGACGATTATCTCGGGATTGCAAGATAACCAAACAAAACTTTTAGTGGATTTCTACTTATTTTATTAAATATCATCTCCACCAAACAGGACAAGCTTGCATCTGTTATAGTTTTGGAGAAAAATGTGTTCATTTCATGTATGCGCGAAATGCCTTAAAAATGGCTTTAAAATGGATTTGGAGCATGGAGACGATTATCTCGGGATTGCAAGATAACCAAACAAAACTTTTAGTGGATTTCTACTTATTTTATTAAATATCATCTCCACCAAACAGGACAAGCTTGCATCTGTTATAGTTTTGGAGAAAAATGTGTTCATTTCATGTATGCGCGAAATGCCTTAAAAATGGCTTTAAAATGGATTTGGAGCATGGAGACGATTATCTCGGGATTGCAAGATAACCAAACAAAACTTTTAGTGGATTTCTACTTATTTTATTAAATATCATCTCCACCAAACAGGACAAGCTTGCATCTGTTATAGTTTTGGAGAAAAATGTGTTCATTTCATGTATGCGCGAAATGCCTTAAAAATGGCTTTAAAATGGATTTGGAGCATGGAGACGATTATCTCGGGATTGCAAGATAACCAAACAAAACTTTTAGTGGATTTCTACTTATTTTATTAAATATCATCTCCACCAAACAGGACAAGCTTGCATCTGTTATAGTTTTGGAGAAAAATGTGTTCATTTCATGTATGCGCGAAATGCCTTAAAAATGGCTTTAAAATGGATTTGGAGCATGGAGACGATTATCTCGGGATTGCAAGATAACCAAACAAAACTTTTAGTGGATTTCTACTTATTTTATTAAATATCATCTCCACCAAACAGGACAAGCTTGCATCTGTTATAGTTTTGGAGAAAAATGTGTTCATTTCATGTATGCGCGAAATGCCTTAAAAATGGCTTTAAAATGGATTTGGAGCATGGAGACGATTATCTCGGGATTGCAAGATAACCAAACAAAACTTTTAGTGGATTTCTACTTATTTTATTAAATATCATCTCCACCAAACAGGACAAGCTTGCATCTGTTATAGTTTTGGAGAAAAATGTGTTCATTTCATGTATGCGCGAAATGCCTTAAAAATGGCTTTAAAATGGATTTGGAGCATGGAGACGATTATCTCGGGATTGCAAGATAACCAAACAAAACTTTTAGTGGATTTCTACTTATTTTATTAAATATCATCTCCACCAAACAGGACAAGCTTGCATCTGTTATAGTTTTGGAGAAAAATGTGTTCATTTCATGTATGCGCGAAATGCCTTAAAAATGGCTTTAAAATGGATTTGGAGCATGGAGACGATTATCTCGGGATTGCAAGATAACCAAACAAAACTTTTAGTGGATTTCTACTTATTTTATTAAATATCATCTCCACCAAACAGGACAAGCTTGCATCTGTTATAGTTTTGGAGAAAAATGTGTTCATTTCATGTATGCGCGAAATGCCTTAAAAATGGCTTTAAAATGGATTTGGAGCATGGAGACGATTATCTCGGGATTGCAAGATAACCAAACAAAACTTTTAGTGGATTTCTACTTATTTTATTAAATATCATCTCCACCAAACAGGACAAGCTTGCATCTGTTATAGTTTTGGAGAAAAATGTGTTCATTTCATGTATGCGCGAAATGCCTTAAAAATGGCTTTAAAATGGATTTGGAGCATGGAGACGATTATCTCGGGATTGCAAGATAACCAAACAAAACTTTTAGTGGATTTCTACTTATTTTATTAAATATCATCTCCACCAAACAGGACAAGCTTGCATCTGTTATAGTTTTGGAGAAAAATGTGTTCATTTCATGTATGCGCGAAATGCCTTAAAAATGGCTTTAAAATGGATTTGGAGCATGGAGACGATTATCTCGGGATTGCAAGATAACCAAACAAAACTTTTAGTGGATTTCTACTTATTTTATTAAATATCATCTCCACCAAACAGGACAAGCTTGCATCTGTTATAGTTTTGGAGAAAAATGTGTTCATTTCATGTATGCGCGAAATGCCTTAAAAATGGCTTTAAAATGGATTTGGAGCATGGAGACGATTATCTCGGGATTGCAAGATAACCAAACAAAACTTTTAGTGGATTTCTACTTATTTTATTAAATATCATCTCCACCAAACAGGACAAGCTTGCATCTGTTATAGTTTTGGAGAAAAATGTGTTCATTTCATGTATGCGCGAAATGCCTTAAAAATGGCTTTAAAATGGATTTGGAGCATGGAGACGATTATCTCGGGATTGCAAGATAACCAAACAAAACTTTTAGTGGATTTCTACTTATTTTATTAAATATCATCTCCACCAAACAGGACAAGCTTGCATCTGTTATAGTTTTGGAGAAAAATGTGTTCATTTCATGTATGCGCGAAATGCCTTAAAAATGGCTTTAAAATGGATTTGGAGCATGGAGACGATTATCTCGGGATTGCAAGATAACCAAACAAAACTTTTAGTGGATTTCTACTTATTTTATTAAATATCATCTCCACCAAACAGGACAAGCTTGCATCTGTTATAGTTTTGGAGAAAAATGTGTTCATTTCATGTATGCGCGAAATGCCTTAAAAATGGCTTTAAAATGGATTTGGAGCATGGAGACGATTATCTCGGGATTGCAAGATAACCAAACAAAACTTTTAGTGGATTTCTACTTATTTTATTAAATATCATCTCCACCAAACAGGACAAGCTTGCATCTGTTATAGTTTTGGAGAAAAATGTGTTCATTTCATGTATGCGCGAAATGCCTTAAAAATGGCTTTAAAATGGATTTGGAGCATGGAGACGATTATCTCGGGATTGCAAGATAACCAAACAAAACTTTTAGTGGATTTCTACTTATTTTATTAAATATCATCTCCACCAAACAGGACAAGCTTGCATCTGTTATAGTTTTGGAGAAAAATGTGTTCATTTCATGTATGCGCGAAATGCCTTAAAAATGGCTTTAAAATGGATTTGGAGCATGGAGACGATTATCTCGGGATTGCAAGATAACCAAACAAAACTTTTAGTGGATTTCTACTTATTTTATTAAATATCATCTCCACCAAACAGGACAAGCTTGCATCTGTTATAGTTTTGGAGAAAAATGTGTTCATTTCATGTATGCGCGAAATGCCTTAAAAATGGCTTTAAAATGGATTTGGAGCATGGAGACGATTATCTCGGGATTGCAAGATAACCAAACAAAACTTTTAGTGGATTTCTACTTATTTTATTAAATATCATCTCCACCAAACAGGACAAGCTTGCATCTGTTATAGTTTTGGAGAAAAATGTGTTCATTTCATGTATGCGCGAAATGCCTTAAAAATGGCTTTAAAATGGATTTGGAGCAGTGGAGACGATTATCTCGGGATTGCAAGATAACCAAACAAAACTTTTAGTGGATTTCTACTTATTTTATTAAATATCATCTCCACCAAACAGGACAAGCTTGCATCTGTTATAGTTTTGGAGAAAAATGTGTTCATTTCATGTATGCGCGAAATGCCTTAAAAATGGCTTTAAAATGGATTTGGAGCATGGAGACGATTATCTCGGGATTGCAAGATAACCAAACAAAACTTTTAGTGGATTTCTACTTATTTTATTAAATATCATCTCCACCAAACAGGACAAGCTTGCATCTGTTATAGTTTTGGAGAAAAATGTGTTCATTTCATGTATGCGCGAAATGCCTTAAAAATGGCTTTAAAATGGATTTGGAGCATGGAGACGATTATCTCGGGATTGCAAGATAACCAAACAAAACTTTTAGTGGATTTCTACTTATTTTATTAAATATCATCTCCACCAAACAGGACAAGCTTGCATCTGTTATAGTTTTGGAGAAAAATGTGTTCATTTCATGTATGCGCGAAATGCCTTAAAAATGGCTTTAAAATGGATTTGGAGCATGGAGACGATTATCTCGGGATTGCAAGATAACCAAACAAAACTTTTAGTGGATTTCTACTTATTTTATTAAATATCATCTCCACCAAACAGGACAAGCTTGCATCTGTTATAGTTTTGGAGAAAAATGTGTTCATTTCATGTATGCGCGAAATGCCTTAAAAATGGCTTTAAAATGGATTTGGAGCATGGAGACGATTATCTCGGGATTGCAAGATAACCAAACAAAACTTTTAGTGGATTTCTACTTATTTTATTAAATATCATCTCCACCAAACAGGACAAGCTTGCATCTGTTATAGTTTTGGAGAAAAATGTGTTCATTTCATGTATGCGCGAAATGCCTTAAAAATGGCTTTAAAATGGATTTGGAGCATGGAGACGATTATCTCGGGATTGCAAGATAACCAAACAAAACTTTTAGTGGATTTCTACTTATTTTATTAAATATCATCTCCACCAAACAGGACAAGCTTGCATCTGTTATAGTTTTGGAGAAAAATGTGTTCATTTCATGTATGCGCGAAATGCCTTAAAAATGGCTTTAAAATGGATTTGGAGCATGGAGACGATTATCTCGGGATTGCAAGATAACCAAACAAAACTTTTAGTGGATTTCTACTTATTTTATTAAATATCATCTCCACCAAACAGGACAAGCTTGCATCTGTTATAGTTTTGGAGAAAAATGTGTTCATTTCATGTATGCGCGAAATGCCTTAAAAATGGCTTTAAAATGGATTTGGAGCATGGAGACGATTATCTCGGGATTGCAAGATAACCAAACAAAACTTTTAGTGGATTTCTACTTATTTTATTAAATATCATCTCCACCAAACAGGACAAGCTTGCATCTGTTATAGTTTTGGAGAAAAATGTGTTCATTTCATGTATGCGCGAAATGCCTTAAAAATGGCTTTAAAATGGATTTGGAGCATGGAGACGATTATCTCGGGATTGCAAGATAACCAAACAAAACTTTTAGTGGATTTCTACTTATTTTATTAAATATCATCTCCACCAAACAGGACAAGCTTGCATCTGTTATAGTTTTGGAGAAAAATGTGTTCATTTCATGTATGCGCGAAATGCCTTAAAAATGGCTTTAAAATGGATTTGGAGCATGGAGACGATTATCTCGGGATTGCAAGATAACCAAACAAAACTTTTAGTGGATTTCTACTTATTTTATTAAATATCATCTCCACCAAACAGGACAAGCTTGCATCTGTTATAGTTTTGGAGAAAAATGTGTTCATTTCATGTATGCGCGAAATGCCTTAAAAATGGCTTTAAAATGGATTTGGAGCATGGAGACGATTATCTCGGGATTGCAAGATAACCAAACAAAACTTTTAGTGGATTTCTACTTATTTTATTAAATATCATCTCCACCAAACAGGACAAGCTTGCATCTGTTATAGTTTTGGAGAAAAATGTGTTCATTTCATGTATGCGCGAAATGCCTTAAAAATGGCTTTAAAATGGATTTGGAGCATGGAGACGATTATCTCGGGATTGCAAGATAACCAAACAAAACTTTTAGTGGATTTCTACTTATTTTATTAAATATCATCTCCACCAAACAGGACAAGCTTGCATCTGTTATAGTTTTGGAGAAAAATGTGTTCATTTCATGTATGCGCGAAATGCCTTAAAAATGGCTTTAAAATGGATTTGGAGCATGGAGACGATTATCTCGGGATTGCAAGATAACCAAACAAAACTTTTAGTGGATTTCTACTTATTTTATTAAATATCATCTCCACCAAACAGGACAAGCTTGCATCTGTTATAGTTTTGGAGAAAAATGTGTTCATTTCATGTATGCGCGAAATGCCTTAAAAATGGCTTTAAAATGGATTTGGAGCATGGAGACGATTATCTCGGGATTGCAAGATAACCAAACAAAACTTTTAGTGGATTTCTACTTATTTTATTAAATATCATCTCCACCAAACAGGACAAGCTTGCATCTGTTATAGTTTTGGAGAAAAATGTGTTCATTTCATGTATGCGCGAAATGCCTTAAAAATGGCTTTAAAATGGATTTGGAGCATGGAGACGATTATCTCGGGATTGCAAGATAACCAAACAAAACTTTTAGTGGATTTCTACTTATTTTATTAAATATCATCTCCACCAAACAGGACAAGCTTGCATCTGTTATAGTTTTGGAGAAAAATGTGTTCATTTCATGTATGCGCGAAATGCCTTAAAAATGGCTTTAAAATGGATTTGGAGCATGGAGACGATTATCTCGGGATTGCAAGATAACCAAACAAAACTTTTAGTGGATTTCTACTTATTTTATTAAATATCATCTCCACCAAACAGGACAAGCTTGCATCTGTTATAGTTTTGGAGAAAAATGTGTTCATTTCATGTATGCGCGAAATGCCTTAAAAATGGCTTTAAAATGGATTTGGAGCATGGAGACGATTATCTCGGGATTGCAAGATAACCAAACAAAACTTTTAGTGGATTTCTACTTATTTTATTAAATATCATCTCCACCAAACAGGACAAGCTTGCATCTGTTATAGTTTTGGAGAAAAATGTGTTCATTTCATGTATGCGCGAAATGCCTTAAAAATGGCTTTAAAATGGATTTGGAGCATGGAGACGATTATCTCGGGATTGCAAGATAACCAAACAAAACTTTTAGTGGATTTCTACTTATTTTATTAAATATCATCTCCACCAAACAGGACAAGCTTGCATCTGTTATAGTTTTGGAGAAAAATGTGTTCATTTCATGTATGCGCGAAATGCCTTAAAAATGGCTTTAAAATGGATTTGGAGCATGGAGACGATTATCTCGGGATTGCAAGATAACCAAACAAAACTTTTAGTGGATTTCTACTTATTTTATTAAATATCATCTCCACCAAACAGGACAAGCTTGCATCTGTTATAGTTTTGGAGAAAAATGTGTTCATTTCATGTATGCGCGAAATGCCTTAAAAATGGCTTTAAAATGGATTTGGAGCATGGAGACGATTATCTCGGGATTGCAAGATAACCAAACAAAACTTTTAGTGGATTTCTACTTATTTTATTAAATATCATCTCCACCAAACAGGACAAGCTTGCATCTGTTATAGTTTTGGAGAAAAATGTGTTCATTTCATGTATGCGCGAAATGCCTTAAAAATGGCTTTAAAATGGATTTGGAGCATGGAGACGATTATCTCGGGATTGCAAGATAACCAAACAAAACTTTTAGTGGATTTCTACTTATTTTATTAAATATCATCTCCACCAAACAGGACAAGCTTGCATCTGTTATAGTTTTGGAGAAAAATGTGTTCATTTCATGTATGCGCGAAATGCCTTAAAAATGGCTTTAAAATGGATTTGGAGCATGGAGACGATTATCTCGGGATTGCAAGATAACCAAACAAAACTTTTAGTGGATTTCTACTTATTTTATTAAATATCATCTCCACCAAACAGGACAAGCTTGCATCTGTTATAGTTTTGGAGAAAAATGTGTTCATTTCATGTATGCGCGAAATGCCTTAAAAATGGCTTTAAAATGGATTTGGAGCATGGAGACGATTATCTCGGGATTGCAAGATAACCAAACAAAACTTTTAGTGGATTTCTACTTATTTTATTAAATATCATCTCCACCAAACAGGACAAGCTTGCATCTGTTATAGTTTTGGAGAAAAATGTGTTCATTTCATGTATGCGCGAAATGCCTTAAAAATGGCTTTAAAATGGATTTGGAGCATGGAGACGATTATCTCGGGATTGCAAGATAACCAAACAAAACTTTTAGTGGATTTCTACTTATTTTATTAAATATCATCTCCACCAAACAGGACAAGCTTGCATCTGTTATAGTTTTGGAGAAAAATGTGTTCATTTCATGTATGCGCGAAATGCCTTAAAAATGGCTTTAAAATGGATTTGGAGCATGGAGACGATTATCTCGGGATTGCAAGATAACCAAACAAAACTTTTAGTGGATTTCTACTTATTTTATTAAATATCATCTCCACCAAACAGGACAAGCTTGCATCTGTTATAGTTTTGGAGAAAAATGTGTTCATTTCATGTATGCGCGAAATGCCTTAAAAATGGCTTTAAAATGGATTTGGAGCATGGAGACGATTATCTCGGGATTGCAAGATAACCAAACAAAACTTTTAGTGGATTTCTACTTATTTTATTAAATATCATCTCCACCAAACAGGACAAGCTTGCATCTGTTATAGTTTTGGAGAAAAATGTGTTCATTTCATGTATGCGCGAAATGCCTTAAAAATGGCTTTAAAATGGATTTGGAGCATGGAGACGATTATCTCGGGATTGCAAGATAACCAAACAAAACTTTTAGTGGATTTCTACTTATTTTATTAAATATCATCTCCACCAAACAGGACAAGCTTGCATCTGTTATAGTTTTGGAGAAAAATGTGTTCATTTCATGTATGCGCGAAATGCCTTAAAAATGGCTTTAAAATGGATTTGGAGCATGGAGACGATTATCTCGGGATTGCAAGATAACCAAACAAAACTTTTAGTGGATTTCTACTTATTTTATTAAATATCATCTCCACCAAACAGGACAAGCTTGCATCTGTTATAGTTTTGGAGAAAAATGTGTTCATTTCATGTATGCGCGAAATGCCTTAAAAATGGCTTTAAAATGGATTTGGAGCATGGAGACGATTATCTCGGGATTGCAAGATAACCAAACAAAACTTTTAGTGGATTTCTACTTATTTTATTAAATATCATCTCCACCAAACAGGACAAGCTTGCATCTGTTATAGTTTTGGAGAAAAATGTGTTCATTTCATGTATGCGCGAAATGCCTTAAAAATGGCTTTAAAATGGATTTGGAGCATGGAGACGATTATCTCGGGATTGCAAGATAACCAAACAAAACTTTTAGTGGATTTCTACTTATTTTATTAAATATCATCTCCACCAAACAGGACAAGCTTGCATCTGTTATAGTTTTGGAGAAAAATGTGTTCATTTCATGTATGCGCGAAATGCCTTAAAAATGGCTTTAAAATGGATTTGGAGCATGGAGACGATTATCTCGGGATTGCAAGATAACCAAACAAAACTTTTAGTGGATTTCTACTTATTTTATTAAATAGCATCTCCACCAAACAGGACAAGCTTGCATCTGTTATAGTTTTGGAGAAAAATGTGTTCATTTCATATATGCGCGAAATGCCTTAAAAATGGCTTTAAAATGGATTTGGAGCATGGAGACGATTATCTCAGGATTGCAAGATAACCAAACAAAACTTTTAGTGGATTTCTACTTATTTTATTAAATATCATCTCCACCAAACAGGACAAGCTTGCATCTGTTATAGTTTTGGAGAAAAATGTGTTCATTTCATGTATGCGCGAAATGCCTTAAAAATGGCTTTAAAATGGATTTGGAGCATGGAGACGATTATCTCGGGATTGCAAGATAACCAAACAAAACTTTTAGTGGATTTCTACTTATTTTATTAAATATCATCTCCACCAAACAGGACAAGCTTGCATCTGTTATAGTTTTGGAGAAAAATGTGTTCATTTCATGTATGCGCGAAATGCCTTAAAAATGGCTTTAAAATGGATTTGGAGCATGGAGACGATTATCTCGGGATTGCAAGATAACCAAACAAAACTTTTAGTGGATTTCTACTTATTTTATTAAATATCATCTCCACCAAACAGGACAAGCTTGCATCTGTTATAGTTTTGGAGAAAAATGTGTTCATTTCATGTATGCGCGAAATGCCTTAAAAATGGCTTTAAAATGGATTTGGAGCATGGAGACGATTATCTCGGGATTGCAAGATAACCAAACAAAACTTTTAGTGGATTTCTACTTATTTTATTAAATATCATCTCCACCAAACAGGACAAGCTTGCATCTGTTATAGTTTTGGAGAAAAATGTGTTCATTTCATGTATGCGCGAAATGCCTTAAAAATGGCTTTAAAATGGATTTGGAGCATGGAGACGATTATCTCGGGATTGCAAGATAACCAAACAAAACTTTTAGTGGATTTCTACTTATTTTATTAAATATCATCTCCACCAAACAGGACAAGCTTGCATCTGTTATAGTTTTGGAGAAAAATGTGTTCATTTCATGTATGCGCGAAATGCCTTAAAAATGGCTTTAAAATGGATTTGGAGCATGGAGACGATTATCTCGGGATTGCAAGATAACCAAACAAAACTTTTAGTGGATTTCTACTTATTTTATTAAATATCATCTCCACCAAACAGGACAAGCTTGCATCTGTTATAGTTTTGGAGAAAAATGTGTTCATTTCATGTATGCGCGAAATGCCTTAAAAATGGCTTTAAAATGGATTTGGAGCATGGAGACGATTATCTCGGGATTGCAAGATAACCAAACAAAACTTTTAGTGGATTTCTACTTATTTTATTAAATATCATCTCCACCAAACAGGACAAGCTTGCATCTGTTATAGTTTTGGAGAAAAATGTGTTCATTTCATGTATGCGCGAAATGCCTTAAAAATGGCTTTAAAATGGATTTGGAGCATGGAGACGATTATCTCGGGATTGCAAGATAACCAAACAAAACTTTTAGTGGATTTCTACTTATTTTATTAAATATCATCTCCACCAAACAGGACAAGCTTGCATCTGTTATAGTTTTGGAGAAAAATGTGTTCATTTCATGTATGCGCGAAATGCCTTAAAAATGGCTTTAAAATGGATTTGGAGCATGGAGACGATTATCTCGGGATTGCAAGATAACCAAACAAAACTTTTAGTGGATTTCTACTTATTTTATTAAATATCATCTCCACCAAACAGGACAAGCTTGCATCTGTTATAGTTTTGGAGAAAAATGTGTTCATTTCATGTATGCGCGAAATGCCTTAAAAATGGCTTTAAAATGGATTTGGAGCATGGAGACGATTATCTCGGGATTGCAAGATAACCAAACAAAACTTTTAGTGGATTTCTACTTATTTTATTAAATATCATCTCCACCAAACAGGACAAGCTTGCATCTGTTATAGTTTTGGAGAAAAATGTGTTCATTTCATGTATGCGCGAAATGCCTTAAAAATGGCTTTAAAATGGATTTGGAGCATGGAGACGATTATCTCGGGATTGCAAGATAACCAAACAAAACTTTTAGTGGATTTCTACTTATTTTATTAAATATCATCTCCACCAAACAGGACAAGCTTGCATCTGTTATAGTTTTGGAGAAAAATGTGTTCATTTCATGTATGCGCGAAATGCCTTAAAAATGGCTTTAAAATGGATTTGGAGCATGGAGACGATTATCTCGGGATTGCAAGATAACCAAACAAAACTTTTAGTGGATTTCTACTTATTTTATTAAATATCATCTCCACCAAACAGGACAAGCTTGCATCTGTTATAGTTTTGGAGAAAAATGTGTTCATTTCATGTATGCGCGAAATGCCTTAAAAATGGCTTTAAAATGGATTTGGAGCATGGAGACGATTATCTCGGGATTGCAAGATAACCAAACAAAACTTTTAGTGGATTTCTACTTATTTTATTAAATATCATCTCCACCAAACAGGACAAGCTTGCATCTGTTATAGTTTTGGAGAAAAATGTGTTCATTTCATGTATGCGCGAAATGCCTTAAAAATGGCTTTAAAATGGATTTGGAGCATGGAGACGATTATCTCGGGATTGCAAGATAACCAAACAAAACTTTTAGTGGATTTCTACTTATTTTATTAAATATCATCTCCACCAAACAGGACAAGCTTGCATCTGTTATAGTTTTGGAGAAAAATGTGTTCATTTCATGTATGCGCGAAATGCCTTAAAAATGGCTTTAAAATGGATTTGGAGCATGGAGACGATTATCTCGGGATTGCAAGATAACCAAACAAAACTTTTAGTGGATTTCTACTTATTTTATTAAATATCATCTCCACCAAACAGGACAAGCTTGCATCTGTTATAGTTTTGGAGAAAAATGTGTTCATTTCATGTATGCGCGAAATGCCTTAAAAATGGCTTTAAAATGGATTTGGAGCATGGAGACGATTATCTCGGGATTGCAAGATAACCAAACAAAACTTTTAGTGGATTTCTACTTATTTTATTAAATATCATCTCCACCAAACAGGACAAGCTTGCATCTGTTATAGTTTTGGAGAAAAATGTGTTCATTTCATGTATGCGCGAAATGCCTTAAAAATGGCTTTAAAATGGATTTGGAGCATGGAGACGATTATCTCGGGATTGCAAGATAACCAAACAAAACTTTTAGTGGATTTCTACTTATTTTATTAAATATCATCTCCACCAAACAGGACAAGCTTGCATCTGTTATAGTTTTGGAGAAAAATGTGTTCATTTCATGTATGCGCGAAATGCCTTAAAAATGGCTTTAAAATGGATTTGGAGCATGGAGACGATTATCTCGGGATTGCAAGATAACCAAACAAAACTTTTAGTGGATTTCTACTTATTTTATTAAATATCATCTCCACCAAACAGGACAAGCTTGCATCTGTTATAGTTTTGGAGAAAAATGTGTTCATTTCATGTATGCGCGAAATGCCTTAAAAATGGCTTTAAAATGGATTTGGAGCATGGAGACGATTATCTCGGGATTGCAAGATAACCAAACAAAACTTTTAGTGGATTTCTACTTATTTTATTAAATATCATCTCCACCAAACAGGACAAGCTTGCATCTGTTATAGTTTTGGAGAAAAATGTGTTCATTTCATGTATGCGCGAAATGCCTTAAAAATGGCTTTAAAATGGATTTGGAGCATGGAGACGATTATCTCGGGATTGCAAGATAACCAAACAAAACTTTTAGTGGATTTCTACTTATTTTATTAAATATCATCTCCACCAAACAGGACAAGCTTGCATCTGTTATAGTTTTGGAGAAAAATGTGTTCATTTCATGTATGCGCGAAATGCCTTAAAAATGGCTTTAAAATGGATTTGGAGCATGGAGACGATTATCTCGGGATTGCAAGATAACCAAACAAAACTTTTAGTGGATTTCTACTTATTTTATTAAATATCATCTCCACCAAACAGGACAAGCTTGCATCTGTTATAGTTTTGGAGAAAAATGTGTTCATTTCATGTATGCGCGAAATGCCTTAAAAATGGCTTTAAAATGGATTTGGAGCATGGAGACGATTATCTCGGGATTGCAAGATAACCAAACAAAACTTTTAGTGGATTTCTACTTATTTTATTAAATATCATCTCCACCAAACAGGACAAGCTTGCATCTGTTATAGTTTTGGAGAAAAATGTGTTCATTTCATGTATGCGCGAAATGCCTTAAAAATGGCTTTAAAATGGATTTGGAGCATGGAGACGATTATCTCGGGATTGCAAGATAACCAAACAAAACTTTTAGTGGATTTCTACTTATTTTATTAAATATCATCTCCACCAAACAGGACAAGCTTGCATCTGTTATAGTTTTGGAGAAAAATGTGTTCATTTCATGTATGCGCGAAATGCCTTAAAAATGGCTTTAAAATGGATTTGGAGCATGGAGACGATTATCTCGGGATTGCAAGATAACCAAACAAAACTTTTAGTGGATTTCTACTTATTTTATTAAATATCATCTCCACCAAACAGGACAAGCTTGCATCTGTTATAGTTTTGGAGAAAAATGTGTTCATTTCATGTATGCGCGAAATGCCTTAAAAATGGCTTTAAAATGGATTTGGAGCATGGAGACGATTATCTCGGGATTGCAAGATAACCAAACAAAACTTTTAGTGGATTTCTACTTATTTTATTAAATATCATCTCCACCAAACAGGACAAGCTTGCATCTGTTATAGTTTTGGAGAAAAATGTGTTCATTTCATGTATGCGCGAAATGCCTTAAAAATGGCTTTAAAATGGATTTGGAGCATGGAGACGATTATCTCGGGATTGCAAGATAACCAAACAAAACTTTTAGTGGATTTCTACTTATTTTATTAAATATCATCTCCACCAAACAGGACAAGCTTGCATCTGTTATAGTTTTGGAGAAAAATGTGTTCATTTCATGTATGCGCGAAATGCCTTAAAAATGGCTTTAAAATGGATTTGGAGCATGGAGACGATTATCTCGGGATTGCAAGATAACCAAACAAAACTTTTAGTGGATTTCTACTTATTTTATTAAATATCATCTCCACCAAACAGGACAAGCTTGCATCTGTTATAGTTTTGGAGAAAAATGTGTTCATTTCATGTATGCGCGAAATGCCTTAAAAATGGCTTTAAAATGGATTTGGAGCATGGAGACGATTATCTCGGGATTGCAAGATAACCAAACAAAACTTTTAGTGGATTTCTACTTATTTTATTAAATATCATCTCCACCAAACAGGACAAGCTTGCATCTGTTATAGTTTTGGAGAAAAATGTGTTCATTTCATGTATGCGCGAAATGCCTTAAAAATGGCTTTAAAATGGATTTGGAGCATGGAGACGATTATCTCGGGATTGCAAGATAACCAAACAAAACTTTTAGTGGATTTCTACTTATTTTATTAAATATCATCTCCACCAAACAGGACAAGCTTGCATCTGTTATAGTTTTGGAGAAAAATGTGTTCATTTCATGTATGCGCGAAATGCCTTAAAAATGGCTTTAAAATGGATTTGGAGCATGGAGACGATTATCTCGGGATTGCAAGATAACCAAACAAAACTTTTAGTGGATTTCTACTTATTTTATTAAATATCATCTCCACCAAACAGGACAAGCTTGCATCTGTTATAGTTTTGGAGAAAAATGTGTTCATTTCATGTATGCGCGAAATGCCTTAAAAATGGCTTTAAAATGGATTTGGAGCATGGAGACGATTATCTCGGGATTGCAAGATAACCAAACAAAACTTTTAGTGGATTTCTACTTATTTTATTAAATATCATCTCCACCAAACAGGACAAGCTTGCATCTGTTATAGTTTTGGAGAAAAATGTGTTCATTTCATGTATGCGCGAAATGCCTTAAAAATGGCTTTAAAATGGATTTGGAGCATGGAGACGATTATCTCGGGATTGCAAGATAACCAAACAAAACTTTTAGTGGATTTCTACTTATTTTATTAAATATCATCTCCACCAAACAGGACAAGCTTGCATCTGTTATAGTTTTGGAGAAAAATGTGTTCATTTCATGTATGCGCGAAATGCCTTAAAAATGGCTTTAAAATGGATTTGGAGCATGGAGACGATTATCTCGGGATTGCAAGATAACCAAACAAAACTTTTAGTGGATTTCTACTTATTTTATTAAATATCATCTCCACCAAACAGGACAAGCTTGCATCTGTTATAGTTTTGGAGAAAAATGTGTTCATTTCATGTATGCGCGAAATGCCTTAAAAATGGCTTTAAAATGGATTTGGAGCATGGAGACGATTATCTCGGGATTGCAAGATAACCAAACAAAACTTTTAGTGGATTTCTACTTATTTTATTAAATATCATCTCCACCAAACAGGACAAGCTTGCATCTGTTATAGTTTTGGAGAAAAAGTGTGTTCATTTCATGTATGCGCGAAATGCCTTAAAAATGGCTTTAAAATGGATTTGGAGCATGGAGACGATTATCTCGGGATTGCAAGATAACCAAACAAAACTTTTAGTGGATTTCTACTTATTTTATTAAATATCATCTCCACCAAACAGGACAAGCTTGCATCTGTTATAGTTTTGGAGAAAAATGTGTTCATTTCATGTATGCGCGAAATGCCTTAAAAATGGCTTTAAAATGGATTTGGAGCATGGAGACGATTATCTCGGGATTGCAAGATAACCAAACAAAACTTTTAGTGGATTTCTACTTATTTTATTAAATATCATCTCCACCAAACAGGACAAGCTTGCATCTGTTATAGTTTTGGAGAAAAATGTGTTCATTTCATGTATGCGCGAAATGCCTTAAAAATGGCTTTAAAATGGATTTGGAGCATGGAGACGATTATCTCGGGATTGCAAGATAACCAAACAAAACTTTTAGTGGATTTCTACTTATTTTATTAAATATCATCTCCACCAAACAGGACAAGCTTGCATCTGTTATAGTTTTGGAGAAAAATGTGTTCATTTCATGTATGCGCGAAATGCCTTAAAAATGGCTTTAAAATGGATTTGGAGCATGGAGACGATTATCTCGGGATTGCAAGATAACCAAACAAAACTTTTAGTGGATTTCTACTTATTTTATTAAATATCATCTCCACCAAACAGGACAAGCTTGCATCTGTTATAGTTTTGGAGAAAAATGTGTTCATTTCATGTATGCGCGAAATGCCTTAAAAATGGCTTTAAAATGGATTTGGAGCATGGAGACGATTATCTCGGGATTGCAAGATAACCAAACAAAACTTTTAGTGGATTTCTACTTATTTTATTAAATATCATCTCCACCAAACAGGACAAGCTTGCATCTGTTATAGTTTTGGAGAAAAATGTGTTCATTTCATGTATGCGCGAAATGCCTTAAAAATGGCTTTAAATTTGGAGCATGGAGACGATTATCTCGGGATTGCAAGATAACCAAACAAAACTTTTAGTGGATTTCTACTTATTTTATTAATATCATCTCCACCAAACAGGACAAGCTTGCATCTGTTATAGTTTTGGAGAAAAATGTGTTCATTTCATGTATGCGCGAAATGCCTTAAAAATGGCTTTAAAATGGATTTGGAGCATGGAGACGATTATCTCGGGATTGCAAGATAACCAAACAAAACTTTTAGTGGATTTCTACTTATTTTATTAAATATCATCTCCACCAAACAGGACAAGCTTGCATCTGTTATAGTTTTGGAGAAAAATGTGTTCATTTCATGTATGCGCGAAATGCCTTAAAAATGGCTTTAAAATGGATTTGGAGCATGGAGACGATTATCTCGGGATTGCAAGATAACCAAACAAAACTTTTAGTGGATTTCTACTTATTTTATTAAATATCATCTCCACCAAACAGGACAAGCTTGCATCTGTTATAGTTTTGGAGAAAAATGTGTTCATTTCATGTATGCGCGAAATGCCTTAAAAATGGCTTTAAAATGGATTTGGAGCATGGAGACGATTATCTCGGGATTGCAAGATAACCAAACAAAACTTTTAGTGGATTTCTACTTATTTTATTAAATATCATCTCCACCAAACAGGACAAGCTTGCATCTGTTATAGTTTTGGAGAAAAATGTGTTCATTTCATGTATGCGCGAAATGCCTTAAAAATGGCTTTAAAATGGATTTGGAGCATGGAGACGATTATCTCGGGATTGCAAGATAACCAAACAAAACTTTTAGTGGATTTCTACTTATTTTATTAAATATCATCTCCACCAAACAGGACAAGCTTGCATCTGTTATAGTTTTGGAGAAAAATGTGTTCATTTCATGTATGCGCGAAATGCCTTAAAAATGGCTTTAAAATGGATTTGGAGCATGGAGACGATTATCTCGGGATTGCAAGATAACCAAACAAAACTTTTAGTGGATTTCTACTTATTTTATTAAATATCATCTCCACCAAACAGGACAAGCTTGCATCTGTTATAGTTTTGGAGAAAAATGTGTTCATTTCATGTATGCGCGAAATGCCTTAAAAATGGCTTTAAAATGGATTTGGAGCATGGAGACGATTATCTCGGGATTGCAAGATAACCAAACAAAACTTTTAGTGGATTTCTACTTATTTTATTAAATATCATCTCCACCAAACAGGACAAGCTTGCATCTGTTATAGTTTTGGAGAAAAATGTGTTCATTTCATGTATGCGCGAAATGCCTTAAAAATGGCTTTAAAATAGATTTGGAGCATGGAGACGATTATCTCGGGATTGCAAGATAACCAAACAAAACTTTTAGTGGATTTCTACTTATTTTATTAAATATCATCTCCACCAAACAGGACAAGCTTGCATCTGTTATAGTTTTGGAGAAAAATGTGTTCATTTCATGTATGCGCGAAATGCCTTAAAAATGGCTTTAAAATGGATTTGGAGCATGGAGACGATTATCTCGGGATTGCAAGATAACCAAACAAAACTTTTAGTGGATTTCTACTTATTTTATTAAATATCATCTCCACCAAACAGGACAAGCTTGCATCTGTTATAGTTTTGGAGAAAAATGTGTTCATTTCATGTATGCGCGAAATGCCTTAAAAATGGCTTTAAAATGGATTTGGAGCATGGAGACGATTATCTCGGGATTGCAAGATAACCAAACAAAACTTTTAGTGGATTTCTACTTATTTTATTAAATATCATCTCCACCAAACAGGACAAGCTTGCATCTGTTATAGTTTTGGAGAAAAATGTGTTCATTTCATGTATGCGCGAAATGCCTTAAAAATGGCTTTAAAATAGGATTTGGAGCATGGAGACGATTATCTCGGGATTGCAAGATAACCAAACAAAACTTTTAGTGGATTTCTACTTATTTTATTAAATATCATCTCCACCAAACAGGACAAGCTTGCATCTGTTATAGTTTTGGAGAAAAATGTGTTCATTTCATGTATGCGCGAAATGCCTTAAAAATGGCTTTAAAATGGATTTGGAGCATGGAGACGATTATCTCGGGATTGCAAGATAACCAAACAAAACTTTTAGTGGATTTCTACTTATTTTATTAAATATCATCTCCACCAAACAGGACAAGCTTGCATCTGTTATAGTTTTGGAGAGAAAAATGTGTTCATTTCATGTATGCGCGAAATGCCTTAAAAATGGCTTTAAAATGGATTTGGAGCATGGAGACGATTATCTCGGGATTGCAAGATAACCAAACAAAACCTTTAGTGGATTTCTACTTATTTTATTAAATATCATCTCCACCAAACAGGACAAGCTTGCATCTGTTATAGTTTTGGAGAAAAATGTGTTCATTTCATGTATGCGCGAAATGCCTTAAAAATGGCTTTAAAATAGATTTGGAGCATGGAGACGATTATCTCGGGATTGCAAGATAACCAAACAAAACTTTTAGTGGATTTCTACTTATTTTATTAAATATCATCTCCACCAAACAGGACAAGCTTGCATCTGTTATAGTTTTGGAGAAAAATGTGTTCATTTCATGTATGCGCGAAATGCCTTAAAAATGGCTTTAAAATGGATTTGGAGCATGGAGACGATTATCTCGGGATTGCAAGATAACCAAACAAAACTTTTAGTGGATTTCTACTTATTTTATTAAATATCATCTCCACCAAACAGGACAAGCTTGCATCTGTTATAGTTTTGGAGAAAAATGTGTTCATTTCATGTATGCGCGAAATGCCTTAAAAATGGCTTTAAAATAGATTTGGAGCATGGAGACGATTATCTCGGGATTGCAAGATAACCAAACAAAACTTTTAGTGGATTTCTACTTATTTTATTAAATATCATCTCCACCAAACAGGACAAGCTTGCATCTGTTATAGTTTTGGAGAAAAATGTGTTCATTTCATGTATGCGCGAAATGCCTTAAAAATGGCTTTAAAATAGATTTGGAGCATGGAGACGATTATCTCGGGATTGCAAGATAACCAAACAAAACTTTTAGTGGATTTCTACTTATTTTATTAAATATCATCTCCACCAAACAGGACAAGCTTGCATCTGTTATAGTTTTGGAGAAAAATGTGTTCATTTCATGTATGCGCGAAATGCCTTAAAAATGGCTTTAAAATGGATTTGGAGCATGGAGACGATTATCTCGGGATTGCAAGATAACCAAACAAAACTTTTAGTGGATTTCTACTTATTTTATTAAATATCATCTCCACCAAACAGGACAAGCTTGCATCTGTTATAGTTTTGGAGAAAAATGTGTTCATTTCATGTATGCGCGAAATGCCTTAAAAATGGCTTTAAAATGGATTTGGAGCATGGAGACGATTATCTCGGGATTGCAAGATAACCAAACAAAACTTTTAGTGGATTTCTACTTATTTTATTAAATATCATCTCCACCAAACAGGACAAGCTTGCATCTGTTATAGTTTTGGAGAAAAATGTGTTCATTTCATGTATGCGCGAAATGCCTTAAAAATGGCTTTAAAATGGATTTGGAGCATGGAGACGATTATCTCGGGATTGCAAGATAACCAAACAAAACTTTTAGTGGATTTCTACTTATTTTATTAAATATCATCTCCACCAAACAGGACAAGCTTGCATCTGTTATAGTTTTGGAGAAAAATGTGTTCATTTCATGTATGCGCGAAATGCCTTAAAAATGGCTTTAAAATGGATTTGGAGCATGGAGACGATTATCTCGGGATTGCAAGATAACCAAACAAAACTTTTAGTGGATTTCTACTTATTTTATTAAATATCATCTCCACCAAACAGGACAAGCTTGCATCTGTTATAGTTTTG
Organism: Anomaloglossus baeobatrachus; assembly: GCF_048569485.1. NCBI lineage: Eukaryota > Metazoa > Chordata > Amphibia > Anura > Aromobatidae > Anomaloglossus > Anomaloglossus baeobatrachus. The sequence continues at coordinate 15,891 of NW_027442622.1, read as the reverse complement.
GAGAAAAATGTGTTCATTTCATGTATGCGCGAAATGCCTTAAAAATGGCTTTAAAATGGATTTGGAGCATGGAGACGATTATCTCGGGATTGCAAGATAACCAAACAAAACTTTTAGTGGATTTCTACTTATTTTATTAAATATCATCTCCACCAAACAGGACAAGCTTGCATCTGTTATAGTTTTGGAGAAAATGTGTTCATTTCATGTATGCGCGAAATGCCTTAAAAATGGCTTTAAAATGGATTTGGAGCATGGAGACGATTATCTCGGGATTGCAAGATAACCAAACAAAACTTTTAGTGGATTTCTACTTATTTTATTAAATATCATCTCCACCAAACAGGACAAGCTTGCATCTGTTATAGTTTTGGAGAAAAATGTGTTCATTTCATGTATGCGCGAAATGCCTTAAAAATGGCTTTAAAATGGATTTGGAGCATGGAGACGATTATCTCGGGATTGCAAGATAACCAAACAAAACTTTTAGTGGATTTCTACTTATTTTATTAAATATCATCTCCACCAAACAGGACAAGCTTGCATCTGTTATAGTTTTGGAGAAAAATGTGTTCATTTCATGTATGCGCGAAATGCCTTAAAAATGGCTTTAAAATGGATTTGGAGCATGGAGACGATTATCTCGGGATTGCAAGATAACCAAACAAAACCTTTTAGTGGATTTCTACTTATTTTATTAAATATCATCTCCACCAAACAGGACAAGCTTGCATCTGTTATAGTTTTGGAGAAAAATGTGTTCATTTCATGTATGCGCGAAATGCCTTAAAAATGGCTTTAAAATGGATTTGGAGCATGGAGACGATTATCTCGGGATTGCAAGATAACCAAACAAAACTTTTAGTGGATTTCTACTTATTTTATTAAATATCATCTCCACCAAACAGGACAAGCTTGCATCTGTTATAGTTTTGGAGAAAAATGTGTTCATTTCATGTATGCGCGAAATGCCTTAAAAATGGCTTTTAAAATGGATTTGGAGCATGGAGACGATTATCTCGGGATTGCAAGATAACCAAACAAAACTTTTAGTGGATTTCTACTTATTTTATTAAATATCATCTCCACCAAACAGGACAAGCTTGCATCTGTTATAGTTTTGGAGAAAAATGTGTTCATTTCATGTATGCGCGAAATGCCTTAAAAATGGCTTTAAAATGGATTTGGAGCATGGAGACGATTATCTCGGGATTGCAAGATAACCAAACAAAACTTTTAGTGGATTTCTACTTATTTTATTAAATATCATCTCCACCAAACAGGACAAGCTTGCATCTGTTATAGTTTTGGAGAAAAATGTGTTCATTTCATGTATGCGCGAAATGCCTTAAAAATGGCTTTAAAATGGATTTGGAGCATGGAGACGATTATCTCGGGATTGGCAAGATAACCAAACAAAACTTTTAGTGGATTTCTACTTATTTTATTAAATATCATCTCCACCAAACAGGACAAGCTTGCATCTGTTATAGTTTTGGAGAAAAATGTGTTCATTTCATGTATGCGCGAAATGCCTTAAAAATGGCTTTAAAATGGATTTGGAGCATGGAGACGATTATCTCGGGATTGCAAGATAACCAAACAAAACTTTTAGTGGATTTCTACTTATTTTATTAAATATCATCTCCACCAAACAGGACAAGCTTGCATCTGTTATAGTTTTGGAGAAAAATGTGTTCATTTCATGTATGCGCGAAATGCCTTAAAAATGGCTTTAAATGGATTTGGAGCATGGAGACGATTATCTCGGGATTGCAAGATAACCAAACAAAACTTTTAGTGGATTTCTACTTATTTTATTAAATATCATCTCCACCAAACAGGACAAGCTTGCATCTGTTATAGTTTTGGAGAAAAATGTGTTCATTTCATGTATGCGCGAAATGCCTTAAAAATGGCTTTAAAATAGGATTTGGAGCATGGAGACGATTATCTCGGGATTGCAAGATAACCAAACAAAACTTTTAGTGGATTTCTACTTATTTTATTAAATATCATCTCCACCAAACAGGACAAGCTTGCATCTGTTATAGTTTTGGAGAAAAATGTGTTCATTTCATGTATGCGCGAAATGCCTTAAAAATGGCTTTAAAATGGATTTGGAGCATGGAGACGATTATCTCGGGATTGCAAGATAACCAAACAAAACTTTTAGTGGATTTCTACTTATTTTATTAAATATCATCTCCACCAAACAGGACAAGCTTGCATCTGTTATAGTTTTGGAGAAAAATGTGTTCATTTCATGTATGCGCGAAATGCCTTAAAAATGGCTTTAAAATGATTTGGAGCATGGAGACGATTATCTCGGGATTGCAAGATAACCAAACAAAACTTTTAGTGGATTTCTACTTATTTTATTAAATATCATCTCCACCAAACAGGACAAGCTTGCATCTGTTATAGTTTTGGAGAAAAATGTGTTCATTTCATGTATGCGCGAAATGCCTTAAAAATGGCTTTAAAATAGATTTGGAGCATGGAGACGATTATCTCGGGATTGCAAGATAACCAAACAAAACTTTTAGTGGATTTCTACTTATTTTATTAAATATCATCTCCACCAAACAGGACAAGCTTGCATCTGTTATAGTTTTGGAGAAAAATGTGTTCATTTCATGTATGCGCGAAATGCCTTAAAAATGGCTTTAAAATGGATTTGGAGCATGGAGACGATTATCTCGGGATTGCAAGATAACCAAACAAAACTTTTAGTGGATTTCTACTTATTTTATTAAATATCATCTCCACCAAACAGGACAAGCTTGCATCTGTTATAGTTTTGGAGAAAAATGTGTTCATTTCATGTATGCGCGAAATGCCTTAAAAATGGCTTTAAAATGGATTTGGAGCATGGAGACGATTATCTCGGGATTGCAAGATAACCAAACAAAACTTTTAGTGGATTTCTACTTATTTTATTAAATATCATCTCCACCAAACAGGACAAGCTTGCATCTGTTATAGTTTTGGAGAAAAATGTGTTCATTTCATGTATGCGCGAAATGCCTTAAAAATGGCTTTAAAATGGATTTGGAGCATGGAGACGATTATCTCGGGATTGCAAGATAACCAAACAAAACTTTTAGTGGATTTCTACTTATTTTATTAAATATCATCTCCACCAAACAGGACAAGCTTGCATCTGTTATAGTTTTGGAGAAAAATGTGTTCATTTCATGTATGCGCGAAATGCCTTAAAAATGGCTTTAAAATGGATTTGGAGCATGGAGACGATTATCTCGGGATTGCAAGATAACCAAACAAAACTTTTAGTGGATTTCTACTTATTTTATTAAATATCATCTCCACCAAACAGGACAAGCTTGCATCTGTTATAGTTTTGGAGAAAAATGTGTTCATTTCATGTATGCGCGAAATGCCTTAAAAATGGCTTTAAAATGGATTTGGAGCATGGAGACGATTATCTCGGGATTGCAAGATAACCAAACAAAACTTTTAGTGGATTTCTACTTATTTTATTAAATATCATCTCCACCAAACAGGACAAGCTTGCATCTGTTATAGTTTTGGAGAAAAATGTGTTCATTTCATGTATGCGCGAAATGCCTTAAAAATGGCTTTAAAATGGATTTGGAGCATGGAGACGATTATCTCGGGATTGCAAGATAACCAAACAAAACTTTTAGTGGATTTCTACTTATTTTATTAAATATCATCTCCACCAAACAGGACAAGCTTGCATCTGTTATAGTTTTGGAGAAAAATGTGTTCATTTCATGTATGCGCGAAATGCCTTAAAAATGGCTTTAAAATGGATTTGGAGCATGGAGACGATTATCTCGGGATTGCAAGATAACCAAACAAAACCTTTAGTGGATTTCTACTTATTTTATTAAATATCATCTCCACCAAACAGGACAAGCTTGCATCTGTTATAGTTTTGGAGAAAAATGTGTTCATTTCATGTATGCGCGAAATGCCTTAAAAATGGCTTTAAAATGGATTTGGAGCATGGAGACGATTATCTCGGGATTGCAAGATAACCAAACAAAACTTTTAGTGGATTTCTACTTATTTTATTAAATATCATCTCCACCAAACAGGACAAGCTTGCATCTGTTATAGTTTTGGAGAAAAATGTGTTCATTTCATGTATGCGCGAAATGCCTTAAAAATGGCTTTAAAATGGATTTGGAGCATGGAGACGATTATCTCGGGATTGCAAGATAACCAAACAAAACTTTTAGTGGATTTCTACTTATTTTATTAAATATCATCTCCACCAAACAGGACAAGCTTGCATCTGTTATAGTTTTGGAGAAAAATGTGTTCATTTCATGTATGCGCGAAATGCCTTAAAAATGGCTTTAAAATGGATTTGGAGCATGGAGACGATTATCTCGGGATTGCAAGATAACCAAACAAAACTTTTAGTGGATTTCTACTTATTTTATTAAATATCATCTCCACCAAACAGGACAAGCTTGCATCTGTTATAGTTTTGGAGAAAAATGTGTTCATTTCATGTATGCGCGAAATGCCTTAAAAATGGCTTTAAAATGGATTTGGAGCATGGAGACGATTATCTCGGGATTGCAAGATAACCAAACAAAACTTTTAGTGGATTTCTACTTATTTTATTAAATATCATCTCTCCACCAAACAGGACAAGCTTGCATCTGTTATAGTTTTGGAGAAAAAATGTGTTCATTTCATGTATGCGCGAAATGCCTTAAAAATGGCTTTAAAATGGATTTGGAGCATGGAGACGATTATCTCGGGATTGCAAGATAACCAAACAAAACTTTTAGTGGATTTCTACTTATTTTATTAAATATCATCTCCACCAAACAGGACAAGCTTGCATCTGTTATAGTTTTGGAGAAAAATGTGTTCATTTCATGTATGCGCGAAATGCCTTAAAAATGGCTTTAAAATGGATTTGGAGCATGGAGACGATTATCTCGGGATTGCAAGATAACCAAACAAAACTTTTAGTGGATTTCTACTTATTTTATTAAATATCATCTCCACCAAACAGGACAAGCTTGCATCTGTTATAGTTTTGGAGAAAAATGTGTTCATTTCATGTATGCGCGAAATGCCTTAAAAATGGCTTTAAAATGGATTTGGAGCATGGAGACGATTATCTCGGGATTGCAAGATAACCAAACAAAACTTTTAGTGGATTTCTACTTATTTTATTAAATATCATCTCCACCAAACAGGACAAGCTTGCATCTGTTATAGTTTTGGAGAAAAATGTGTTCATTTCATGTATGCGCGAAATGCCTTAAAAATGGCTTTAAAATGGATTTGGAGCATGGAGACGATTATCTCGGGATTGCAAGATAACCAAACAAAACTTTTAGTGGATTTCTACTTATTTTATTAAATATCATCTCCACCAAACAGGACAAGCTTGCATCTGTTATAGTTTTGGAGAAAAATGTGTTCATTTCATGTATGCGCGAAATGCCTTAAAAATGGCTTTAAAATGGATTTGGAGCATGGAGACGATTATCTCGGGATTGCAAGATAACCAAACAAAACTTTTAGTGGATTTCTACTTATTTTATTAAATATCATCTCCACCAAACAGGACAAGCTTGCATCTGTTATAGTTTTGGAGAAAAATGTGTTCATTTCATGTATGCGCGAAATGCCTTAAAAATGGCTTTAAAATGGATTTGGAGCATGGAGACGATTATCTCGGGATTGCAAGATAACCAAACAAAACTTTTAGTGGATTTCTACTTATTTTATTAAATATCATCTCCACCAAACAGGACAAGCTTGCATCTGTTATAGTTTTGGAGAAAAATGTGTTCATTTCATGTATGCGCGAAATGCCTTAAAAATGGCTTTAAAATGGATTTGGAGCATGGAGACGATTATCTCGGGATTGCAAGATAACCAAACAAAACTTTTAGTGGATTTCTACTTATTTTATTAAATATCATCTCCACCAAACAGGACAAGCTTGCATCTGTTATAGTTTTGGAGAAAAATGTGTTCATTTCATGTATGCGCGAAATGCCTTAAAAATGGCTTTAAAATGGATTTGGAGCATGGAGACGATTATCTCGGGATTGCAAGATAACCAAACAAAACTTTTAGTGGATTTCTACTTATTTTATTAAATATCATCTCCACCAAACAGGACAAGCTTGCATCTGTTATAGTTTTGGAGAAAAATGTGTTCATTTCATGTATGCGCGAAATGCCTTAAAATGGCTTTAAAATGGATTTGGAGCATGGAGACGATTATCTCGGGATTGCAAGATAACCAAACAAAACTTTTAGTGGATTTCTACTTATTTTATTAAATATCATCTCCACCAAACAGGACAAGCTTGCATCTGTTATAGTTTTGGAGAAAAATGTGTTCATTTCATGTATGCGCGAAATGCCTTAAAAATGGCTTTAAAATGGATTTGGAGCATGGAGACGATTATCTCGGGATTGCAAGATAACCAAACAAAACTTTTAGTGGATTTCTACTTATTTTATTAAATATCATCTCCACCAAACAGGACAAGCTTGCATCTGTTATAGTTTTGGAGAAAAATGTGTTCATTTCATGTATGCGCGAAATGCCTTAAAAATGGCTTTAAAATGGATTTGGAGCATGGAGACGATTATCTCGGGATTGCAAGATAACCAAACAAAACTTTTAGTGGATTTCTACTTATTTTATTAAATATCATCTCCACCAAACAGGACAAGCTTGCATCTGTTATAGTTTTGGAGAAAAATGTGTTCATTTCATGTATGCGCGAAATGCCTTAAAAATGGCTTTAAAATGGATTTGGAGCATGGAGACGATTATCTCGGGATTGCAAGATAACCAAACAAAACTTTTAGTGGATTTCTACTTATTTTATTAAATATCATCTCCACCAAACAGGACAAGCTTGCATCTGTTATAGTTTTGGAGAAAAATGTGTTCATTTCATGTATGCGCGAAATGCCTTAAAAATGGCTTTAAAATGGATTTGGAGCATGGAGACGATTATCTCGGGATTGCAAGATAACCAAACAAAACTTTTAGTGGATTTCTACTTATTTTATTAAATATCATCTCCACCAAACAGGACAAGCTTGCATCTGTTATAGTTTTGGAGAAAAATGTGTTCATTTCATGTATGCGCGAAATGCCTTAAAAATGGCTTTAAAATGGATTTGGAGCATGGAGACGATTATCTCGGGATTGCAAGATAACCAAACAAAACTTTTAGTGGATTTCTACTTATTTTATTAAATATCATCTCCACCAAACAGGACAAGCTTGCATCTGTTATAGTTTTGGAGAAAAATGTGTTCATTTCATGTATGCGCGAAATGCCTTAAAAATGGCTTTAAAATGGATTTGGAGCATGGAGACGATTATCTCGGGATTGCAAGATAACCAAACAAAACTTTTAGTGGATTTCTACTTATTTTATTAAATATCATCTCCACCAAACAGGACAAGCTTGCATCTGTTATAGTTTTGGAGAAAAATGTGTTCATTTCATGTATGCGCGAAATGCCTTAAAAATGGCTTTAAAATGGATTTGGAGCATGGAGACGATTATCTCGGGATTGCAAGATAACCAAACAAAACTTTTAGTGGATTTCTACTTATTTTATTAAATATCATCTCCACCAAACAGGACAAGCTTGCATCTGTTATAGTTTTGGAGAAAAATGTGTTCATTTCATGTATGCGCGAAATGCCTTAAAAATGGCTTTAAAATGGATTTGGAGCATGGAGACGATTATCTCGGGATTGCAAGATAACCAAACAAAACTTTTAGTGGATTTCTACTTATTTTATTAAATATCATCTCCACCAAACAGGACAAGCTTGCATCTGTTATAGTTTTGGAGAAAAATGTGTTCATTTCATGTATGCGCGAAATGCCTTAAAAATGGCTTTAAAATGGATTTGGAGCATGGAGACGATTATCTCGGGATTGCAAGATAACCAAACAAAACTTTTAGTGGATTTCTACTTATTTTATTAAATATCATCTCCACCAAACAGGACAAGCTTGCATCTGTTATAGTTTTGGAGAAAAATGTGTTCATTTCATGTATGCGCGAAATGCCTTAAAAATGGCTTTAAAATGGATTTGGAGCATGGAGACGATTATCTCGGGATTGCAAGATAACCAAACAAAACTTTTAGTGGATTTCTACTTATTTTATTTAATATCATCTCCACCAAACAGGACAAGCTTGCATCTGTTATAGTTTTGGAGAAAAATGTGTTCATTTCATGTATGCGCGAAATGCCTTAAAAATGGCTTTAAAATGGATTTGGAGCATGGAGACGATTATCTCGGGATTGCAAGATAACCAAACAAAACTTTTAGTGGATTTCTACTTATTTTATTAAATATCATCTCCACCAAACAGGACAAGCTTGCATCTGTTATAGTTTTGGAGAAAAATGTGTTCATTTCATGTATGCGCGAAATGCCTTAATGCGCATACATGAAATGAACACATTTTTCTCCAAAACTATAACAGATGCAAGCTTGTCCTGTTTGGTGGAGATGATATTTAATAAAATAAGTAGAAATCCACTAAAAGTTTTGTTTGGTTATCTTGCAATCCCGAGATAATCGTCTCCATGCTCCAAATCCATTTTAAAGCCATTTTAAGGCATTTCGCGCATACATGAAATGAACACATTTTTCTCCAAAACTATAACAGATGCAAGCTTGTCCTGTTTGGTGGAGATGATATTTAATAAAATAAGTAGAAATCCACTAAAAGTTTTGTTTGGTTATCTTGCAATCCCGAGATAATCGTCTCCATGCTCCAAATCCATTTTAAAGCCATTTTTAAGGCATTTCGCGCATACATGAAATGAACACATTTTTCTCCAAAACTATTACAGATGCAAGCTTGTCCTGTTTGGTGGAGATGATATTTAATAAAATAAGTAGAAATCCACTAAAAGTTTTGTTTGGTTATCTTGCAATCCCGAGATAATCGTCTCCATGCTCCAAATCCATTTTAAAGCCATTTTTAAGGCATTTCGCGCATACATGAAATGAACACATTTTTCTCCAAAACTATAACAGATGCAAGCTTGTCCTGTTTGGTGGAGATGATATTTAATAAAATAAGTAGAAATCCACTAAAAGTTTTGTTTGGTTATCTTGCAATCCCGAGATAATCGTCTCCATGCTCCAAATCCATTTTAAAGCCATTTTTAAGGCATTTCGCGCATACATGAAATGAACACATTTTTCTCCAAAACTATAACAGATGCAAGCTTGTCCTGTTTGGTGGAGATGATATTTAATAAAATAAGTAGAAATCCACTAAAAGTTTTGTTTGGTTATCTTGCAATCCCGAGATAATCGTCTCCATGCTCCAAATCCATTTTAAAGCCATTTTTAAGGCATTTCGCGCATACATGAAATGAACACATTTTTCTCCAAATCTATAACAGATGCAACCTTGTCCTGTTTGGTGGAGATGATATTTAATAAAATAAGTAGAAATCCACTAAAAGTTTTGTTTGGTTATCTTGCAATCCCGAGATAATCGTCTCCATGCTCCAAATCCATTTTAAAGCCATTTTTAAGGCATTTCGCGCATACATGAAATGAACACATTTTTCTCCAAAACTATAACAGATGCAAGCTTGTCCTGTTTGGTGGAGATGATATTTAATAAAATAAGTAGAAATCCACTAAAAGTTTTGTTTGGTTATCTTGCAATCCCGAGATAATCGTCTCCATGCTCCAAATCCATTTTAAAGCCATTTTTAAGGCATTTCGCGCATACATGAAATGAACACATTTTTCTCCAAAACTATAACAGATGCAAGCTTGTCCTGTTTGGTGGAGATGATATTTAATAAAATAAGTAGAAATCCACTAAAAGTTTTGTTTGGTTATCTTGCAATCCCGAGATAATCGTCTCCATGCTCCAAATCCATTTTAAAGCCATTTTTAAGGCATTTCGCGCATACATGAAATGAACACATTTTTCTCCAAAACTATAACAGATGCAAGCTTGTCCTGTTTGGTGGAGATGATATTTAATAAAATAAGTAGAAATCCACTAAAAGTTTTGTTTGGTTATCTTGCAATCCCGAGATAATCGTCTCCATGCTCCAAATCCATTTTAAAGCCATTTTTAAGGCATTTCGCGCATACATGAAATGAACACATTTTTCTCCAAAACTATAACAGATGCAAGCTTGTCCTGTTTGGTGGAGATGATATTTAATAAAATAAGTAGAAATCCACTAAAAGTTTTGTTTGGTTATCTTGCAATCCCGAGATAATCGTCTCCATGCTCCAAATCCATTTTAAAGCCATTTTTAAGGCATTTCGCGCATACATGAAATGAACACATTTTTCTCCAAAACTATAACAGATGCAAGCTTGTCCTGTTTGGTGGAGATGATATTTAATAAAATAAGTAGAAATCCACTAAAAGTTTTGTTTGGTTATCTTGCAATCCCGAGATAATCGTCTCCATGCTCCAAATCCATTTTAAAGCCATTTTTAAGGCATTTCGCGCATACATGAAATGAACACATTTTTCTCCAAAACTATAACAGATGCAAGCTTGTCCTGTTTGGTGGAGATGATATTTAATAAAATAAGTAGAAATCCACTAAAAGTTTTGTTTGGTTATCTTGCAATCCCGAGATAATCGTCTCCATGCTCCAAATCCATTTTAAAGCCATTTTTAAGGCATTTCGCGCATACATGAAATGAACACATTTTTCTCCAAAACTATAACAGATAGCAAGCTTGTCCTGTTTGGTGGAGATGATATTTAATAAAATAAGTAGAAATCCACTAAAAGTTTTGTTTGGTTATCTTGCAATCCCGAGATAATCGTCTCCATGCTCCAAATCCATTTTAAAGCCATTTTTAAGGCATTTCGCGCATACATGAAATGAACACATTTTTCTCCAAAACTATAACAGATGCAAGCTTGTCCTGTTTGGTGGAGATGATATTTAATAAAATAAGTAGAAATCCACTAAAAGTTTTGTTTGGTTATCTTGCAATCCCGAGATAATCGTCTCCATGCTCCAAATCCATTTTAAAGCCATTTTTAAGGCATTTCGCGCATACATGAAATGAACACATTTTTCTCCAAAACTATAACAGATGCAAGCTTGTCCTGTTTGGTGGAGATGATATTTAATAAAATAAGTAGAAATCCACTAAAAGTTTTGTTTGGTTATCTTGCAATCCCGAGATAATCGTCTCCATGCTCCAAATCCATTTTAAAGCCATTTTTAAGGCATTTCGCGCATACATGAAATGAACACATTTTTCTCCAAAACTATAACAGATGCAAGCTTGTCCTGTTTGGTGGAGATGATATTTAATAAAATAAGTAGAAATCCACTAAAAGTTTTGTTTGGTTATCTTGCAATCCCGAGATAATCGTCTCCATGCTCCAAATCCATTTTAAAGCCATTTTTAAGGCATTTCGCGCATACATGAAATGAACACATTTTTCTCCAAAACTATAACAGATGCAAGCTTGTCCTGTTTGGTGGAGATGATATTTAATAAAATAAGTAGAAATCCACTAAAAGTTTTGTTTGGTTATCTTGCAATCCCGAGATAATCGTCTCCATGCTCCAAATCCATTTTAAAGCCATTTTTAAGGCATTTCGCGCATACATGAAATGAACACATTTTTCTCCAAAACTATAACAGATGCAAGCTTGTCCTGTTTGGTGGAGATGATATTTAATAAAATAAGTAGAAATCCACTAAAAGTTTTGTTTGGTTATCTTGCAATCCCGAGATAATCGTCTCCATGCTCCAAATCCATTTTAAAGCCATTTTTAAGGCATTTCGCGCATACATGAAATGAACACATTTTTCTCCAAAACTATAACAGATGCAAGCTTGTCCTGTTTGGTGGAGATGATATTTAATAAAATAAGTAGAAATCCACTAAAAGTTTTGTTTGGTTATCTTGCAATCCCGAGATAATCGTCTCCATGCTCCAAATCCATTTTAAAGCCATTTTTAAGGCATTTCGCGCATACATGAAATGAACACATTTTTCTCCAAAACTATAACAGATGCAAGCTTGTCCTGTTTGGTGGAGATGATATTTAATAAAATAAGTAGAAATCCACTAAAAGTTTTGTTTGGTTATCTTGCAATCCCGAGATAATCGTCTCCATGCTCCAAATCCATTTTAAAGCCATTTTTAAGGCATTTCGCGCATACATGAAATGAACACATTTTTCTCCAAAACTATAACAGATGCAAGCTTGTCCTGTTTGGTGGAGATGATATTTAATAAAATAAGTAGAAATCCACTAAAAGTTTTGTTTGGTTATCTTGCAATCCCGAGATAATCGTCTCCATGCTCCAAATCCATTTTAAAGCCATTTTTAAGGCATTTCGCGCATACATGAAATGAACACATTTTTCTCCAAAACTATAACAGATGCAAGCTTGTCCTGTTTGGTGGAGATGATATTTAATAAAATAAGTAGAAATCCACTAAAAGTTTTGTTTGGTTATCTTGCAATCCCGAGATAATCGTCTCCATGCTCCAAATCCATTTTAAAGCCATTTTTAAGGCATTTCGCGCATACATGAAATGAACACATTTTTCTCCAAAACTATAACAGATGCAAGCTTGTCCTGTTTGGTGGAGATGATATTTAATAAAATAAGTAGAAATCCACTAAAAGTTTTGTTTGGTTATCTTGCAATCCCGAGATAATCGTCTCCATGCTCCAAATCCATTTTAAAGCCATTTTTAAGGCATTTCGCGCATACATGAAATGAACACATTTTTCTCCAAAACTATAACAGATGCAAGCTTGTCCTGTTTGGTGGAGATGATATTTAATAAAATAAGTAGAAATCCACTAAAAGTTTTGTTTGGTTATCTTGCAATCCCGAGATAATCGTCTCCATGCTCCAAATCCATTTTAAAGCCATTTTTAAGGCATTTCGCGCATACATGAAATGAACACATTTTTCTCCAAAACTATAACAGATGCAAGCTTGTCCTGTTTGGTGGAGATGATATTTAATAAAATAAGTAGAAATCCACTAAAAGTTTTGTTTGGTTATCTTGCAATCCCGAGATAATCGTCTCCATGCTCCAAATCCATTTTAAAGCCATTTTTAAGGCATTTCGCGCATACATGAAATGAACACATTTTTCTCCAAAACTATAACAGATGCAAGCTTGTCCTGTTTGGTGGAGATGATATTTAATAAAATAAGTAGAAATCCACTAAAAGTTTTGTTTGGTTATCTTGCAATCCCGAGATAATCGTCTCCATGCTCCAAATCCATTTTAAAGCCATTTTTAAGGCATTTCGCGCATACATGAAATGAACACATTTTTCTCCAAAACTATAACAGATGCAAGCTTGTCCTGTTTGGTGGAGATGATATTTAATAAAATAAGTAGAAATCCACTAAAAGTTTTGTTTGGTTATCTTGCAATCCCGAGATAATCGTCTCCATGCTCCAAATCCATTTTAAAGCCATTTTTAAGGCATTTCGCGCATACATGAAATGAACACATTTTTCTCCAAAACTATAACAGATGCAAGCTTGTCCTGTTTGGTGGAGATGATATTTAATAAAATAAGTAGAAATCCACTAAAAGTTTTGTTTGGTTATCTTGCAATCCCGAGATAATCGTCTCCATGCTCCAAATCCATTTTAAAGCCATTTTTAAGGCATTTCGCGCATACATGAAATGAACACATTTTTCTCCAAAACTATAACAGATGCAAGCTTGTCCTGTTTGGTGGAGATGATATTTAATAAAATAAGTAGAAATCCACTAAAAGTTTTGTTTGGTTATCTTGCAATCCCGAGATAATCGTCTCCATGCTCCAAATCCATTTTAAAGCCATTTTTAAGGCATTTCGCGCATACATGAAATGAACACATTTTTCTCCAAAACTATAACAGATGCAAGCTTGTCCTGTTTGGTGGAGATGATATTTAATAAAATAAGTAGAAATCCACTAAAAGTTTTGTTTGGTTATCTTGCAATCCCGAGATAATCGTCTCCATGCTCCAAATCCATTTTAAAGCCATTTTTAAGGCATTTCGCGCATACATGAAATGAACACATTTTTCTCCAAAACTATAACAGATGCAAGCTTGTCCTGTTTGGTGGAGATGATATTTAATAAAATAAGTAGAAATCCACTAAAAGTTTTGTTTGGTTATCTTGCAATCCCGAGATAATCGTCTCCATGCTCCAAATCCATTTTAAAGCCATTTTTAAGGCATTTCGCGCATACATGAAATGAACACATTTTTCTCCAAAACTATAACAGATGCAAGCTTGTCCTGTTTGGTGGAGATGATATTTAATAAAATAAGTAGAAATCCACTAAAAGTTTTGTTTGGTTATCTTGCAATCCCGAGATAATCGTCTCCATGCTCCAAATCCATTTTAAAGCCATTTTTAAGGCATTTCGCGCATACATGAAATGAACACATTTTTCTCCAAAACTATAACAGATGCAAGCTTGTCCTGTTTGGTGGAGATGATATTTAATAAAATAAGTAGAAATCCACTAAAAGTTTTGTTTGGTTATCTTGCAATCCCGAGATAATCGTCTCCATGCTCCAAATCCATTTTAAAGCCATTTTTAAGGCATTTCGCGCATACATGAAATGAACACATTTTTCTCCAAAACTATAACAGATGCAAGCTTGTCCTGTTTGGTGGAGATGATATTTAATAAAATAAGTAGAAATCCACTAAAAGTTTTGTTTGGTTATCTTGCAATCCCGAGATAATCGTCTCCATGCTCCAAATCCATTTTAAAGCCATTTTTAAGGCATTTCGCGCATACATGAAATGAACACATTTTTCTCCAAAACTATAACAGATGCAAGCTTGTCCTGTTTGGTGGAGATGATATTTAATAAAATAAGTAGAAATCCACTAAAAGTTTTGTTTGGTTATCTTGCAATCCCGAGATAATCGTCTCCATGCTCCAAATCCATTTTAAAGCCATTTTTAAGGCATTTCGCGCATACATGAAATGAACACATTTTTCTCCAAAACTATAACAGATGCAAGCTTGTCCTGTTTGGTGGAGATGATATTTAATAAAATAAGTAGAAATCCACTAAAAGTTTTGTTTGGTTATCTTGCAATCCCGAGATAATCGTCTCCATGCTCCAAATCCATTTTAAAGCCATTTTTAAGGCATTTCGCGCATACATGAAATGAACACATTTTTCTCCAAAACTATAACAGATGCAAGCTTGTCCTGTTTGGTGGAGATGATATTTAATAAAATAAGTAGAAATCCACTAAAAGTTTTGTTTGGTTATCTTGCAATCCCGAGATAATCGTCTCCATGCTCCAAATCCATTTTAAAGCCATTTTTAAGGCATTTCGCGCATACATGAAATGAACACATTTTTCTCCAAAACTATAACAGATGCAAGCTTGTCCTGTTTGGTGGAGATGATATTTAATAAAATAAGTAGAAATCCACTAAAAGTTTTGTTTGGTTATCTTGCAATCCCGAGATAATCGTCTCCATGCTCCAAATCCATTTTAAAGCCATTTTTAAGGCATTTCGCGCATACATGAAATGAACACATTTTTCTCCAAAACTATAACAGATGCAAGCTTGTCCTGTTTGGTGGAGATGATATTTAATAAAATAAGTAGAAATCCACTAAAAGTTTTGTTTGGTTATCTTGCAATCCCGAGATAATCGTCTCCATGCTCCAAATCCATTTTAAAGCCATTTTTAAGGCATTTCGCGCATACATGAAATGAACACATTTTTCTCCAAAACTATAACAGATGCAAGCTTGTCCTGTTTGGTGGAGATGATATTTAATAAAATAAGTAGAAATCCACTAAAAGTTTTGTTTGGTTATCTTGCAATCCCGAGAT